>NW_025766448.1:0-565000 GCF_003918875.1 Haliotis rubra
GAAACACAACTACTAGTATATATATATAAGCTGCGATGTTGATCTTCGCGACTGTCCACTGGCCCGTCCACGCATTGTCCATAAGATACAAAGCAATCAGTAAGTGTCGACGCCTTTGCTCTTGTTTGTAATCAAAACTAAATCTCTATTACATCTCGGGTTCAACTCGAGAGAACGTATAGGACAGAATGAATAATATGTGGTGTAGGTGACTGTGAAATAGAAACTAGCGTAATGGCGATCATAGCATGAAGTTACAACTTCAAATAGGTTTTGTTTGATCGAGTGTGTTAGAGAATGGCAAAACTGAACAGTAGTTATGAATAAAGGACGGATTTCACATTTATCGATGGAGGGAACACCGTTGTCACCACACGGATCAATCTATAACATGTATTAAGAGTCGTACCCCCATCGATGAATACTTGATATGTGCATCAAATACGAGAAACCAATCTGAATACGCGTAAGGATTTAAGGCGTTTGAGAAAACTACCACGTGTACTTCAATCGATTGTATTAGTATGTCAGCCCTTAAAACATCGTGACAGCTAGATCTCCTCAACTTGACAATACAAAGTTCATGTACTAAAAAGGTGCTAACTAGTTTCAAGTTCTTCAACTTACTTCCAGAACATTATACATTTATGCTGATATATAACGGATGAATTTATTCGTAAATCCATCCGGTATATTTTAGTCATGGTAGATACTATGTTTTACAAATCAGTGCAAAAAGTAGATACATGTTCAGTTAATGAAACACTTAGTCAGTTATCGCCAAAAGTTAAAGCAGAATCAATATCTGGAGACAAATAGAGTGTTGTACTTTTTCAGAAGTCATTCTGTAAAATGACAAAGGAGCAAGAGTGTGTTACACTTTTTCACATGTATGAGGAGTACAGTGTACTTGAGAATAGATGGGTAGAGTTTACTGGTGTATGGAGGGGTACAGTGTACTGGTGTATAGAGGGGTAGAGTGTACTGGTGTATGGAAGGGTACAGTGTACTGGTGTACGGAGGGTTACAGTGTACTGGTGTTTGGAAGTGTACAGTGTTCTTGTGCATGGAGGGGCACAGTGTACTGATCTATGGAGGGGTACAGTGTACTGGTGTAAGGAGGGGTAGAGTGTGCTGGTGTATGGAATGGTAAATTGTACTGGAGTTTGGAGGGGTGCAGTTTACTGGTGTATGGATGGGTAGAGTTTTCTGTTGTATTGAGGCGTAGTGTACTGGTGTATGGAGGGGTACAGTGTACTGGTGTATGTATGGCTACACTGTACTGGTGGATGGATGGGTAGAGTTTACTGGTTTATTGAGGAGTAGTGTACTGGTGTATGGAAGGGTACAGTGTACTGGTGTATGGAGGGGTACAGTGTACTGGTGTATGGAGGGGTACGGTGTACTCGAAATAACAGGTTTCCGAAGTATTTAAGTTCAGTGTACTGGTGTATTGAGGGGTACAGTGTACTGGTGTATGGAAGGGGCAGTATCCTGGTAGGTGATGGTCTTAAAAGTTACTGGTACTTGGAAGTGTACAGTGTAGTGGTAGTGCCGAGGGTACAGGTTACTGTTGTATGGAAGTGTACAAATTACTGGTAGTAGACGAGGGTACAGGTTACTGTTGTATGGAAGAGTAAAATTACTGGTAGTGACCGGGATACAGGTTACTGGTGTATAGAAGTGTACAAATTACTGATAGTGACATGGGTACAGGTTACTGGTACATGAAAGTGTACAAACTACTGGTATATATGAAGGGGTACAGTGTACTGCTGTATGGAACGGTACAGTGTACTGGTGTATGGAGGGCTACAGTGTACTTTTGTATGGAGGGGTACAGTGTACTGGTGTATGGAGGGGTACAGTGTGTATGCATGGCTACAGTGTTCTTGTGTATCGATGGGTAGAGTTTACTGGTGTATTGAGGAGTAGAGTGTACTGGTGTTGGGAGGGGTAGTGTATACTGGTGTATGGAGGGGTACAACGTGCTGGTGTATCGAGGGGTACAGTGTCCTGGTGTATGGTGGGGTACAGTGTACTGGTGTATGGAGGGGTACAGTGTACTGGTGTATAGACGTGTACAGTGTACTGGTGTTTGGAGGGGTAGAGTGTACTGGTGTAAGGAGGGGTAGAGTGTACTGGTGTATGGAGGGGTACAGTGTACTGGTGTATGGAGGGGTAGAGTATACTGGTGTATGGAGGGGTACAGCGTACTGATGTATGGAGGGGTACCGTGTTCTTGTGCATGGAGGGGCACAGTGTACTGATCTATGGAGGTGTACAGAGTACTGGAGTATGGAGGGGTACAGAGTACTGGTGTATGGAGGGGTGCAGTGTACCGGCGTATGGATGCGTAGAGTTTACCGGTGTATTGAGGAGTAGTGTACTGGTGTTTGGTGGGGTACAGTGTACTGGTGGATGGAGTGGTAGAGTGTATTGGTGTATGGAGGGATAGAGTGTACTGGTGTACGGAGGGGTACAGTGTACTACAAGTGTATGGAGGGTACAGTGTACTGGTGTATGGGAGGGTGCAGTGTACTGGCGTATGGATGCGTAGAAGTTTGCCAGGTATTGAGGTACAGTGCTTAGTGTACTGGTGTTTGGAGGAGTACAGTGTACTGGTGAATGGAAAGTAGGAAGAGTGTACTGGTGTATGGAGGGGTAGGGTGTACTGGTGTATGGAGGTACAGTGTACTGGTGTATGAAGAGGGTACAGTGTACTGGTGTATGGAGAGGTAGGAAAGTAGTACTGGTGTATAGGAGGGTACAGTGTACTGGTGTATGGAGAAGGTGCAGTGTACTGGTGTATGGGAGAGTACAGTGTACTGGCGTATGGAGTTACTGGGTACAGTGTACAAGGTGTATGGAGGGTACAGTGTACTGGTGTATGGAGGTACAAATTACAGTGTAACGGTGTTTGGAGAAGTGTACAAAGTTATAGTAGTGTATGGAGGGTACAGTGTACTTGTGTTTTGATGGTGTACTGTGTACAAAGTCTTTGGAGGGGTACAGTGTACTGGTGTATGGAGGGGTACAGTGTACAGGTGTATGAAGGGGTACAGTGTACTGGTGTTTTGATGGGTACTGTGTACAGGTGTATGGAGGAGCACAGTGTACTGGTGTAAGGAGGGGTACAGTGTACCGGTGTATGGAGGGATACAGTGTACTGGTGTTTTGATGGGTACTGTGTACAGGTTTTTGGTTGGGTACAGTGTACCGGTGTATGGAGGTGTACAGTGTACCGGTGTATGGAGGGGTACAATGTACAGGTGTATGGAGGGGTACAGTGTACTTGTGTTTTGATGGGTACTGTGTACAGGTGTTTGGAGGGGTACAGTGTACTGTTGAATAGAGGGATACAGTGCACTGGTGTATGGAGGGTCGCAGTGTACTTGCGTATGGATGGGTTGAGTTTACTGGTGTATTGAGGGGTACAGTGTACTGGTGTATGGAGGGGTAGAGTGTACTGGTGTATGGAGGGGTACAGTGTACTGGTGTATGGAGGAGTACATTGTACTGGTGTTTGGAGGGGTACAGTGTACTGGTGTATGGAGGGGTACAGTGTACTGGTGTTTGGAGGGGTACAGTGTACTGGTGTATGGAGGGGTACAGTGTACTGGTGTATGGAGGGGTACAGTGTACTTGTGTATGGAGGGGTACAGTGTACTGGTGTATGGAGGGGTACAGTGTACTGGTGTATGGAGGGGTACAGTGTACTGGTGTATGGATGGGTAGAGTTTACTGGTGTATTGAGGAGTAGTGTACTGGTGTATGGAAGTGTACAAATTACTTGTAGTGACGGGAGTACAGGTTACTGGTGTATGGTAGTGTACAACTTACTGGTATTGACGAGGGTACAGGTTACTGGTGTGTGGATGTGTACAAATTACTGATGGTGACTGGGGTACAGGTTACTGGTGTATAGAAGTGTACAAATTACTGGTAGTGAAGAGAGTACAGGTTACTGGTGTATGGAAGTTTACAAATTACTGGTAGTGACGGGGGTACAGGTTACTGGTGTATGGAAGTGTACACATTACTGGTAGTGACGAGGGTACAGGTTACTGGTGTATGGAAGTGTACAAATTACTGGTAGTGACGAGAGTACAGGTTACTGGTACATGGGAGTGTACAAATTACTGGTATATATGAAGGGGTACAGTGTACTGGTGTATTGAGGGGTAGAGTGTACTGGTGTATGAAGGGGTACAGTGTACTGGTGTGTATGGAGGGTACAGTGTACTGGTGTATAGAGTACAAGGAAGTACAGTGTACTGGTGTATGGAGGGTAGAGTGTACTGGTGTATATAGGGTACAGTGTACTGGTTGTATGGATGGGTAGAGTGTACTGGTGTATGGAGAGGGGTAGTAGTGTACTGGTGTATGGAAGTGTACAGTGTACTGGTGTATGGAGGGGTACAGTGTACTGGTGAATGGAAATGTACAAGTGTACTGGTGTATGGACTGGGGTACAGTGTACTGGTGTATGGAGGTGTACAGTGTACTGGATAGGTACATTGACTGGTGTTTGGAGGGTACAGTGTACTGGTGTATGGAAGTGTACAGTGTACTGGTGTATGAAGGGGTACAGTGTAATGGTGTATGGAGGGTACAGTGTACTCGATGGAAATAACAGGTTTCCGATGTATTTAGGGTCAGTGTACTGGTGTTTTGGAGGGTACAGTGTACTGGCGTGTGGAATGGGGGGCAGTGTCCTGGTAGGTGATGGTCCCTAGAGTTTACTATTACATGGAGGGTACAGTGTACTGGTAGTGATGAGGGTAGGGAGTTACTGGTGTATGGAGGGGTACAAATTACTGGTAGAGATTGAGGGTACAGGTTACTGGTGTATGGAAGTGTACAAATTACTGGTGTAGAGACTGGAGGTACAGGTTACTGGTGTATGGAAGTGTACAAATTACTGGTAGAGACGGAGGTACAGGTAACTGGTGTATGGAAGTGTACAAATTCTGGTAGTGACTGGGGTACAGGTTACTGGTGTATAGAAGTGTACAAATTACTGGTAGTATGACTTGAGGGTAGAGAGTTACTGGTGTATGGAAGTGTACAGAATTACTGTTATATATGAAGGGGTAGAGTGTACTGGTGTATGGAGGGGTAGAGTGTACTGGTGTATGGAGGGGTACAGTGTACTGGTGTATGGAGGGGTACAGTGTACTGGTGTATGGAGGCGTACAGTGTACTGGTGTATGGAGGGGTACAGTGTACTGGTGTATGGAGGGGTACAGTGTACTGGTGTATGGAGGGTACAGTGTACTGGTGTATGGAGGGGTACAGTGTACTGGTGTTGTGGGGGGTACAGTGTACTGGTGTATGGAGGGGTACAGTGTACTGGTGTATGAGAGGGTACAGTGTACTGGTGTATGGAGGGGTACAGTGTACTCGAAATAACAGGTTTCCGATGTATTTAGGGTCAGTGTACTGGTGTTTTGAGGGGCACAGTGTACTGGTGTATGGAAGGAGCAGTGTCCTGGTAGGTGATGGTCCTAAAGGTTACTAGTACATGGAGGGGTACAGTGTAGTGGTAGTGACGAGTAGTGACGAGGGTACAGGTTACTGGTGTATGGAAGTGTACAAATTACTGGTAGTGACTGGGGTACAGGTTACTGGTGTATAGAAGTGTACAAATTACTGGTAGTGACGGGGATGCAGGTTACTGGTGTATGGAAGTGTACAAATTACTGGTAGTGACGGGGGTACAGGTTACTGGTGTATGGAAGTGTACAAATTACTGGTAGTGACTGGGGTAGGTAGTGACAGGGGCACAGGTTACTGGTGTATGGAAGTGTACAAATTACTGGTAGTGACGGGGTACAGGTTACTGGTGTATGGAAGTGTACAAACTACTGGTAGTGACCGGGGTACAGGTTACTGGTGTATGGAAGAGTACAAATTACTGGTAGTGATTGGGGTACAGGTTACTGGTGTATGGAAGTGTACAAACTACTGGTAGTGACGGGGGTACAGGTTATTGGTGTATGGAAGTGTACAAATTACTGGATCAGAGACATATTTACACCCTGGTTCGAGAATTTATCTGACTGGTTGACACATGTCATTGTATCCAAAAAGTGTATGCTTTTGACTACTGGATTGTCTGGTCAAGCCTCAAATATTTGTGGAGGCTTCTATCTAGCAAAAATGGTAGCTGTGTAATTTATTGCCGAACAATGCCACAGATTCTGTTACGATTCAGTAGAAGTTGTGTTTTAACAAAAATCAGTTGTCATAAAATATTACTATCTAGTACAAGACTTTAGTGTCTACTCTCGAAATACCTTTTAGACTAACCCTCTCTATAGAAGTGGGGCGGTGGTTTCGCCTAATGGTTAAAACGTTGGCTCGTCACGCCAAAGACCCGGGTTCGAATCCCCACATGGGCACAAAGTGTGAAGCCAATTTCTGGTGTCCCACGCCGTGATGTTGCTGGAATATTGCTAAAAGCGGCGTAAACCAAACTCAGTCAGTCAGTCTCTATAGAACTTTTGGTAGAAGCCGCTTGGTTTTGTTTCCCCGACCATTTTAACACACATTATTTCAGGTTCAAATCCTAAAATTCGTTCCCAAGATTTACAAGTGAAAGAATAATAACTTTTGCCCCTGACAATATGTGTTTTTCTCGTTTAGTTTGCATTACAAGTGAGCCATTTCTTAGAAGCCGTTTCAGTCGTTTAAAATAAAAACAGCAAACTGTTGTGTCCATGACGACTGGCATCCAAAGTCCCCAGTCTCCATGACAACCATCCAAATTCACGATCGATTGCTATGCATCTAAAGTTGAAAACGATCACAACCATAGCCAACTCATTTTTACCCGTCTTAAATATCATGATATGATAAACCTCTGAACAAGTATAATAAATTCCCAAAATGGCTGTTCCCATGAATGATTTACCAACCTCATGTTTTCAAGAAACATTAAAAAAACACGCTTAAAGCCATTACCCTTTGCACGGTTGATCCTACCAAAGGTTCTTTCTGAGGACACCTTAAAATACATGTAATGTCAGTGTTTTATTTCGTGTTTAATAAACCACTCAAGTCGATGTGTACTTACGTTTGATCAGTAGTATATGATCCATTTGTTAAAATTGACCTGGTTTTGACCACCTTGCTGTTATAGTCTCTTTGCCTGCATATTTGGCTGTGAGGCAAACTGATGAAGATGAACTGTTGCGAACATGTTCCATGATGTAGGGCATATTTTGGTCAATTATTGGAATCCAGTGTCAGATGGTTTTCATACCTGCATTACAATTGATAGAAAGATGTATAATTGTCAAAATGAAACAAGAGGACAAAGGCATCCACATGCAGGACCTTTTGTCTGATCTTCATCTATGAGGCGAGTGCAAAGAAATGAGACATTTTAACTATTTTTTTGTTTGCCCACCTGTTTGTGGAAGGGGCTGAAAACAAAACCTTCGGTATGACATCTGCATAAAATTTGTAGCTGTAAGAATGTAATGATAGATATGCGTCCGTCTATGTGATGGCGTTTGTATTGTTTATCCTTGTTTACTGGACAACGTGTGTGTTTGAATGTTATGAATAGTCGTATGTGGCATTTTCTAAACGAAACGAATCTTACTGCAACAATCTACCCAACTAACACATCTATAGTTCAATCTGTGTAAATCTATCAACTGTCCAAGTTTGATGAAGAGATATGTTACGGTTTATAAGATCTTCACAACGCATCTAAAATAGCACAGCCACCATTTCCAGCCTGTTAGAATTGTTGGCATGGAAACATTTCCCACACTATGAAAGAGTTCACCACCATAGACCTACCAAGTTTGGTAAAGAACTACGGTACAGTTTTCAAGATCTGCATTGGGAACGAAACGTTACTTCGTTGTGAGTGGGTTAAAAAACAAAAACATCTATAAGATGTATGTCTTTCCTGTCTGGAAATTGAAACTTATCACGATCTGTCAAACTCAGATTTCTATTTTAGGTAATTTTATCGATGTTTATTTTATTCTTCTGCTAGCTCTTGCAAATGTCAGTTAATGGTTTGTTTTCATTCAGTAGGACTTCTTCATCTCATCAAAAATATATGTAATAAAACATACTGCTTTATAAGTAATTGCCATAATATTCAATCCTTCACGAGCAGTCACTCTTGATCTCCAGAATGAACAAGATGCGCGCTCTCAAAATGCTGCATTAGGACTACTTGTCCAAATTGTCGAGCTAAAAACGGACGACAGGCCAAAATACACAATACGTCCATTTGGCCCGAAAATGTGTGAGGATTTGTGTCGCCGTATCGGTGGATGCACGTTCTACAAATTGTCTTCTGACCTGACCTGCGAACTTGGAACCGACAACAGCGTGGTGACTGAGGGGAAGCAGATGTTCCATCTCAAGGTGAGTTTAAACTGAATGGGTTGCAAGTGAACAATTGACTTGCCTTTGCATGTACCACTCGGTAGGGTGTTTCACCTTTTCGCATGATTCAGGAACACTTGGTTATGATCTAATTGGAATCGTATAATCGCCTATAGCAGAGATTCATCATGGGAGTGGTTTTGTTGCTTCTATTAAAACATCTTAAAAAATTATTTCACCGATTGTGCAAAACTAAACCTCTGTACTAGTGATAAAGCAAATGCCTTTCATTTTTGGAGAGGTGGTCGTAAGTTCCGTTTTTTTTCAGAAATAGGTTACTTTCCCCCGAGAAGCCCACATGCAAGAAACATATAAGGTGAACCCATGCTAATGGGATTCTGGCACACTCAGTGGAGGCAATTACAAACATCTGTGACCTCAGATGTCTGGGCCTCATTTGTCCGTTTCCATGGCAGCAAGTCTGACTTTGACTTTGTTCATAGTGGTGTGTTTGTCCGAACCATATCTCGAAAGGGTACTAGGTATTCTTTCATGAAACTGAAAACAAACAAAAATCAGTCTGTCAACTGCTGTCTATTATAATTTGCATTTTATTCCTTTGACTTTCACATTGATAAGTGCCTTACATATAAGTACAAAGTTATTGTTATTGTTTTGACAGCTCAATAATTTCTCTTGTATACGAATGGATTAGACAAAAAATCGCTCATCAAATCTTTAAGGAACACTTAGAAGATTTGTTCTTTCACATTTGTGGGGCCAGAGGGGATTTGTCATATTTTGATGACTCTTGTTTTATGCTGCTGACAAACAAAATAGAAACTCAGCAACAATCACATAGTTTGACTGTGGAGTGCAAAGTGAGTATACATTAAAACGCCAAAACCCTTTTCACATCCATAAGAAATGTCTGCTAAAAGCAGAGTCGATTTACAATTCTTACAATGAGTAAGTGATTGACGCCGCATTCAGCAGCATTACATCTGGACAAGACAATCAAGTGATTGCCAGAACATGTGTTTATGAATCACTATCAAATTGCAATGATACCAGTGTTTGCGGAACGATGAGCCTATCCTGCCCTTCCGGTGGCTTCCGTCATAAACATAAGACTAGCCAACTGTTCCCTTAGAAGAAAGGTACACACAAATTGGAAATGCATCGGATATATTTGATGGACTGATGCATCACATTTTGCAATATCCTCCACATGTTTACCACAAAAAAAACTGAACGCCTAACTGAGCCCTTGAATGTTGCACATTTGATCGAACAGTTTCCGAACAAGAACCGTATTGCATCCTATAAACACCGAAGCCTGGAGCTGTTCATATAAATTACTCGACATAAAAGGAAAGTTGATCGTTTGAAAGCCCCTTTGTCAGACAGCTTTGTGGGGATTTGTTTGTCACTGTAGTGATTGAGTGAGTGAGTGAGTGAGTGAGTGAGTGAGTGAATATTTATCGTCACATCGGCAATATGTCAGCCATATCGTGACGAGAACATTTTAAGAAATAAAGATGAATATATTCTGAAGATGTCGACGATGGACAGTAAAACTACTAGAGGTGTCACACTAAATCCTCATTCAGAGATCTGAACATAAAACTATTGTCTCACTTATCTCTTATATTAAGTTCAGGGGGTAAATGAGTGGAAGGGAACTGGTTATTTGATGGTTATGGAACAAAACTGATATACCTGAAGCTAAAGTTAAACATCTTGTCCAAATGACCTTGTTTTGATTTTGCCAAACCGAACAGAAATTCTGATTTATAAGCATAAAGAAACAAATCCACGAGGATGGGAGCACAATTGGTGCCCATGGGATGCTTACTTCTTGTCTAAATGCTTTATCCCCCATGTTATGAAGTAAGACGTCCAGCATTTCACATATTGTTTTCTCAGTAAACTTCAAATGAAATTTGAATTTCATTTTTGACAAATTATCCTGAGCTTCTGAAGATATACATGTATACTGAACCACAAAAGAAATGTCACACCGATACCGGTTTCTTACAGCACACACTTTAGTTCACTCTAATTAACAATCAAAACGGATGATTTAGTTCAAACTTGACAATTATGGTTGACACATTTTCGGGAATAACATTTAGAGTTCACACAAACAAAATCATATAAAATGGTACCAAAAGATACCCCAAAGTCAGTATTGTGTGTGGCCTCCATTGGCATCGATGAAAGCGTTGCATCGTCTGTACACGGAATGAATTAGCCGATTGATGAAGGCCATGGGCACTTGGACCCATACTGTGCGAAATGCTTGATCCAGGCCAGCCTCAGTTGTCCGCTTTGGTTGGAGGTCATTCAGTCTTCTTTGAATCTCGTCCCAACGGTGTTCTATTGGACTAAATTCTGGAGTGAGTGCAGGCTATTGTAGGGTTTGGATGCCATGTTGTCTGATGAAGTCTAATCTTGCTCTGGCAGTGTGGGCACAAGCGTTGTCTTGTTGTTGTGATTTCTGTAACGACCAAAATGTGGTACAAGGTGGGGTCTTATGACTCGGTCAATATAGCAAGCAGCTGTCACGTCATTTTTCCTCATCCTGGACCACGATTCTAGAACACCACGGAGTCAACTAACTGGTTCAGACCGATTGCACCCCCACACCATGATGATTGGACCATCATCCCACGAGTCTCTTTCAACAGTACCCTCATTGGAAAACAGTTCCCCACGCCTTCACCGTACTCTCACTCTGCCATCGACTGTCGAAACACAATATTGACTTTCATGAAATAAAAGCACAGTTCTCCATTGTCGATAACGCCAATTTCCATGCCCATTGCCCATCGGTTTTAGCGGTAATGAGCGGTGAGGACAGGACTACGATATGGTCTGTGGGACAGCAGAGGTTTCTTCTGCGCAAACGTCCACGCACTGTATCTGCACTGATGGGTCTGTTGTGACTCCCAATGCCCTGGTGTGCTGTTTCCGTCCCTCTGTGGAAGCGATCCTGCAGATGGTTGCGCACAATCTGTCGGTCTTGACGTTGGGATGTTACTGGAGGTCGCCCATTGCGTGGACGATCTTGGATGCTGTTAGTGACCTGATACCACACCTGCAGTCGATGGATTGTCCTAACATGAACATTAAAATGATTGGATACCCTCCGTGCAGTCTGGACAACTTGGTTCCTCTGATCTCTCGTAAGTCGTGGCATGGTGATTGTGTCAAAACAAAAATTTCAGGCGTTTTCCGGACTCGCTTTCATTGGTTGGGTTGTCACGACATGCACGTGCATATTCATTTTCACGAATGTCATATGGAACCTTTTACCATGTGTGCCTTTTTCGGCGCGTTCGGTCGATATATCAGAAAACACTGATGTTGGTAAAAACTGTCAATTTGGATTGAAAACATATTAACAAAACGGTACAATCATAATGCAAATACCACCTTGTAAGAACAAAATTTTGCATTTGGTTTTGAAAGGCGACGTTTCTTTTGTGGTTCAGTATAGGTATATCTTTGTTCACCAAGTTTTTTGATAAATGCACCTTGGCTCAAGGAATGAAGTTTTTCGTTACGTTTATCAAGTGGGAAGATGATGTACAACACTGAAAAATCAAATGTTTTGACAGAACTGAACTCGGTCAGTTTTTTGAGAATCCAAATGGTATTACTTCCGCTTGTCTCAAGTGACCAACTCCTTCCTTGATAGTATCAAGTGTTAGGGAAGTCTTTGAGACCGGGATGTGGTGCACTTTGCAATAAATCTAATGGTGTACGGAATTTAAAGTAGCTTTGGTTCAAGGTACTTGCACAAAACAGTAAACATGCCCTTCTCAACAGATAGCACCCGTCATTTTCACAGTTGGCGTTAACGTAAGTATCTATTGTGTGACGCCGTACAGCAGTGCTCCTGCACTGTGGCAGCAGCCTGTAAACTAAGCAGAGTTATGGCTGGACCAGACAATCCAGTAACATGATGGTTCTCTGATTTGATGAAAGTAAGAATCGGGGTATGATAATGTTAAATTACATTTACTGTATTGACGTGCTGGTAATGCCATGACTAGAAATCCAGTATCGTGATAGTTCTCCTGGATTTGTTTCAAGTAAGAAGCAGGTATGATAATTTTGAATTACACCCACTGCGTTGACGTGCAGAAAGCGTGTTACACTCGTTTAACTGAAAAAGGCGTGACATCAATGTGGCATTGTGGTACGTCATGTCTTATTGAGGCGGAGAAATAGCCCGGGAGTTCTCTGTGAATGCCAAAAACCTATGAATCCACGAGAGCAACCTCACACACAAGTTCATCGCAAATACAAGCATTATTTCTAGTCAAATTTGTCATACATATTATTACATTAAAATAGCATTTTAAGAACCATGCCTATCGTAACGTGTTCGGTTGGTCAGGCTCGCTGACTCATGCTGTTGATCACTGGATTGACCAGACCGATTTTTTACAGACTGCCGCCATATGGTAAGAATGTTGCTAGTGCAGCTATAAGCAAATTACTCATTCCTATTTTTAATGAAATGGCGTCCGAACCAGAATATGTTACAATTTTTAGTTCCTGAAATTTTAGAATCTTGCGAGACTTCAGTTTTCCTTGAGAAAGCTACTTAAAAGAAAACAAACACCTCCAATTTCTATGTTTTCAAATTTTAAATTCAGGAGATGCGGTCATTTCTTTCTGATTGAGTTTAGTCAGTGTGCTGTTCAGCTGTAGTTTTCTAATGGGGTAACTTATATGTTTCTCAGGTAGTCATATTGATTTATCATTGTTCTGCATATTTTGTTTATCATAAAAGGACAAACACCCATTGAACCAATGTGCAGGCGACTCTCAACTGATAATCAGCAGAGCAGGAAAACCGAAGTGTGTGAAATGTAAGTTTGGTCCATTATTTGCAGTAACACTACCGCTGGTGTTGGTCTAACTTCATATATTTCATAGGACATTGAAACAAATATACTCAGTCCAGCCTATGCATGTTTAGAACATGCCATAACTCCAGATTAGCGCAGCCTGAACATGAAAAAGTCTCTGGGTATTTTTTTATTATATTTTATGATGATGATTTTGGAATTTTGTGTGTGTGAAATCAGTTAATATCAGAGACTAAATGTTTGTCTTCATGCATCATTATAGACCAATGAATATATTTATTAGATGTGACTGTGGCAGTGAGATTATACGTGTAGTAAAATGGTATAAGGTGGCACATATCACTGTAGTATGTCGCCGAGTTGTCAAGATCAGATGGTAGGGGTTAGAGTCCAGTTATACGAGGACATATCATGGCACTGTTCATGTTCTACAAAATGTCCGGCATGAGGTTTTACTTTCTCTCCAGTATAGACATGTTATAAGTGGATTAAAGAATTGGTTGCACCTTTATTGTAACGTAACGTAACTTACTGTGACGTAAAGTAACATAATATGCGTATATTTTAAAGCGACAATGACCGTCATGTATGAAGAGTCATTAAGGACACAGAATCTTGCCCACCAGCAAAATCTACAAAATCAATCCAATCAGAAAGGTAAGAACATTTTACAATATGGAAAATATTGTTTATCAGTGTAACCTGTTTCATGGTTCCGTTATCCAATGATATCTATAGATTAAACATAATCCAGTTTTAAACACGTATTCTGCCTACAAAATCTACACTGTCAATCCATTTAGTAAAGGTAACAACATTGACAACATGGAAGAGATAATTGTCCCATCAGTTTAACATGTTTCATGGTTCCGTTATCCTAGGATAAACTATGCATAATCTATTTGTAAACACGTTTCCATACCAATTCAAATGTTGTCTTCTGTATATTGCCATGCTTCATTACCGTTTGGTATTTACGTACGACACAGGAAACAAGGTGACAACAAGTGCCCAGCCGATTCGGTCGCATCTCCTTTTAGTGACAAATATTCTACGAAATCCCATTTCTCATCTGAACATCTATGACCACTCGGTACAAACATACCCTACTATGGGTGTCCCATATATCAATGATGTATGCTTCATCCCTTCTTTAAGGAAAATACTGATCGCAGGAAACTGGGGTTTATACCTTGTACCCATGTATGGACAAAACAGCAGAAAAAAAATAATACGTGTCCATGGTGACTGTGTTGTGGTGGATGATGAGGGAGGCTTATTCTTCATCAGCAGTAAAAACGACATCTACAGCAGTGCAATAAAACCTGTTAAGCTAAAAAAGATACATAAGATTACAAAGGTATTTAAACTTCAACTTGCTGTTGACATGCAACAAAGAAGCGTCTTATATGTCATGAGCGATAATAAACTCATGTCAATTTCCTACGCTGGGTTGCTTCTTGGCATATTGCATGAAGAAAAGTATATGCGTTCCTTAACAGTCGACCCAGTGGCAAATATACTTTACTTCAACCTACAGACAGATATACTGATGATGTCATTGACAGGCAACAACACCAGCGTGTTTTTCAAGAAACTTCCACATTTCTCAGAAAGGATCACAGCTTATGACAACAGACTCTATGTAATGGATTCTGGAGGGCTGGTGGTTTATGTCAACAACAGTTCGATTCCATTAATTGCAGAGGATGATAGCCCCCTGAAATGTATGTGTCTTTTACCTTAGATAATAGCACCAAAGAACATGAATTGTTCCTGGTAGTAACACTGCATTCCAATGCAGCAAATAGCAATGTTACTCTGGACGAATCATGGCATCGTCGGTGCAACGCTGCTGATGTCGTACTCAAGAAAATATAAACTGACAATAGCTGTTGAAAGTATAGTTTGTTTTTTGTTTTTTGCTGTGACCCAACGACATTCCAGCTTTAAAATGGCGGTCTGTAAATCATCAAATCTAGATCAGATAACGCAGAGATTGATATGATAAGCGTCGATATATGCAACCCCGAAACAATGACATACGTCAACCAAGTCAGCAAGCCTGACCATCCGTCCTGTAACTCGCCCCTTTGCTGAAGACCGGATATTCAAGGGTATAATCGGACTCATAGGTATCCAATGGGTGCACAACTATGTTGAAAGAGATATCCTTTGTTTGTCTGCCCAGTAAGCTGACAGGGGGTCAGTGATCGCTTTTACCGTGTCTAAATAAAAACGATACAAGTAATCTCTTTAATCACAATGGCTGTCAGAAAAGCACAGTCCTGTAGAGTTCGTATGCGTTCCTTTCCTGGGACTTAGTCTCAAAAACGATTAATGATTAAGCTTGGCTGCTATGGCCTGGTGTTATCGGGTAATCTCTAAACATCAGTTTCGGTTGCCATGTGTGACGTCCATTTTGGGTGTCCACGCAGTAATATTGCAGAATAGTGCTAAAAGCCACATGAAGCGTTACTCCCTCCCTCAAGCGTACCCCACCGTAATACTACTAGAATTTTGTGAAAAGCTGCGTCAAACCTTACTCACTAGCTTAAGAGGACCCCTCGGTTACTTTGTTGGAATAGTGCTAAAATCGGTGAGTAGGCTAAGTACATCCCTCATTCCCTTAAGCGGACTCTGCAGTACTATTGCTAGAAAAGTGGTAAAAGACGTCTAAGGCCTTCTTTAGTCCCTCAAGCGGATGTCAGCCATAATTTTGCAAGAATAGTGCTAAAACCTGCGTAAAGCCTTACTCAGTTCCTTACTCCCTTAAGCACACCCTGCCGTAACATGGCAAGAATAGTGCTAAAACCTGCGTAAAGCTTTACTCAGTTCCTTACTCCCTTAAGCACACCCTGCCGTAACATGGCAAGAATAGTGCTCAAACCTGCGTAAAGCCTTACTCAGTTCCTTACTCCCTTAAGCACACCCCACCGTAACATGGCCAGAATAGTGCTACAACCTGCGTAAAGCCTTACTCAGTTCCTTATTCCCTTAAGCACACCCTGCCGTAACATGGCAAGAATAGTGCTACAACCTGCGTAAAGCCTTACTCAGTTCCTTATTCCCTTAAGCACACCCCGCCGTAACATGGCAAGAATAGTGCTACAACCTGCGTAAAGCTTTACTCAGTTCCTTACTCCCTTAAGCACACCCTGCCGTAACATGGCAAGAATAGTGCTACAACCTGCATAAAGCCTTACTCAGTTCCTTACTCCCTTAAGCACTCCCCGCCGTAACATGGCAAGAATAGTGCTAAAACCCCGCATAAAGCCTTATTCAATTATTTAAGGGGCGTGAAACATGAAAACATTATCAGAGCTTCTTCGTACATGTTGGGAATGCTTCTCCACATAGCTAATTGCCAGTCCATGTCATACAAAACACAGACTGCCGACCAATATCCAAAGAGTGAGTGAGTGTGTTTAGTTTTACGTCGCTTTCAGCAATATTCCAGCAACATCACGGCGGGGGAAAATAAAAAATGGGCTTTATACATTGTACCCATGTGGGAAATCGAATCCCGGTCTTCGGCTTGACGAGCGAACGCTTTAACCACTAGGTTACCCTATCTCCCCCAATATCCCACTGACCAATAAGAGAAACGTGCCAAACCCTACAAGATTTACCTTACCGTTATTGGAATAGTTATATTAATTTTAACACACATGGTTTCTGTAAATGCATCATTTTCCCACTCACTTTAAAAAACCGGGAGACTATATTTCATAAAAACAACCCAGATATGGTGTCTGGCTATAATGGCAGCCTGAATGAGCAATTACTTTGAACGCTCTGTGCACACAGACCATCAATACCTTGAAGTCAAGAAGATGCGGATGTTTTTGATGTGAAAAATATCCCCCAAATATTAAAAATTATAACATTAACTTCACATCTGATGATCAGCATTACAGGTGAATAAAAAGTAAAAGCCTGTCCTGTGAACAGGATTTACGCAGATTCTACTTATTGCTAGTTTCAGAACATGTTAATAGTAAGAGTTAATATTTAACGCATTAGCATTACTTCCGCCATGTTGGTGAGACCACTTTAATACATATGCACAAGTGGCACCCATGAAGGGCCACCTCCTCGTGGTGGGTGCTGGGTAATGCTAGGCGCCCTTCAACCCCCCGTTGTGGACCCGGGGGTATATTTGGTCCACCAACCTGTTGGCCGTGGGTTGCGCCCCTGTGTCGGTGGAGGAAGGGAGTCTGGTGGTTGAGGGCACTGGTTCCAGGAACAGTGTTCCTTTGCCCAACACACCACTTCGGCCCTAACTTCACCTAGACGGGTGGTAGAATGGGCCCGGTTCTACCGATCAACCGGTCATGTCGAGCCCTGTGCATTAAATTGTATCTGCACAAAAATTATATTATGTACTACATTTTTGACTTTAGGTCTTGACTCATTTTCGTTTATAACATCAGTTGATTTTGAAATATGTACTATTTATATTGCCTAGAGTCTTATGCCCAGAAGGTGATGGCTCATGGGCCAATCTGGTAGATTGATTACTTGTTTAATCTGTCTGCTTGAGTATATCATCTGGGTATCCTTGGTGCTGCAAGTCGGAGATCCACTTGTATATAGCATTGTCCTTGTGATATTCCGTGGTGGGTGGGGAGCTCGGATGATGAAATCTCTACACTAACCATGGCTTATGAAACCCCCACCAAAAAAACAAAACGTCCTCTTGAAAATGATCCTGATGATGATGACCTTAGACCGTCCAAATCAATTGACTTTTGGCCACGCTTTCTTGTGATCGAAACTCTCGACAAAACACCATTAAAGTTGAACCCTTTTGCGGTTTCCAAGGGTATTCAAGGTATCGCCGGCGAAGTTAAGAACATTAAACGGTTACGTTCAGGTGCGTTACTGGTTGAGTGCGGGAAACGGCATCAATCAGCCAATCTGTTGACCACTGAATCGTTTGTCGGCATTCCGGTCGTTGTATCTGCTCACAGGACATTAAACACAAGCAAAGGTATCATCAGAGATCGTGATCAGTTGTTTTCTGACATGTCAGAATTTGACATCGTTTCTAAAATGAAAGATCAAGGTGTACTCTACGTAAAACGCTTTTCAATCCGTAAAAACAATGAAACTGTTCAGACCAATACTTATCTGTTTTCCTTTTCGTCACCAACTGCTCCCAAATCACTGAAAGCAGGTTATTGCAATATCAATGTTGACACCTACATTCCTAATCCGCTGAGATGCTTTAAATGCCAGAAGTATGGACATGGTGTAAATACTTGTACATTGTCTGTTGTGTGTGCTCACTGTGGTGAGAAGACACACACAACTGAAGATTGTACAAGTACCTTTAAAAAATGAACTAAGTGTTCATGAGAACATTCATCTTTCTCAAAAGTGTGTCCGATTTGGAAAGAACATATGCAGATCAACAAGATCAAATTCACCCAGAACATCAGTTTTTCTGATGCCAAAAAACTTGTAAAGAGCTCTGAACTTACAGAAAGTTATGCTTCAATAGCCAAAACATCAACTGAATCAAGCCCTAAAGTATATACAGCATCGACAAGCTGTCAAACAAACTTCACTTGGGTCAAAGGCGACAAACCACAGCTTTTGTATCCTGCTATATCATCCCAAACTACGGAACCACTTCCTAGTACGTCCGAAAAGCAGCCAGAGTCATCTTCTGATCATCAGTCATCCTCTCAGTCCCGTTCACAGTCTCAATCTTCATCTGATTCTCAAGACATTGTTAAAAGCAAAACTAAACCGAAGCAAAAACAAAGTGGCAGAGCCCCAAAAGGGTCGGAAAATAGAATTCAGCTGTACAACAAATATGGATCTCTTGAGGCCATGGACGTATGTGAAAACGTCCATCCTAGGGCACATAGCTTGTCGCCCTCCAAAAAAAGTGCGGGGTAGATCCCCAATAAATCCCCCCCAAAAGATAATGTCTTTTAATAATATTGTACAATGGAACTGCAGAGGGCTAAGGAATAATTTGAATGATTTGCAGCTATTAGTCCAGGACTTCACACCATCAGCCATTTGTCTCCAGGAGACATATTTAAAACAGACGAACACATTTGAATTACGTAATTTCAATGCATACCACTCCTTTTCACCTCCAGGTGATCGGGCCACTGGAGGATCTTCGATCCTTATCAAACAAAGTGTTATCCACAGCCCTGTTATACTTAATACTGGTCTCCAGGCGGTTGCAGTACGACTGACGTTACATGTTGCGTTCACATTATGCTCATTGTACATCTCACCGTCTTCAACTCTTCGGAAGACTGACCTTCAAAATTTATATGATCAACTCTTAAAACCTTGTATCATTATGGGAGATTTAAATGGCCACAACCCGCTCTGGGGTGGTACAACAACTAATGCTAAAGGTAAACTATTAGAAGACTTTTGTTCAGATAATGATGTATGCATATATAATGATGGTTCTAGCACATATTTACATCCTGGCACAGGAACTTATTCAGCCCTTGATTTATCAATTACAGACTCAGACTTATTGAATGAATTTGAGTGGTCAGTCCACGACGACCTGTGTGGAAGTGACCATTTCCCAACAATTCTCAAACCCGTGAATCCATCTGATGTTCCTCCATCATCAAGATGTAACTTTAAGAAGGCTAACTGGCCTTTATATGAAACTTTCTGTGCTGACAAACTCAAACCTGAACTTTTTCATGATCTTCCTGATGCCATCAAATGTTTTTCAGATGAGCTCAGACACATAGCTGACAAGTGTATCCCCAAATCCTCTGCAGTTCCTCATGTACGTAAACCATGGTTTAACGCTGAATGCAAACAAGCTCGCAAGGCACGGAAGAAAGGTGAACATTATTTCCGTCGCCATCCTATGGTCCACAATTTAAACAAATTTAGAATTTTAAACCCCAAAGCACGGCGTACTTTTAAACAAAATAAACTCCAATCTTGGCGAAACTATGTCTCAAACATCAATTCGCGCACGCCAATATCAAAGGTGTGAAACATGATTCAGAAAATAAAAGGTAAGGGCTCTAAATCTAGCATTAAGCATCTAAAAAATGGAGATGAATTATTAACTGATAAATCTGACATAGCAAGTAAACTTGGAGAAACTTTGGCCAAACATTCTTCCTCATCAAACTATGTACCTGAATTCCAGAAATATCAAAGACAGCAGGAAAAGAAATCTATTAATTTCAATTCAGACAATGGGGAAGACTACAATGAAACCTTTTCGATACATGAGCTTCATACTGGTCTTGACCAAGCTCACGATACTGCTTCAGGAGCTGATGGTATACATTATCAACTCCTGAAACACTTACCTGAATCATGTTTAGAGACGCTCTTATCTATTTTTGATGTCATTTGGACATCTGGACAATTTCCTTCGTTGTGGCGCGATGCTATAATTGTGCCCATCCCTAAACCTGGACGTGATCATACTGATCCTTCCAATTATAGGCCAATTTCATTAACTAGCTGTGTTTGCAAGACCATGGAACGCATGATAAATAATCGACTTGTTTGGTACTTGGAAACCAATAACCTTATAACTAATATACAATGTGGTTTCCGTAAAAACCGTAGTACCATCGATCATTTAGTGCGCTTAGAATCTTTTGTGAAAAATTCCATAATTAATAAACAGCATGCAGTGTCGATCTTTTTAGTTTTAGAAAAAGGATACGACACAACATGGAAATATGGGATTTTAAAGGATTTACATGGCTTTGGATTACGAGGCCGTTTGTCTCACTTTATATTCAACTTTTTAAATGACAGGCAGTTTCAAGTCCGAGTGGGTTCAACCCTGTCTGACCATTACAATCAGGATCAGGGTGTCCCGCAAGGCAGTATTTTGTCTGTCACATTGTTTAGTATCAAGATAAACAGTTTATCAAAGGTTTTAAACGATTCTATTGATGGATCACTTTTTGTGGATGATTTTAATATTTCTTGTCGCGGTAAGAATATGCATACTATTGAACGGCAAATGCAGCTGTGTTTAAATAAAATACATAAATGGTGTCTTGAAAACGGCTTTAAATTTTCTAAATCCAAAACTAATTGTATACATTTTGGTAGAAAATATAAGCCGCATAAAGACCCGGTACTGTTCCTCAATGGCACTCCCATCAAAATTGTGAAGGAGGCCAAGTTCTTGGGCTTAATTTTTGACTCGCATCTAATTTTTCTTCCCCATATCAAGTCACTAAAAACTAAATGCTTGAAGGCACTTGACTTGTTGAAAGTCGTTTCCAATTCTAAGTGGGGAGGGGATCAAGCTACCCTCCTACAATTATATCGATCATTGGTACGTTCCAAACTTGATTATGGCTCCATCGTTTATGGTGGAGCCTGCAACAGTAATCTCAAACTTTTAGATTCTGTCCACCACCAAGGTCTAAGACTATGTCTTGGTTCCTTTAGAACTTCACCTGTTGACAGCCTTTACGTCGAGGCTGATGAGCCATCTCTTACACAACGTCGTATAAAATTAACTTTACAGTATATTACAAAACTTTATTCCAATGAGTTAAACCCTGCATATAACCGTGTCTTTAATCCACTATATGAAGATCTGTATAACAAGAAGCCTTCTCTTGTTCCGCCTCTTGGTATAAGAGTGAAACCTTTCCTTTCTGCTGCTGGCATTGAGCTAGAACATATAGCTCCTTTCTGTTTTCTTTCTTCTCCGCCTTGGCAAATGGTTAGGGCCACAAGTTGACCTAACATTACCTACCTTTAAAAAAATCAGAAACAAATGAATTACAGTATAAACAAGAATTTAGTCAATTAAGAAATAAATATAATACATACAAATCCTTATTTACAGATGGGTCCAAGGATGGTAGCGCAGTGGTATGTGCCACTGTCATTGGATCCCGAACAATATCTTCTAGAATACCGGATAACAGCTCTATATTTACAGCAGAAGCAAACGCCATCTTAACAGCTCTTAACTATATTAATAAACACCGTAAATATGAACAATGTATCATCTTTTCAGATTCTCTTTCGTGTCTTCAGGCTATTAAAAATCTTTCTTGCAAACATCCACCTTTATTAGAAATTATTGAATTGTACAATGAACTTGCTACTGGCCAATTCGACATCATCTTTTGTTGGTTACCCAGCCACGTTGGCATTTCTGGGAACACGATGGCTGATATTGCTGCTAAGGCAGCCCTCAACAAATCTGTGACACCACTTCTTATCCCATACTCTGATTATAAAGCCAGCATTAGAACATACATCCGCGATCTAATGCAAAAGAAGTGGGATACCCAAGTAGGTATTAATAAATTACATGCAATAAAACCCTACATTGGTTACACCTACTTGGGTTGTCAGTCCAGATTTGAAGAGGTCATTATGCGACGATGTCGTATTGGCCATACCAGATATACTCATGAATATTTATTGAAAGGCGAAGATCCTCCGTTTTGTATCCCTTGTGATGAAAGGATCACAGTCAAGCATGTCTTGCTTGACTGCATTGAATATTCCATCACAAGGGATAACTATTTCAAAGTAAACACTATGAAGGATCTTTTTAATAATGTTAGTTCTCATTTAATTATTGCATTTTAAAAAGAATTAGATCTGTTAAGTGATTTGTAAATAGATATATATTTTATTATTGGAAGTTTGAATTAGTAACACAGACTGTTAGTGGCTGTATCCTCGAGGGGGGTTAGAGTACTGTAAAACTATTGTCCTCCTGAGAGGGTACGTAAGTTCCAAAACATTCAAAGTAAATTTCAACTTTCCGATTTTTAATCGTAGAATATGTGTAATTTTAATGTATTCCTAGATATATCTCAATTGCTAACAGCTGAGGGGATGATGTAAATCCAGCTAGGGCCCATGCAGGAAGCAAATGTACTGCAAGTCCCCATGGTCCCTAGTATGGCGATCTACCTTCAGTTGTTAGCGATCTATAACCCATTTTTATATTCTGTTGTCCCCTATAATTGAAATGTTTTAGATTCAATTACTAGTTTTACATATATATCTGTGATAATCTAGTTGTTTTACTGTCCTTCGTTGGCAGAATTTTATAATTTCACTTAAATTGTTAATATATTTATAACTTGCTTTAGTCACGATATGGCTGAAATATTGCCGATGTGACTTAAAATCTTAACTCACTCACTCACTCATATGCACAAGTCCATTGCATACGCGAGCAAATTATATACACATGTGAAGATTGCAATCTTAATTACGAGTTAAAACACGGAAAAAAAGCGATTTAGTTTCCAATTTGAAACACGACCAAGAGCTAAAATTGTCAAGTACATATTTATAGTTTAGATACCGAGTAGTCGTGTTCAAGTAATTAGCATATTGGTAAACAAATCCTTCATTTTTTAGTGCTTGACAATGTGAATAGCTTGCAACTACAACTACAATTCCACACAGTCAAGCAAAACATCCTTCATGGTGATCCTTTCATCTTAAGCTACACACTGATGGGCGTCGTCGTCTATTTTAAGCAGGCATTCGTGAGTAAATGTAACTCTATATGTCATGTACATTTGTCAGATACATGTCAAGGTGATACAAGCAGATTCTGTTCATGAGAATCGCAGACCTAAGCAAATTCTCAGTCGGGACAGGATAGACAAACAAAGGGATAGCCAGCAGACAATGGGATGAGCGCGGATAGGCAGAAGGCAATCCTTGACAAGGAGGGACGAACACTGACCAGCTATCTGCCCAAGTGTCAGCCTGTTCATGAGAATCGCAGACCTACAAAGGTTGTCAATCGTCCATCTGCACATAAAACATCAAACAGGATAGACAAGCCTGGACAAGACGGTAGGAGCACTGACCAGCCAATCCAGCCCATCTCCTGCCCAAGTGTCAGCCTGACATCACCACCTTTCCATGGTAGTCACTTTCGGACTCTGCGTAAATTCAAATAGTTGTACTGCATTTAAATACATCCGTTCTTTGTAAACTAATACGAATCATGTTGTTTAAAGTGTGCCAGATGTGTTACGCCATGAACAAAACCTCATAGACCTCATCATGTCTTGACAAACAACCGCAGTAGGTATGACTGACTGAATTGGTTTGAATTCATTGAAGGTTATTGATTCCCACCTGGGTGTCCCATCATTTTTGCAAATGATGCCGATTACAACCTTATATACCTGGCTTGAAATCATTGTAAGCGGTAAACAATTTCGATAAAGATTTGTAAGATTCAAATACAACATCCACAGTTTGTGATTTCCGGCCATGCCTACATGGTGGCCAGTAAAGGACGATGCAGTTTAGGCCAGTAGAAAGTTCTCTGTACAGCTGTAACATGGTGAGAATGATAGGGTGATCAGACTCTTTGAAGTAATGAATCTGAATAAAATGATATTTTAAAGGAATGCTTTGTTCTGAAATATAGGTTGACGTTGTAAATATAGGATTGACCTCAGTATTGAAGATTGAACTATTATCTGCTATTATTCAGGAGAGAGTTGGCTGAGACACTGACATCTTGGCCACCATCTTTGGATCCCAAAGAAAAAAGGACCCACCACGATATGACATGTTGAAATCATCGACAAAATGTGAACCATCAACACACATGTTTAAAGCTGTAGTAAGACTATTAATATGACTATTAATCGTGACTACAATAATTGGACAGGATGGAACCCACTCGAAGATGAAATCGTTCTTAGTGAGATATAAAGGAATGTAATTTGCTGTTCAATCCAAATTCATTTATATATTTTAAAACATCATGTTTTCAATTTGTCTCGAGTGCTTTCTGTTGGTCGATAAAGATTACTTCGTTGACTAAAGAAGTTATAAATTATTGACTTCATCTGCTCTGTGTCATCACGTCCGGGCTAAACGCGTTCTCCTATTTCTGTCATATTTTAAAATACAATCATTATTCTAAGAAATCGTTCAGATACGAATGTATATTAATTTTTATGATCAACTTGCCAGTATAAGGCAATACAATTAAGTATTTCCTATATTGCCAAACACTTTGCAGTGGGGAGGAATGAAAACATTATAATATAAGTTGTTCCCTGGTTTCGAGGGGGACTAGTGTGCCTACATTAAACTGTGTGATGAAAGGAAATAACGAAGAAGGAGCAACAACACGGTACCTGTGTTAAGTAAAGCATGAAAATTGCCTAGTAATATCCACGTGATGTGCCTCTTACCTCAAAGACAGTTACCTACCCTAAGCTATTGCAGATATACCGCAGCTCCTAATCGCACCCTAAACATGTTTAGACCTAAACGCGTCACAATTATGGGGCAATGAATGCCTCCCTGTTGGGATCCAAATGCCTTTGCTTTGTGTTAGGATAAAAAATGTATGAGTGAGTATGGTTTTACGTTGCTTTTAGAAATATCTCCGCAATATCACGACAACGGGCACCAGAAACGGACTTTACACAGTCAGCAGATAATCTGTATTTATTTTCTGGATTAAAAGTTTACAACCAAACCCAGCACGAAACGAACTCGGTAATGCATGTGAAGTTTCCTGCGTAATGGCTAAGCGGGTGTGATAAGTGAGTTCAGTGAGTTTAGCAATATTTCAGCAATATCACGGCAACGGACACCCGAAACAGACATTTTACCCCTGTGAAGTATCGAACCTGGGTTTTCAGCTGGACGAGCAAACATTTAAACCATTGGACTACCCCATCGCCCCTTAACGTTATCCGTCCCCGATCGGCCAACACCCAAATCACCAGGGAAAATGGTTCAGGTAAACAGAAATGTAAAAAAGAAAATCGATAAAGCAAATTGTTTGATATGCATTGCTCTAAGAGCAGGTTGATAAGGACTGATAAACTGAAGGAAATCATAGCACAGACAACACCCAGCAACAACCACCATAGTCTTCCTGGATACAATGGTATGTTGCCTTCGCATGCAACGCCTGTACTGTACATATACGTCTTCTTCATGCATTGTGGGGCGGTGGGGTAGCCGAGTGGTTTAAGCGTTAGCTCGTCACGCCAAATACCCGGGTTCGATTCCCCATATGGATGTGCACACAGACCATCAATACCTGGAAGTCAAGAAAATGCGGATGTTTTTTGATGTGAAAAATATCCCTCAAATATTAAAAATTAAAGCGTTTACTTCACATCTGATGTTCAGCATTACAGGTGAATAAAATATAACAACGCTGCATGAATCCTCCTCGCATATGGACTGATCTTCCCGATGAGGCGAAAGTTATTGTGCAGCTCGTCCATGGTCACTGTCTTTTCTCGATCATGATTAGAAATACATAACAGTGAAATCGAAACAAACAAATAGCAATCTTCCAAAACACCACCCACCCCACCACACCCCACCCCTTCGTTTCATCCTCTTATAAATCAAATAAAATGAAATATACGCACGGAAATGTTTTAAAGTTAGTCTATTGCGACCCTTTTTAAAAATGTACAAAGGAACATTTAATGTTTCTCGTTGTGGCTGTGAGGTTCCTGTTTTGAAACGTTTACAAGGGAAGAGCTAACGATTCTCGCTATGCCGCCTTACTAAGTGAGAAAACGATGAAACTGACACCGTCGTACAACAGAGGACTCCTGCAGGTATTCTACTTTGGTAGCTGTGTGATGAACTTTTCGGCCAAGTAGACGCTCGACTAGCTAACGCGTTACGGGTGGATTAAAGGAGAGAATCCCACAAGGGATCCGTAGACTTGTTCAGCGTATGGTCACATCAGGAACCGATCTCAACAACCCTCTGTATTGAATTAATGTCAACAGAATATGCTGCTGTCATCATGCTTAGTTTCATCTTCGTATCACTCATATTGAGTGAAATATATACATTTAATTTTCACAGAAAACTGTTTGAAAGTCAGACCATCGCTTTCATTTTTGAACAACGTATAAGGTAACATTTAATATTAATGGTGCTACACTAGGTGACATAACGATGAAGCTGACACCGATCTACAAAAGAGGACTCCTGCAGGTATTCCACTCCGGTAGTAGGGGAACAGTGTGTGATGATGGCTTTGGACCAGTAGAAGCTGCAGTTGTGTGCAGGGCTTTGGGGTACGAGTAAGTGGTAGTTCATTGTCTTTACGATTAAAACAATTAATTAATAGCCAATCTATCATTGAAAGATATCAACCTTGGACTATTAACTTTGTAAAAGTTCAAGAGTAACAAACAAATTATTTGAAAATTGTTTCAAATGGATTATCTCGAAACACTAGTGCACGCAATGTATGAAAATGACGATGGAACAGGTTGGGGTCGTGTTGTGAAATGTTGGCACGTTGTACTAGACCCGCCCTCTTTGGTTTCATAACCTTCCTTTTATACAAATCTAGTATCTACATCACTTCAGACTTTCTAACACATCAAGCTGACTCGTGTTGATTTCTGGCACGCTGGAAGTTTTCTGCTGTTTCACTGATTTTATAAGCTTGCCAGCAGCAGACCCGCGCTTTTTGTTTGACGCATCACACATCCAGCTGACATGCCTAGACATTTCAGAGCAGCGTCAAACCTGACTAACCAACCATAATATGTCACCAAGATAAGACGGTATAGTTTTGAAAATGTGTCTATTCATTTTGTATTTACAGGCTCGGAAACGTAATCGATGAAAGCAGTTCCAATATAATGTAGCTAGATGACGTCCAGTGCACGATGCTGGACACAGATCTAAAGGACTGCAAGCACAGACCACGGGGGACGCATAATTGTGGCGCATCTGATGCTGTTTGTGTCGAGTGATTTTCATTTCCTGAAAGTATGGTTTGGATCATTACTCGTTACTCAATCACTGGATTGTCTGCTAAGGGGAACAGCTGGGATGCTACGATAAGATGCACCCATTATGTATTCACGGAAACCTATTCGTATTATTCTCAAAAAATTGTTTTTTATAGCTTATCGACATATTTTATGGAATACCTTGTATTATCGTGATGAATCATCAAAATATGGTTATGGTATGGCAGAACTCTTGCAATGGGACACTTGTAATGGGGTTTCATATGGATGTGGACATGTTGGGGTAAAGAGATTGACTCCAAACCAGAATGAAAAGTGAGTACTTGCTGCTTATTGCTACCTCGTTAGGATGAGGAAGCCATAAGCGCCTAGTGGCTGCAAGAGTTGTATACTCCCAAGGGAGTTGAGATTGATAATACGATGTGCTGTTGAGATTGACATGCAATGATCGAGGGAAAAAATACCAGCGCATTGAGTATGCGCTAGTTGCCTGGATATGTGCGCTATATAAATATCCTATAATAAATAATAATAATAATTATTGTATATTTGTACACACCTTTCAGCTATTCTCCTGGAGCCACCAGGAAGTGTCCTCAAAGTCACCCTTGGTCAGGTGATCAGTGTGGTGTGCCGGCGATGATTTTAACTATCCGGCCACGTCGTTCAAGGTGGACACACAGTGGACGTTCTTACAGTGGACAAACCTTCAGTACAACAATAGCGTCGAAGAACGATTCAGGCACACTGAGATGCCAAGTTGTGAATGTAATGGCCTGCACTGAAATATACGTGTTGTGTGTGTGTTCCACGGTATTAAGTCATGAGAGTTATAAAATGTAAAATGATCATAAATGGCACAGACTTGTTCACAGCAACAAAGGATAAAGGATAATACAGGATATTCTGATATGCATTTACGTATAAGTGAGCTTGTTGTCAGACAAATTTAATAGTGTGCCTGCTTAATGTGGGATGAAGTCCCGAAGAGTACCGTCCCATGAACATGGATATGGTACTGACTTCACACCACGACCATAGGAGTCTCGCGGGTCTGGCAGGTTTACAGCGCCTCCTGGCTACTTATGGGGTTCATGCATTCAAGACACGTCATATGCTCCATTATACTGTATTTACTTAGAATGTATGCTGAATATTTTCGAAAATATGTAACAAAAGCAGATATTTGCAAATGTACATCCATGGAACTTGGCGAATATGTTAGGGGACATTGTGAACCATTTATTCATTTCAAAATGTGGTAATGTGGAAATATTTTGTAAAACGATTAATTGATACCATAAAATTGCTTTGGAGTTCCAAAATTTACCTTTAAAGATTATCGTTATCACACTGTCGAAAATGCTTGTCCGTTCGGTATTACTATAGTTTGTTCAATTCATATCGTAGTATCATGTTTACTTCGCTTAACTGCAGCAATGATAATGTACAATATCTCAAAAATACCAAAAAATCATACATGTCGCCAGACCCTCCAGAGGTACATCTGGAACCGAGCAATGGCACTGATTTGAATCGAATGACATTTCAACTGTTTTAAAACTGTTTATTTTGTTAGTGAGAAAATCTCTTCAATTATTAAGTTAGGATATTTTAATAGGTTTATTTTAGGTTAACTATGGGAAATTATGGTCAGGTTTTCTACTATGAATATGCAGAGCCAAGTTTGCGCTGCGCACTCCAATACTTTTGCTGCTTCATGTAAAAGCGTGCATTTCCGGTTTGAACAGACAGCCCATGCTGCCAGAATTGTGCGCGCGGGGAAAAGTAACAAATGCTAGTGTTGGGAGTTTCACTCTTCAGGTAACTTTTGGTTCATAGTTCAAATAACATATCATTTTTATATTGTATGTGTAAATTCACATGGTAGTCTTTGTAAAGAGTAATATTTTCAATATTTCAAAGTGTCCCTGGCAAGTTCATGCTTGGTTGAGTCTATTATGAAACCAGACACCATCAGTGTTGGTGTCAGTGAAGACCTCCGGGTGCAGTGTGTCGTGGATGATGCCAACCCTAGTGTCCACACATTCAGGTGGTCACACAACGGACGAACAAGTGCTGGGTCGACCTTCATCAAGCGTAACGTAACCAAGTCTGACCAAGGGCAACTGACCTGTACTGCTGACAACGGACACAGGGTTACACCAGGACGGGCAGATGCAACTGTTAATGTCAGATGTAAGCTATGCCATGGACCTTTTTCATGTATTTCCTGTAGTATCGAGGCGTCGTTATACCTTGCTAGATACGTGTTCATGTATAATCACCCGTGAAGGTCTTGGTTAGAATGAACCTTCAGTAACCCATGCTTGTCGTAAGGGGCCACTAACGGGATCGGGTGGTCAGGCTTACTGGCTTGGTTGACACATGTCATCGTATCCCAATTGCGTAGATCGATGCTCATGCTGTTGATCACTGGGTAGTCGATTATTTACAGACCGACGCTGGAATATTGCTGAGTAATATGCACTAGTGTGTAAATAAAACAAAACTCACTCACTCACTCATGTATAATCTCTCCATGTAACATGTGTTGTGTTTTACCTCTAGTCGAAATAGATCCACCAAGAATACACCTCGAGCCGAACCAGCCGGTCATCAATGTCAAACAATGTTACTGTTGTTTGTGTCGTTGACGACGCCAATCCCCTCCACCACCTCTTACACGTGGTCACATAACAACAACATTAGTCATGGTCAAGTGTTTACAAAGGGTGATCTACCAACGTCTGATGCCGGGAATCTGTCCTACTCTGCTACAAATGCACAATGGACATCACTTGTAATGACAAAGATAATCGTAATTCCATGTAAGTACGCACACACATATATATATGTCTGCTTATGTAATGCAGTTTCATCTATCAGTGAAGTAAGTTTCAGTAACAATCAGCTGACATGACTGTGGTGTTGATTATACATAGAAATACATAGAAAATAAAACTTATGTGATAAAGTTATAATTTAGATTGTTTTTTTGTTTCACGTCGCACTCAGCAATGTTCCAGCAATATGGCGGCGGTCTGTGAATAATCTAGTGTGGACCATACAATCCAGTGATCTACATAATGAGTATCAATCAACGCAACAAAGATCCGATGACATGTGTTAACCACACGTCAGCCGTTAGTCGCCTTTTACGACAAGCATGGGTTGCTGAAGACAAATTCTAACCGGATCTCCACGGGTGATAAACTTATTAGTAAAATAGTGCGCACCGCCACAACCTGATGGACCTTCCATACGTAAAAGCGTAGAAGGAGAAGAAGCTAAACACATTCACAAGTTCTAGTGACTAGATGAACTGATATCAGAATTTTAATACGTGTAGGTAGTGGCATCGAAGTCTGTAAGTAACCCTTTTCTCAGTGACATATTATCAGCCTCAACGCTGAGTAACACACGTTTCAATGTTAATGTTTTGGCGAAACCTGTCAGATGTCTTTACACAGACTACGATTTCAAACATTCATTTCTGGAGAGAATGTAACGTAGAATTGGAAAACGTCTAAAATAATTTTAAACGACTCCAGATCTGCCTGAGGTACATTTGGAACCGACTGATGACACCTTGATGAAGGTGTCAGTGTAGGCTTACATGTACATTGTGGACTGGAGCATACCGACTCTTGCATCAGATGTCGGAAAAAGTCTCCGGCAAAACATCCCACACATCCTCACATGAAGTCAAATTCTCATGATGACATGTCAATCCTACGTCTGTCTATTTGCTTTTCTTCTTCTTGATCTGTTCTGTCGCACTGCAAGCTTCTTCTTGGATCGGGAGCGATGACACTACAAGCACAAATAAAGTGATTGCCATAGGAACAGGGTCTGCTGGCCTAGTCATCATTGTCAACCTCATCATCATCATTATCTATTTTAGGAGGAGAGCACATGCTGCAAAACGTAAGTGCATTTTTGGTCAACTTTAAAACATGGCTGACATAAAATATTCACATAGCTATTAAAGACGTTCACCAGCTAACATTTATTTCAACATTACTGTGCATAAGGACATATCACAAGTGATATGTTGGCCTCTGTTGAATAGAATAGCATTGTTCTAAGCATGACATTGACAACGGCGTATCTATTTCTAGCTGAAAATAAACCAGAGGAGAACCAACAGAGGTAGGTGTTCTGCATCTTTGTATATATGTACTGATAGAGTTGTTTAATCAATATTCAGTATGTAACAAGTAGCTGGTAACAAGCCATTTATAGTTATGGTGATTATTATACCGCAATTTCTCACAGTAAAATTACACCTAGTCATTTCTCTCATGGGATGATTTAATGTATTCTTTCAATCACAAGATCAGCCCATTTTACTCAAAATGGCACCGATTCTGCTAAATGGTATATATATGCTTTTCAATATTCACCAGTAATTGATACTTGACATCATCTACTAAATTCAGAAATTTAACATGTCACCAACATGCTTCACGCCCTTCACCTCTCTCCTCAATATAAGACGATATTTACACTTGTGCCAAAATGCACACAGTGTCTTAGAATTCTTAAACAATCTTCCATTGTCGGACTAACATATGCAGTTGGTGGAACGGTAAAAACGAGAACTGTCGGTGGCTGACGATGTTTCGTCATATTTCACTGGAAAAGTAGCGGAGTAAAATTTGCCCTTACTGATCCACTTGATCTACAAAAGTAGATAACGACCTAACATGTGCAAGGTTTACCTATGTATTCGATTATAAAATAATGTACATAACATCTAACAAAATGTATAATTTCCTCTTGAATTATGATATATACGTGTATATGTAAATAAATGACGATGGCAAACTTGTCAATTCCTTGTAGCTCTCTGTTGGCTGCACGCTTACAAAACGCACTGAACGTAACTTGTCAGAGTAAAGGACCATATCTTTGAGCTTTTATCTCCTAATCTTTGATGAAAAAGAATATGTTTCCATAGTTCATTAGAGCATGATATTGTTATTGTGTATGTATGCCAGAACTGCACAGGCGTCGAGGAACAATGAAGAAAGACGACAACAGAACTACAAGACCATGGAGCCGTCAAGTGGAGGTATAGCACCAATATTATCTATAGCATATACTGAGTGACGTGAACGGCCAATGGAGGTATAGCAACAATATTATCTATAGCATATACTGAGTGACGTGAACGGTCAAGTGGAGGTATAGCACCAACATTATATATAGCATATACTGAGTGACGTGAACGGTCAAGTGGAGGTATAGCACCAATATTATCTATAGCATATACTTAGTGACGTGAACGGCCAAGTGGAGGTATAGCACCAATATTATCTATAGCATATACTGAGTGACGTGAACGGCCAAGTGGAGGTATAGCACCAATATTATCTATAGCATATACTGAGTGACGTGAACGGCCAAGTGGAGGTATAGCACCAATATTATCTACAGCATATACTTAATGACGTGAACGACCAAGTGGAGGTATAGCATCAATATTATCCATAGCATATACTGAGTGAAGTGAAGGGCCAAGTGGAGGTATAACACCAATATTATCTATAGCATATACTGAGTCACGTGAACGGTCAAGAGGAGGTATAGCAACAGTATTATCTATAGCATATACTTTGTGACGTGAACGACCAAGTGGAAGTATAGCACCAATATTATCTATAGCATATACTGAGTGACGTGAACGGTCAAGTGGAGGTATAGCACCAATATTATCTATAGCATATACTGAGTGACGTGAACGGTCAAGTGGAGGTATAGCACCAATGTTATCTATAGCATATACTTAGTGACGTGAACGGCTGAGTGGAGGTATAGCACCAATATTATCTATAGCATATACTTAGTGACGTGAACGACCAAGTGGAAGTATAGCACCAATATTATCTATAGCATATACTGAGTGATGTGAACGGCCATGTGGAGGTATAGCACCAATATTATATATAGCATATACTGAGTGACGTGAACGACAAAGTGGAAGTATAGCACCAATATTATCTATAGCATATACTGAGTGACGTGAACGGCCAAGTGGAGGTATAGCACCAATATTATCTATAGCATATACTTAGTGATGTGAACGGCCATGTGGAGGTATAGCACCAATATTATCTATAGCATATACTGAGTGACGTGAACAGCCAAGTTAGGGTATAGCACCGATATTATCTATAGCATATACTTAGTGACGTGAACGGCCAAGTGGAGGTATAGCACCAATATTATATATAGCATATACTGAGTGACGTGAAGGGTCAAGTGGAGGTATGGTACCAATATTATCTATAGCACATACTGAGTGACGTGAACGGCTAAGTGGAGGTATAGCACCAATATTATCTATAAGATATGCTGAGTGACGAGGACGGTCAAGTGGAGGTATAGCACCAATATTATCTATAGCATATACTGAGTGACGTGAACGGTCAAGTGGAGGTATAGCACCAATGTTATCTATAGCATATACTTAGTGACGTGAACGGCTGAGTGGAGGTATAGCACCAATATTATCTATAGCATATACTGAGTGATGTGAACGGCCAAGTGGAAGTATAGCACCAATATTATCTATAGCATATACTGAGTGATGTGAACGGCCATGTGGAGGTATAGCACCAATATTATATTTAGCATATACTGAGTGACGTGAACGACAAAGTGGAAGTATAGCACCAATATTATCTATAGCATATACTGAGTGACGTGAACGGCCAAGTGGAGGTATAGCACCAATATTATCTATAGCATATACTTAGTGATGTGAACGGCCATGTGGAGGTATAGCACCAATATTATCTATAGCATATACTGAGTGACGTGAACAGCCAAGTTAGGGTATAGCACCGATATTATCTATAGCATATACTTAGTGACGTGAACGGCCAAGTGGAGGTATAGCACCAATATTATATATAGCATATACTGAGTGACGTGAAGGGTCAAGTGGAGGTATGGTACCAATATTATCTACAGCATATACTGAGAGAGGTGAACGGCCAAGTGGAGGTATAGCACCAATATTATCTATAGCATATGTAGCAGGGTCACAATGACGACACGCAAAGTGAATGCAGGGTTGTAAGTTCTGTTTATTCCAAGTGGATGTAGATTTCAACATACACGATAAACCCTGAAACAATTGTAGCAACAATATAATAACAATATAATAACAATGTTCGGCATGCTTGCAGAACATACATTGACATATATTTATATATATTCAGTATATTAACATTATAAATGTTAATAGAGCTTGAATGCATGATCGCCGACAATATTATCTGTACATTAAAACATTACGGAAATATAATGACCGCCGAGGGATTGAACTTTACAAAGATCAGGGGCGATAACTCATGACATGACTTAAACAAAGCCATAAATGATATCGGCGGCAATCACCGCACAACATACACTATTTACCTTAGAAGGTTAATATAAAGGAACGATGATTCTGTATGCTAGAATTATATATACACATGATATAAACAGTATTGTACGGCGCATTACATACCCTATGTATGGCCCAGGGGCCCACGTTTATGCCTGGCTGCCATAGCAGACGATGGAATACTGTGTGCTGGAAATAAGATAGATTCTGATCAAAACCAAACCGATTCAGTGTAAACTGTCCATGCAGACATAACAATAAGCATGGAAAGATATATTTTATACACTGTAAAATCTTAGATTGAGACACTTTGCCATTATTTGAGCAAAATGCGATAATAATAATTAGACAACATTCATACACAAAGCATACTCACAATGCCTCGCTTTGAAGTTATTTAATGCTGTTTATGTTTAAAAGGGAATATATGATACACATTAAAATGGGAACTTTGCGTTTACCTGCCGTGCCGATTACAAGACATGTTAACTACCCTGACGGCATTAATTACCCTTATTAATATACGCTATGTGTTTAAGATTACTTATTGAATGACTGCTACATTAGATATGCATAAACATTATTTAAGATAGTTAGTTTACCTAACCTGATGAAAATTAAGTTGACGCCTATGCTTGTCTGTCTCTCACGCAAGCTTTGTCAGTTGTGTCAGGGGGTGCGAGGTGTTCAGGCATAGAAAAAGCATGCAGGTTTGAATGGACCAATCGTAACGTGTTGTCACGGTTGGGTAGAAACTATTGGTTGTGTTACTAAAACTAAGCGATTAACTATATGAATTGTTTCAGCGCTGATATGAGCTGAAATCAAGAAACTTATTTAAAATACATGAATTGTTAACTATTTCATTTCAGTCACTGTAGTGAGTTGAAACAAAGCAATATATTAAAATACATATTTACATTGCATATATCAGCGCCTACTGGATGCTGAAATAAAGACAGAGAATTAATGATTATTTACAATACTTTAAAGCTAACTGGCGCAAACTAATCCTAACACTCAGACATACAAAGTATGTCCCTGCCACACATATACTGAGTGACGTGAACGACCAAGTGAAAGTATAACACCAATATTATCTATAGCATATACTGAGTGACGTGAATGGCTATGTGGAGGTATAGCACCAATATTATCTATAACATATACTGAGTGACGTGAACGGCCAAGTGGAGGTATAGCACCAATCTTATCTATAGCATATACTGAGTGACGTGAACGGCCAAGTGGATGTATAGCACCAATATTATCTATAGCATATACTGAGTGACGTGAACGGCTAAGTGGAGGTATAGCACCAATATTATCTATAGCATATACTTAGTGACGTGAACGACCAAGTGGAGGTATAGCACCAATATTATCTATAGCATATACTTAGTGACGTGAATGGCTATGTGGAGGTATAGCACCAATATTATCTATAACATATACTGAGTGACGTGAACGATCAAGTGGAGGTATAGCACCAATATTATCTATAGCATATACTTAGTGACGTGAACGGCCAAGTGGAGGTATAGCACCAACATTATCTATAGCATATACTTAGTGACGTGAACGACCAAGTGGAGGTATAGCACCAATATTATCTATAGCATATACTGAGTGACGTGAACGGCCAAGTGGAGGTATAGCACCATTATTATCTATAACATATACTGAGTGACGTTGACGGCCAAGTGGAGGTATAGCACCTATATTATCTATAGCATATACTTAGTGACGTGAACGACCAAGTGGAGGTATAGCACCAATATAATCTATGGCATTTACTTAGTGACGTGAACGGGTAAGTGTAGGTATAACACCAATATTATCTATAGCATATACTGAGTGACGTGAATGGCTATGTGGAGGTATAGCACCAATATTATCCATAACATATACTGAGTGACGTGAACGGCCAAGTGGAGGTATAGCACCAATATTATCTATGGCATATACTTAGTGACGTGAACGGCCAAGTGGAGGTATAGCACCAATATTATCTATAGCATATACTTAGTGACGTGAACGGCTAAGTGGAGGTATAGCACCAATATTATCTATGGCATATACTTAGTGACGTGAACGATCAAGTGGAGGTATAGCACCAATATTATCTATAGCATATACTGAGTGACGTGAACGACCAAGTGGAGGTATAGCACTAATATTATCCATAGCATATACTGAGTGACGTGAATGGCTATGTGGAGGTATAGCACCAATATTATCTATAACATATACTGAGTGACGTGAACGGCCAAGTGGAGGTATAGCACCAATATTATCTATAGCATATACTTAGTGACGTGAACGGCCAAGTGTAGGTATAGCACCAATATTATCTATAGCATATACTGAGTGACGTGAACGGCCAAGTGGAGGTATAATACCAATATTATCTATAGCATATACTGAGTGACGTGAACGGCCAAGTGAAGGTATAGCACCAATATTATCTATAGCATATACTGAGTGACGTGAACGGCCAAGTGGAGGTATAGCACCAATATTATTTATAACATATACTTAGTGACGTGAACGGCCAAGTGGAGGTATAGCACCAATATTATTTATAGCATATACTTAGTGACGTGAACGGCCAAGTGTAGGTATAGCACCAATATTATCTATAGCATATACTGAGTGACGTGAACGGCCAAGTGGAGGTATAATACCAATATTATCTACAGCATATACTGAGTGACATGAACGGCCAAGTGGAGGTATAGCACCAATATTATCTATAGCATATACTGAGTGACGTGAACGGCCAAGTGGAGGTATAGCACCAATATTATCTATAACATATACTTAGTGACGTGAACGGCCAAGTGGAGGTATAGCACCAATATTATTTATAACATGTACTTAGTGACGTGAAGGGTCAAGTGGAGGTATAGCACCAATATTATTTATAGCATATACTTAGTGACGTGAATGGTCAAGTGGAGGTATAGCACCAATATTATCTATAGCATATACTGAGTGACGTGAACGGCCAAGTGGAGGTATAGCACCAATATTATCTCTAGCATATACTGAGTGACAAGAACAAGATAATACTATTATATGACGTTTTGCATTTTTGCCTTTAGCAGATGAGGTTATATGTTCCAGGTGCTGAGAATTCCTATTTCGGAATTGAAATGGCCCCAAGGAAAGGTTATTTACATGTCTGTGTACTGCTAGGGTTGGCAGGACAGACACCTGGTGTCGTCACTGATTTCCAGTTATCAGGGCTGGCTATCGAAAAATAATATAGCGATCGATAATCGATCGATCACTTATCGAAATAAAGAAGACGGAATGTTGAACAAAAATGCCAAGAATGTCTGAAAGAAATGAATATATTTAACATCACAGGTGAGTTGTGTTGCATGGATTATTAACAAAACAACTTGTTTCGACAATATATCTGAATGTCAATCATTTTAGCCAGTCCTATCAGTTATCGATGCAATTTTCAAAGTTGCTTGGTCCAATTGTGACTGTTTCGGCATTAGATTACGTCGTCGATGCGTAAGATATACAAAAGATTCAAAAGACTTCTCTTTTTCGTCCTAAAATGGTACTGAATGCATTTCTGTTCACAGCTGTGTCCCTTTATGTGTGACAGGAACTTGGCTCGATCCAAGGATTAAGTCAGTGCTTTACCGCAATTTTGTTGAAATTCATACCTGTCCTCGTTGGGTTCACAAAGTATCGTGGTCATTCTGCCAAATGGAGCAGATAAGTTTTATCGTATATGAAATTTACTCGGAAGTAACACAATGTTTCAGATGCTGATCCTGCTCATATCTATGGCTACATGGGATTTGAAGATGAAGAAAACACAATGCAAGAACAAGGTAAACATGTTACAAGTGCTAAGGGAGATATGAACATTAACCCAGGCCTTCATCTCGGTTTCGGATTTATAAACACGTTCGGATTCGTACAGCAGCAGCGATTTCTTAACAAATGTGAAAATATTTCTGTCGTTTTTAACATTTAACAAAACTGATTTTTCATGAGAATGTTTCCATTGTGCACATTCTGTGTTTCATATGAGCGTGTTGTTTTCTACAATAATACCTTACTCATGGAGACTAACCGTCTAAGAACCAATTAAAACGAATATTTGAGTTAATAAGGAATTATAGAGACGTATGTATAAATTATTCCGAAGTTCGACATCCAACTAAGTCCATGCAGGTGGCAAAAGTACTGTAAGTCACCATGGTCCCTAGTATGGTGATCTACTTTCATTTGCTGGTGACCTATGGCCCGGTTTTTTATATTGTATTGTCCTGTATTGTAGTAAAGATTTTCACACTTACGCCAGTTTAATTTTCTATCTGTGATAACCTGGTTGTTTTAATGTCCTTTGTTGACAGATTTTAGGAAATAACTTTATTTATTATTTACGCATAAATTGGTTTAGTCACGATATAATCGGCTGAAATATTGCCGATGTGACTGTGAATCTTAACTCACTCTCGAAACAAGCACAGAGTAATTAAGAAAGGCCCCGGCGACGATTCGGATTCCACCAGTATCGTAGCAACTTAAATTAGTTGGAGTGGGCGAGGTGTATTCACGAATACTTTGAGTTCCCCGGACAGATTAAGATAGAGTAAGATCTGTGGTGACCATGACGATGACAAGTCAGCCGGCCAAGCTTATCTCGTCATGCCATTTTGCAAACAATTTCCACTCTAGTGTCACATCTCCAATGCCTCTAGCACCTGAAATAACACTGAAACATTTATCTAAATGTGTTTCTGCCTGAATTCTGTGACCTGCACAGCGTCAGGTAACACGGTGTATCGAGGGTGACACTTAAAATTATATATATATTGGGCAAACATTTGATACATTCTGATATTACTGAAATTCTCTATGTTACCAGGAACTGCTTCTAGTCCATACTCCAGCAACATCCAGTTTTGAATGAACAAGAAAGTAGGCCCCAAAAGAGGTACTTAGACGCTGATTAAGAAACTACACCGCTCATGTGTGCGCAGTGACTATACACATAATAAATAATAAAGTTAATATTTGTAAGTCGTATTGCTCAAAGGCGAAGGGTATGTTGAACAAGTGGGTTTTCAGCTGTCATTTGAAGTCATCTTCCATCTATATGGCGTCGGTCTGTAAATAATCAAGTTTTGATGTGACAATCCGAGGTCAACATCAGGAACATCAATCTCATCAATTGGGAAACGATGACATGTGTCAACCACATGGGCCTGACAACCGCATCTTACGACTGAAAACCAATTCCATCCCGAATCTTTACGGGTACTGTTTTATGAGTTGTCGATGGTCATTCTTAGTAGAGGTATAACAGAATCTTGAACACTCCCACATTTGTTTTCTTCTTTTATACAGAAATAAAAGAAAGAAAAGTGAGACCGCCAAGAGGACAAAAGCACAATAAGAGGATAATCATGCTTGAGGTTTTTACTTTAAAAGCAGAACTGGAAGCAAAAGTCCTGTTTATCAGAAGTACATGGTACTCCTTTTCAAGGGCACATTGCCCAGTGGTATAGCTTTACCACGTCCTCATCCATCTTCGTCTGTTATACAGAAGGGACAAAAAGCAAAGTCAGACCGCAGAGAGAAAAGCTTAATGATGGGAAGTTGACTAGGATACTTGCGGTTGTACTCGAATGGCTTCATAACCGAAAGCAAAACACAAATGATTATCTATATTAGAAACCACCAATTGCCGATCTGCATAGTGTTGTTTATCAGTGGTCCATTGTCCAGTTATATACACGCATGTATCCCCAAGAGGGTGTAACCACATCCACAAATCAGGTCAAAAAACAAGTCTTCCTAATAAACGCTTTTAACTTTAGCTTCTACTGATATAACATATTGCAGTTCTACAGGTTTTGAAGTTATCGGCTCCATGAGTACACAGGTAAGATGTTTTTGTCCACTAATGTGTGTACCAGTAGCTGCAAAATGTTATTTATTCAATTCCATTTTTCATGTTTTGTATTCCTCGACGTTTTTAGATCTACATAGTCTTGAACAAAATATCATTATACAAATGATTCCTGTAAATGGGCATGAGGAATATATTATATTCATGGATGATTCTTCTGGGGGTTTATTTGTAGGCACATTGGCGGGTTTTGCATCAAATCAGACTTTCTGTCTGATAATATAATTGTTTGTTTGACAAGTGGAGTCTCATATGAAATATTTCGCTATTTTTACTGGCTCTCACCTCTTCCCCTTTGCAGAGCATGTTTATGAAAACACCATCGTCAGGAACTGATCTTTCTGGCAACTATACACGTGTCCGGGGCACCTATCTGCATCTGCGATAAGTGTTTGCCATATATGTACATTAGTATGTAAATGTTTTACTGTTCTTATTACCCACTCACTAATACAACCAGCCCCAGCACTGTATCTTGACTGTACTTGGTTTCTCTCTCAATCGCATTGGCTTGTCAATATGTTGTTACCTTTGACCAATAATCCAAAATTATATTGATCTGTTGTTTGTACTCTATATACTCACGTGTTCATGGGGCAAGATTGTGCTAACTTAACACTCAAATAAGATGTTGTTCATGTTTGTTCTCGTAAATGTCCATCAGTTACCTTTATACGTAGCAATTCATCATTTTCAGTACAAACAAATATATAAAACAGTTTTCATTAGCATACCTGTAATGACGTCCATTACTTCTTAATCATACAGCGCCTTTATCATTTGACAGCAACCTTTTATTATTTGGTACACCTGATATATTTGGGATTACATTTTTGCAGTAAAGTACAGACTATCGCACTCATGGGTTGAGCCCCATACAGGATTCGTCCAAAACCTCTGAGAGTCTATCTGACCCGCTCAGCCACCACTGCTTCCATAAAATGGAAGTTTGACAACTTGTAGTAAGAGGGGATATAAAAAAAGTTCTAATTACCAGCAAGACTTATTCAGGGTACAAACTTTCTTTTGCTTTCTTGTCTTTATGACGTCTCTACATAAACACCATCCCGAGTTACACATTTCTCCCACCGTTTCTTGACCTTGCGCAGACCGCCTGAATAGAAGTTCCCTGAGTTCATGCACCTTGGCCTTTTTCAGAGGTGGTCACGTGGCATGTTTCCACTCTTTAAGCATCTCTTTTGTCTCAGGATCATAGAAATAGACCCAACATGCCTCAATGGTTACAAGACGTCTGAAGAAATCCTCTTCACCCTGCACCAGAAGCTCCAATACCTGTCGTGACATGTCCCGTCGAGTCTGTCGTTGAATAGGAGTCAGTAATCGAGGTACCCAGCGTGCTGACACTTTGGACATGTGCAGCTGGTTATGTGATGTTCCATGCACTGCCATAACTCCAGTCAGTCTCATGTATAGCCATTTGTATTGTTATACGGCGATCTTCCTGAACCAGCGCCTCCACTTTGTTCACGGTGTCCATATCATAAGTAAGTGAGAGGCGTACACTTCTTTGCTCATCACCATAAACAAATTTCATCTCATCGTGAATTTTTCGTGCAGTGCAGCCCTTCAATTGCAAGAACTTAGTTACACTGCGCGCCTCAATCTTCCATACTTGGGGGTACTTGTGTATAGGATCAACTAGCACAAGACTGAATGTAGTAAAGTAAATAGTCCTTGGTCCATTAACTAGTTAAGGATCACTGATGTTACAGTAAAAATTGTATCCTGATTGCTCAGTAACCTCTTGGTAATAGTTGGAAGTTACCCTTCTGAGAATGGCATGGCTCCCATGACCAGTTGTACGTGGAAGCCGCTATGGCTGAGTGGGTCAGATAAGTACGCTGGTTGGTTCAAACAAACATCCAACAGGACGTCTCACAATGACGTATTAGTTTGTCAGATGGTGTCTCAAATGACTACCTCTCTTTACGTGTATTTGCTCATGTCCTCAGAAAATGTCAGTGACTGTACTGACCTCAGCACGATACGATACGTGTTTTAACGTCATTTTTATGCATTTTCTACAACAGTTTTCATTACATTGTTATCATTGTTCACCGTTTTTAATTTTTTTCTTGTCCTTTTTAGTATAATTTGTATAAACTACATAACGTCTTTGAGGGGCACCTAGAAGTTAGAGCAGTAAGGAGGGATAACAATAGAAAATATTATTACCTACATCGATACGTCGCACACACTGTAATGAAGTTGTTCATCCATATATTGTTGTCCCTCCTCATGATATACTTGTTTGTAACAATATTGATAAAAGTGTAATCATTATAACATAAGCCTTAACTTCAGTACACAGTCATACCTATTCATTCATTTTCTACAACAGTTCTGAATAATGTACATTATGTAGTGACCATTGTACAGTTTTTGTCGTGTCCAGGAAACCTGTTATCATTTTTGGTGTGATATATTTGCCGCATTATGTTATCATTTTTGACAAAAGTATACCAAGAATAAAAAGTTAAGCGCCAGCCTATTTCAAAACTAAGATGAGAGTGAGTGAGTGAGTTAAGATTTAAAGTCACATCGGCAATATTTCAGCCATATCGTGACTAAAACTAGTTCTAAATTCATAATACATACCTACAATATATAGAACCCTGTCAACGAAGGACAGTAAAATAACTACATTATCACAGATTGAGTTAATACTAGCTAGCATATATCTTTAAAAGTAGAAAAAAATTTTGGGACAATACAATGTAAAATGGGCTATAGATCGCCAACAACTGAAGCTAGATCACCATACTGGGGACATTTCTTTTCAGTGCCTTGCTACCTGCATGGACCCTAGCTGGATTTAACACCTTCCCTCAGCCACAAGTGATTGTAGGAAAATTTAGCTGAACATTAAAATAACATAATGCTATTGTTTAAAAATTTGGTATGTTTAGATTTTAATTGAACGTTTTACGTACCCCCTCTGAGGGGACAATAATTTTATGATCCTTTAACCCCCTTGGAGGGTACAGCCATTAACAATCTAAGTTACTAATCAAAACTACCAATAATTTTAAAACACACCTATCTACAGAACATAGTAATCAAAATTCTCCAATTAAATCAATTTCTTTAACAAAAATCAATAATTAAAAAATTGGTGTTTAAAAAGGTCTTTAACTGTTTTCACATTAAAATATATATCCCTTTATGATGGAGAATTTGACAGTCAAGCAAGACATGTTTGACCGTGACTCTGTTATCACAAGGGATACAAAACGGAGGATCTTCACTTAGGTATTTGTGAGTATAATGCGTATGGCAAATGCGACATCGTCGCATAATGAACTCTTCAAATATAGACTGACAACCCAAATAGGTGTAACCAATATAGGGTCTAAGATGTGAAGCTGTGGAAATGTTAGGCTAAAAGAATTGGGAAGACCAATCCATATTTTAGAGTGAGTGGAGTGAGTGAGGTTAGTTTACGCCGCTTTAGTAATATTCCAGCAATATCACGGCGGGGCATATTTAGAGACGGTTCATCTGGTAACTGATTTAGAGATATCATAATCATTGTATTTACAATTAAAGGAAATATTGTTAAAGATATGGTGACACTTATTTTTAAAGCAAAAATAACTATTCTTGCTTATACAACACTATTAAACTTAGGTTTCACTTGTCCAAAATGACAATCATATGACCATATGACAGTCATTTCTGATTTTCACTTTTCAAAAGAAGGTAACCTTTGACGAAAACAAAATTGTTTTAAAAAGAAATTGCATAATGGTTTTGTTTTTAAACTAAAAGTACTAAACCAAATAATGATAGTTGGCTTTTTTCTGAAAGATTTCCTATGAGACAACCTATCTTGGCAAAATATACTAGGTGGCGCTTAACTTTTTATTCACAGTATCTATTCATTAATTCAGATGATCGTAGAAACCATGATAGGGGAAGGGAAGTAAAAATCCTTTTACAATACAAAGCAAATTGACTGGGAATGTGAATTACTACCTGCGTGCATTAAAGCAAGAAAAGCGTACCAAAATACTTCTAGGAACACCCCCTGATTGTTTTGATTAAAACAGAGAGATGCTGGAAATATTTTGTGGGAAACACTTAAAACCTAAAGTTGGAACGTCTGAGGTAACAATATAGCAATACAAAATTGGCTTGAATATTTCCAGCGTTTTTTAACAACTAAGCACATTCCTCTTGACACACAGTGGAATACGTAATATGATAATGATGATGATTTGGACGCTGATATTTTAGATCTTCCAATAACCGAGATGAAGTCTGTTTTCATTAAGTTGAGAAAGAATTAACGTTCTGATATGGACTGGTCTTTTACAGAATTTGTAAAACGTTTTCTTAAAAAAACTACTATACCAGTAATAACAATTTACAGTATACTACGTTTATAACGAACTCAAAAGGGCGCCAATGATATTTAAGCATAGTTCGTTACAAGCATTTTGACTACACTCTGACCGGGGCCAATAAACTAGTTAGTTATTATCCTTTAGTTCGTTATCACCGTGTCATTTAAGAAAGTAGTGTAGATTCTTCCAAGAACTGGTGTCTGGGAGTTGTAGTTCCACTTCATTAAAAGGTATCTACAAATGAAGTAAACAATCACACAGGCATTAAAGTTTCCAGTATATTTAGCAAAGTCCGTATTTCAATCATCAACACGCATTTAGTGTACTTGGTATGAGTCTCGAGGTAAAACCGCAGAGGGAAGTTGGGTTTATACGTTCGGCAAATGATGGCAAGGTTCCAGCAATATCACGGCGGGGACACCAGAAATGGGATACATTGTGCCCATGTGGGGTATTATAGACCGACATAGAGATCGGAACACGCCCCTTCTCGGCAAATGATGACATGTTTGTGAGGAAAGCTATATTTGCAGTTCCTTTCAGATTCTGTGGTTTTATTTCTGTCTACATTGTGTTGCCAACAAAATGAGGAAACTGATGCAGTATTTATGAAAGGATGCAATCATGCGTTAAGATGAATGTAACTATACCGATGCAATTACTTGTCATAACCAGTGTTCGCCTAAGGGTGTGTTCCACGCCCATTGTATTCTGTGTATTTTCCATGCATGAATAAGCTTAACAAATTAAACAGCTGTGATGGTGGTGTTCAGCTTCACCCTAAAATGCTTTTTTCATATCTAACTTACTATTTTCTGACGGTATTTTTTTGTAGTCGACTAGCATAAAATGTTTGCAACATTTGATTTATTGTTTAGAATTATATTTTGAGAACTGGAAACTAAGTTAGAAACCCCAGAGTGTTTGTGTTTAGCAAGGAAAGTAAGCCATCAGTGAAAAGAAAATAGCTCTTTGAAGGGTGATATTGCATACTGTTACGTCTTTACAGATGCATTTGAATTTTGAACATACTAGTAACTCAGCGAAAGGAAGTTAAAATATTTGTTTGAATTTTTACACAATTTTACACATAACGTGTCTTTCTACACAACGCATTTTCAAAAATTATTTGATACTAACATTTGTCCCTCGTCTATTACATGACTTAGCAACTTGTTTCTGTATGAAGTGAAGCTGTTGAAGTTGTAATGTATATCTGCTTGTAAACAATGATATCAAACAATGTACTTCAAATGTTATACGTACGTAAGTCCCAAGGCACTCAAAGTACACTTTTAAAAGGTAGCATTTTGGTAAATTGTAATACAATCAGCAGCTGCTGAAGGCATAGTATCAATCCATCTAGGGTCCATGCGGGCAGCAAAGGTACTGTAAGTCCCCATGTAGCGTAGTATAGCTAGTATGGTGATCTACCTTCGGTTGTTGGCGATAAACAGCCCGTTTTTTTTATATTGTGTTGTCACTAAACAGTTTACTATGCTATATGCCCCTACCTTTAAATAAAATGAGATTTACTAGTTGTTGTAACTGTGCTTTGGGGACAGGATTTTATAACCTTTAAATATATTTCATACTTTTCTTATTGCTGTAAAAAGTTATCTCGTCACGATATGGTTGATATACTGATGATTTGACGATAAATCTTTAACTCACTACCACCAAATGTCATAATTTATGGGTGAATGTGGGAGAGTCCCTATATTAGTTCTTTCGTTATGCAATAATTCGTAAATATCCGAGGGAAATATTAAAGATGGCATATAATAATAAGGAAAGAAATTGTTTCAATTTGTTATATGTTGTTATATATGATGTTATTATATGAAAGCCATGGCGCTCAGAATTAAGTCTACAATGACAAATGTTTATCAAAGTAATGTGTAGATGTGCATGGCATCATTGTGTTCCTGACCATCCAACTCAAAACATGTATTTGCAAAAAGAATCATTTCTATCTTAGACTCTCTTGTTAAGTGTAATTACTATAAACTTTAAATTTCACATGTGTGCAGAGACATACCCTTTTGAAGTATATCGTTGAACATATACAGTAGCTGTATTACAACTTCATTACAGTTCACATAGATTATTGATGGAATTAGGAAACTAACAAACTGTGAAAGGAAAAACATGTGCACAATGTATTTTAAATGCAGTTGAATATGCTTAGCACTTGTTTGTCTGCTGTAAATATAATGATTTAAAAAGAAAATATCTGAAAAAGGTTTAACCAAATATTCCAAGAATTTGTATCCTTAATATGTTCATCTTATTTTAATGTCCTATGAAACTTTTCAATGTTTATCATGCAGTGTTCACTAGGCAGTACATTATGCTGTTTCCATATGTGTAAGATATTGTACCACATCCACATCTTGAAAGTCGCTCTGAAACGTTATGCTAACTGGTCTGTCTCCCCTGACAAGTAACACTGGCAAGATGTCTGTAACAATACAGGTTGAATAAAGCATCCACCTGACAACGTGTGTTGATTACTATCAGTCAAAACGGTTCATCAGGCGTTGCTAGAAGTGGCTTACCTTTTCCTCTGAATGTTTGTGTGAATATATTTATATTCCTGTCATTTATTGCTGGTTTAATAAACATATGTCTTTATAACTTCCTAATATTCCTAAACATAGCTTGTTAATGCTCATGTATCCGTTTATCGTACACCCATACTGTCATCTTCTGTTGGTGCTGTCAACATATTATGTTGGACTGTCCATCTTATATCAGAACTGTCAACATATATGAATACGATGTACCATTAATCTTTTTACATGCTGTCGACAAACTTATACGATGCAGCTGTCATTCAGAGAGCCTGCTCTGGAAAGACTGGGCCTTCAACAGATAATTAGCAAAATTGCATTTGCATCACGAAAAAGGATATATAGCAAAACAAGAGAAGAGACAATATAAACAAAGCAAAACGATAGACAATCACCAATGCAATAACCAAATGATACGTAATATACTAAGCAGCAAAAGAAACGTCAGTTTGGAATTTTCCTTCGCAGAAACGGATAACTGTAAAGTCATTTAATGATATTTTTTGACAACATATCCAACTTTACCTGAGCAAAGCCATTCCTTCCCAAAATGGTCTCATGAACGCAACCTGATCTCGGAGATGGTACAGTGTTCTCCATGTTTTTCATTCAACTCATGCTGCACCTGCTGTTCACAAGGACCAGCCCTATAAAATACACCCCCAAACCTGGTTGAAACCATTCACATTACAACGTCAGCAAGATGCCCCCACACGAGAGCTCAGGGGAACCAGGCGATAGGAAGACTTAAAGCTGGTCACACTGCACAAGCCGTTACCAATCACTTCCAGGTCAACGTTCGGACCATATACAGGCTGCAGCAACGTTTCCGTGCCACCAACACCACAAATGATCGCCCCCGTACTGGCAGACCAAGGGTGACCAAACGACGACAAGACCGCCATGTTGTGCGACAGCATGTACAGAATCCCTTCATGCAGGCATCCGAAACAACACGCCAGACAGTAGGAACACACGGAAGACCAATCAGTACTGATACAGTACGCCGACGTCTTAACAGCGAGAACCTCCATTGCCGTAGACCTTACCGTGGACCTATCCTCACCCCTCGTCATCGGCGTGAACGTCTAATGTTTGCCCTACAACACCACAACTGGCGATACAGACCACGGAGAACTGTTCTGTTCACAGATGAGAGTCGGTAGTGCGTATCAACTGCAGAACAAGAATACGGTGACGACGTGGCCAGCGTTACTCAGACCAATGTGTTATGGGATGGAATAGACCTGAACTAAAGAGTGGGTCCTGTGGTGTTCAAAAACCTTGGTCCAGGGAGAGGAGACGGCATCACAGCGGTGCGCTACATCGACCAAGCTCTCAGACCCCAGGGGTTAGTGGAGTGAGATGAGTTTAGCGCAGAGTTCAAGTTTATCATGGCCACGTAATGTAGACAAACGTCCCGGCAATTGTTACTGTGATCTCACAAACAGAAAAAAGTAGGCGTAATATTTAAATATCTTTCACTAATATGTGAACACCGTATACCCTGTTGCTTTTTCGAAAACCTTTCTAAATATTTTACCATTTGTGCTTGAAATAAGGAAACTTTATTTTAACAACATGAAAGAACTCTTAGGCAAGTTTAAAGACAAAGTTCATCTCCGTTGAGGTATGTTTCAGTAGGGCTCACTAAGAAATGCAACCCCATAATTAAAACCAAAACAAACAAAACAAAACAAAACAAAATTTGTGTGAAAGATGCTAGAAAGACTTTAAAATTATGTAGAATGAAAATACACAAAACATGTTGTGATACATTTTTTTACACAGTAAATCATATCGCAAAACATCCGTTCGGGTGAAAACATATAGATGACGAAACATATTATCTCGTCATGTGTACTGTGCACGTGTATAACACATCACGTTGGACAAAGCTGTATGATGTAAAGCTCCAGGTGTAAGGTCCTCTACATGAATACATATTATACAATACACATGTTCTCGACCAGGAAGTTGAAAGCTGAAATATACACTGACTGCGGGTCACTGCTTGTCGAACAGTGGTTCGGAGATACTCGGTGATTCTAGGAGGGACAAGTCAGGATAATATGATCCATTTGTACAACTTGATGATCTGATGCTTCTTAGTGGCATCATGGACAAGAGGCTGGAGATTCATTGATGTTTCTAGCTGCGCTGACTGTCAGTGGTAGGTGTCTGTTCTATTCATTTCACTATTCACGCATGTGTGCATAGTTTAGTGCACCTGTGATTCACCCGTGAAGATCCGGGTTAGAAGTGATCTTCAGTAACACATGCTTGTCGTTAAGAGGCGACTAACGGGATCGAGTGGTCAGGCTCGCTGACTTGGTTGACACATGTCATCGTATGCCAGTTGCGTATATAGATGCTCATACTTTGATCATTGGATTGTCTGGTCCAGACTCGATTATTCACAGACTGCCGCCACAAAGCTGGAATATTGCTGAGTGCGGCGTAAAACTAAACTCACTTATTCACTACCTGTGATGTAAGCACAGGCAAACAAAGTTGAAGGGAGCTACGTAAATACTGCGAGACAACACAGACGCACAGAAATGATTAGTCTGAAATTCGAGGGTATCATTGAGGAAGACAGCCACAAGCTGTGCTGTTATATCAGAGAGTGTGTAAGAGTCTTGTAACTAGGTCAGGTGTGCAAGGCCAACAGGATCTGCCCTCCTCGTAGGATCCGATATTATTTCGCAAAGAAATGATGTTTGTTCGTTGTTGACACCGCACAGCAGTGCTCCTGCCATGCGAGGGCCGCTCGTAAACAAACCAGACTGTAAGGTGACAGTGACAAGAACACGATGACACGATAGTGCATTCACTGAGTTTGTTGAAGCATGTAAAGTTTGATTTACAACTGATTTACAAGTCTGTTGTGCAACGCAGATTCCTGTTATAATGTAGCCCAAATATTGCATTGTAGGTGATATATGTTACTGAGTTTATAAACAATTCTGAAACATACCTTTTAAACAATGAACATGTTGTTTACATTTAGACACGACCACGTTAGATATATTTTATACCAGCTTGAATATTTCACATGATATGTTGAATTGGAAATTCGTATTCTCTCCAAAAATACGAATACGCACGGTAAACTTTGACGAATTTAATCAGCTACTTAAAGGAGAATACTAACGAAAACAAAACTTTTCATAGATGTAAAGGCATTCTAAAAGTCCCTTCCGTGATTAAGATTGAACAAAACAGTTTGTAAAATCACAATAAACACACAAAAACGTACTCGTAATTCTGCCTATTAAGGAAACACCCGACAGTTAATGGACCGCATCCGTTGTGTAGTGGTTAGAGCGTCCGCCCGGAGAACGGACGGTCGCGGGTTCGATCCCCGACCGCGTCATACCAAAAGACGTTAAAATATGGTACTTGTTGGTCCCTGCCTGGTGCTCGGCATTAATGGGTACAACAAAGACTGGTCGTCTCGGAGTCAGTATAATGTGTTTGAGTGGGGTATTCATGCTTCACTGCGGCATGGTATCTCCGTGGGCTAGCACTATAAAACCAGCTTTAGTCTGGGCTAGTACAAGCAGCCGACCATACACATACACACGCATGCACGTCGTCATATGAGCGAAATATTCTCAAGTATGACGTTAAACCCAATTTCACCTCACCTCACCCGACAGTTAATGAGCAGAGGGGGTTTCTCTCATGATTTTACCTCACAACTTAACAGTGTCCATGGATTCTGAAGCAATACAAGATGATCCTGGTGTCATTGCTGAAATGCATGTTAGACCGTATCAATCCGATCCGATTTTACATCTTGCCAGACAATCTTCCAGTGAAAATGAATAAGTATCAAGCGAAATGGAGACACCGCTTGATGTCAAAATGATATTAAAAAATAGACTACATAATTTATCAGGAATATTTTTGTCAGCAAAATTTGATACAGTCCAACCAGAACACATACCCCTATGAATAAATGAGCAGTCCCAAAAGAAAAAGGAAATATGTTTTTGAAATGTGATTGCAGTTCCTTTTTCTCCTCGAATGGGTGACTGCAGGGTGATTATGCTTCAGATAGGGGAAAACATAAATTATCTGCTACAAAATTACTCTGGAATTATTTTGTTGCCGCGGATTGTTTTAACTCACCTGTGGCAATAAATATGTTGATTGTTAACAGGTATAGCATATAAAAAAGTGAAGGCGTGCGTTCCCAGTTGAGCATCTGTTGTGGTCAACATGAAAAACACACACACACACCCTCCCCTTCCCACCCCGGGTTGCCCTACCGTTACGGCATGGATTGAATGACCCTTTGAGTTCGATCTGTTAGGATTCTGGCCCATTCTGTTCCATTTGGCCCATTTGCAATGCCAACGGCAGTTGATCTAACGACGCCTAGGGCGCTGGTTGACGTTTTGCGTACGCGTCAGCGGAGGTCATCTCATAAAGACTGAGGACGGCCGATTTTGGAAGGCCATTGAAGGACTGTAACTTTCATTCTGAAGACACTGGGTAGTGACATGTCTTGTGTGAAGCCTGACATTATCTTGCTCGAAGAACTTGTTGGTACGGGGTCACTGATTGGAACCATGTGAATCCTTAAGATTTGGTCTCTCTGTCTCTTCTGCGTGTAGGATGGCCAAAATAGGTTCTTCTGGCTAGAAGTCCAGCTTCTCGTAAACGATTACAAAGGGTCTGCGCTGACAAGAAGACACTGCAATTGAAGTTGTAGTTGCTGTGACATGTTGCATTTAGGTGAAGAGTCGGCCGTTTTGTTTATGACGTCATCAACACCTGTCGATTTTAGATTTGCCCATGGTAACAGCCTATTTTTTTACTATGACTAAACTACTAATTTTAGATATGACTCAAGCATTATTATAGATTAAGGCTGTCAAGAACATGTTCCGGCTCCACCAAACACGTCTGGGGGTGTTGTTATATAAACGTGAGTCACGGAGTGCATGTGGAGAACTTACACCTGGTGTCGAGTGGACAAGACGGGGATGGGGTGAGCTGGAAAGGTTATTCCGCTCTTTCTTGCTGAGGTCATACAGATGATCACAGGAACCACACGTCCAGTCGGATGGACTGAGATGTGACTGTGATAGTCAATTGGATGAACTGAGTGTATAGTGGAGGGTGAACAGTCGCATGGACTGAGATGTGACGGTGATAGTCAACTGGATGAACTGAGTGTATAGTGGAGGGTGAACAGTCGGATTGACTGAGATGTGACGGTGATAGTCAATTGGATGAACTGAGTGTATAGTGGAGGGTGAACAGTCGGATGGACTGAGATGTGACGGTGATAGTCAACTGGATGAACTGAGTGTATAGTGGAGGGTGAACAGTCGGATGGACTGAGATGTGACGGTGATAGTCAATTGGATGAACTGAGTGTATAGTGGAGGGTGAACAGTCGGATGGACTGAGATGTGACGGTGATAGTCAATTGGATGAACTGAGTGTATAGTGGAGGGTGAACAGTGGGATGGACTGATATGGCGATGGTGCTCAGTCTGGTGCTCTGAGTGGTCAAGTGGGAAAATTATGGACAGTCGGATTGACTGAAATGTAGTGCTATCACGAGGATGATTGCACTTGGCTGGGGAATGTTAGACAACTGCAGAGTACTTAAAAAGAAGCATCAAAATAAATTAGTTATGAAATAGGTGTGTGTGCGCGTGTGGTGCGATTGTTGTAACAGGGTGTGAATAAATTGTTCTTGTAATCCTTGTTCTGTTGTGGTTTTTGACGAAGGTAATGGGTGGTTGAACTAGTGTTATGGATTATATACCAAGAGGTTGAACCAGTGTTATGGATTATATACGGGATACCTATCGGATAACACTATTGGATATCTAGTGTACATAACATAAACACCAAGCTAAGAGTCAACTCAAAGGCAGCTTACCACCATTGTGTAGTTCATATAATATCCATATGATGGCCCAGTGAATCACACAACCACTTTATGTTAGTATATCTCCATGCTAACATCGTATTCATCCAGAGGAAAGTAAGTAAACAATCTATTATTTCCAAGGTGTTCATGTTTTTAGGATGGGACAAGTAACTCATTCATGTTAAAATACGGATTGATTATGACTGCATCCCACAATGAACAGTTGCCAATCCATGGCTCCTTTATTGTAAATATGCAAAAATAATATAAACACACCATACCTACTAAAAGCATATAACAGCAATAAAACTACATTGTTTGATGAACAATAATCCCTCTCCACGTTGGTGTTGTTTGACGACAGGTGTGTTGTCACGAATCATAATCATTTTACTATTTAATCGTAAGTTAGTCCTAGTAGCATATACAATGATAGTCCTGGATCAAGTCCAACAAAAGCCTCTGCAAAGCCTTATTTCACAAATAAGGCTTTGTCGGGCCCTTAGATCTTGCTACCATTGCATCTACTACTTTTGAGCCCCCGTTGATTTCCCGCCCACACGTGGCACTACTGTACCGCTATGCCACGTTGGCAGGAGGTAACACTGTGCCGTACGGTACGATCAATAATTCCTCTCTAACGAGCCCTCTACCTGGCCCATCTCTCAAGTAGTACAAGTTCGGCTCGTCGGCTTTGATGTCTACTTTATCTATGTTGTAAGTTTTGACTGACCATATAGGATCGGTGGCTCGCTTACGGCTATCACCCTCGTGTTCCCCCGGCTGGTATAGGTACCTCACTAGGGCCCTATCTGGTATCTGTTTCTCTTTCCCACGCAATGGTGCAGCCGACTCTGCCACTATTGATTTTAGTTTGATAGCGTCTGCCGGCTTCTTACCAGTGAGACGGGTGATTTCATGGTTTATGGCAGACACCACCTTAGGTAGCCGCACTACCCATTCAGTCGATCGTTTTCCCGGGTTGGCCATCTCCCTCGCATACTGATGCCCGAATAAGCGCTCAGCCAAAGTCCTATTGAATCTCTCAACTATGGCTTGGCTGCGATGGGCTCCGGCCGTGCCACGCCTGACCTTTGTATCGTGTTTATCAAGCAGGTGTGACACGACACCCATGAACTCCCGCCCGGGGTCAACTTGCAGCTCTGTTGGCCACGTCAGCGGACTGCGTTTGTATATGCGTTCGAATCCGCGGGCTACCTGGGCTGAGTCTTTCGCGGTCAAGGGTTCGGCTTCCTTGTAGCGACTGGCCACATCCACGACGGTTAAGGCATACTTGTACCTCTTGTCGTGGGGTAGGAATAGGAGGTCGGCCTGGTGAACGCCTTTGGGTATGTCAATGCCGAATACGTAGCGTGGTGCCGGTAAATAGATCTGCCACAGGGCTTGTTTTTCAAGCCACACTTTGGCCTCCTCCGGGGGTACTCGCGCCATTTTAGCCAGCTTATGTACAGCGCTAGCTCCTTTCCAGTACCCACGCGGGCTGTAGTAAATAGCCTCAAACTTTCTCTGGTTCCGTGACATGTCGCCCCGACAGGGTATTTATATACACCTATGTTCTTGGTTCAATTTTCTCATGCCCGTACGCGTACGTGTTTATCCCATCAATAGCTATCCAACACTTAGTGTCCATCGGCGACAGGGACGTCTTGTTTATCGTCAGTCCGTATATCCTATGCCCATCACTTCTAAGTGTGTTCATTTTATGTCTAAAGGTACGGGTCTTGAACAGGGCTTCCTTGAATCTGGCGTGTTTGATGTGTTGTTTAACCACGTACTTCTTAACACCCTTCGCCTTCCGAATCTCACCATTGTCGGCCTTCAGGATGGAGTACATCTTAGGCCTCAAACCTATGTACTCGGCTATGGGCGTGCCAGCACACTCGTCCTTCATCTTACCTAGGACCTTTTTATTTACCGTGCTGTGTATGGCATGGTCCTTGGGGTAGTCACTGGTGTCGTACAAATCGAGGCGTTTCTTCATGTCATCGTACACGTCCTCGGTCTCGAATCTCCATCAGCAGGGAATCCGTGTCAGTGTACAGCACTTCACACCTGTCGTCGTTCTGTTTCTTCGACTCGTTGTAGTAAAAGTCGTACATCAGGTGTTTGGATAAATCGAGGATGCTCATCCCACGTAAACAGGCCGGTTGAATTTTATGTGGCTTTTCTTCATGTGTAGGGCAAACCAGGTCGTCGGTGAATATCTTGCTACGGTTGAATGCCGGACTGGCTATTAGTCTCCTGAGCTTGTCTTCCTCATTCAACCGAACCAGCTTCTACAGTTGCGCGTTCCCTCAGGTTCTCCATAGTCTTGCCAAACAACGAGTTGTTCATGAGCTTGCAGAGATTTTTCTCAAAGTCACTGGTGGCAAGCTTTCGCAGGTCTGTGTTCATTCTGATGTATGGTTCCATCCAGGGGCTCTGGTTGAACACGAGCACCCTGTGTATTTTGGTCAGCCCTCATACCCAACGACAGGTACAGCTATAGGTTGCGATAGTGGTTAATGTACTTGGTCTTATTCATTAAGTTGGGCACTAGTTTTTCAACGTCTGCCACCCGCCCACCTAACAAGTTATGTTGGTACTCAGACATCCAGTCTAGGTTAACCCTCATACGTTCGGGGGCCAGGGGGTAGCTGTTGTGTGATGTGTGTAATGCCTTGGGGTATTCTAAGTCCACCTCGAGGATATAACCTTTGTTCGAATCTGGTGCGATGCTCATAACATCGACCTCGTGCGATGCCCATTCGAATCCCCCTGTGGGTAGATACTGGCTCATGGCCCAGCCGTACAGGTTGTTGGCATCGAGGTAGAGAATATGATTGGTTGGCTTGCTCAGGTCGTAGCCCTTCACGTATTGATTATTTGCTTTCGCATATCGTTTGGTTGCCATGGAAATCCCACCTCGCAAGCCTTTCTCAATGAATAGGTGCATGTCGTAATCTGTGAGCAATTCCAACTTAACTCCGGTCTTTTTCAGCAAGGCATCCCACGACAGACCTGGGCTGGTGTAGTACCATGCGGGGTCGAGTTTATACTGCTTGTCATACTGGCAGTTAGTGCTACAGGCGTAAGCTAGCCTGTTGGCTTTGGTCATACGCATGGGAGCGACTGTATACAGTGCATTCCTAATAATTTTTCTTCCTCCTGCAAACACTTTAGAAACTTTTCAGCCGCGTCGGGACCCTATACACTACCGGAGCTTTCGTTTTCCCATCACAACGGACGACTACGTATACAAACCCACAGGCTTCATGCTCTTGTGTTTTCTGTGTGGTTGGAGTACCCGGCAACCTCCACTGGCTTGACCAAGGCTTCAAAGTCGGCATAGATGACATAAGGCACAGACATTTTGGTTCTTGTGTTTGTCGAATTTTAGGATATTGTCACCTTCCTTAGGCATGTCGACTCGTATGGCCGTCTGCCCCACACCTTGACAATCCTCCCGGTGGGATTCTAATAAATCAGCTCGGCTGAAACCGTGCAGGCATCGCACACAAAAGTGTTTTTTACCAACGTGTTTCGACTGGTCGTGCAACAGCCTGCTGAGATGTTTTATCCACATGTAGTGATACTTTTTACCTCGCTGGGTCATGAATATATTGGTAACGTGGCGACCCTCCTCCCCCAACACTGGGCTGACCCTGTGCACTATTGTTGTGTTACCTTCGTGCCCAAAGACGTTTATGGCTATATTATTCTGTTTTTCTACTTTGGTGATCTGGGATATGGGGTTGGTTCATCTATACCATCCAAGTTGAGTCCATCGTCTTGGGGATAGCTAGAAAGCCTGTCTGAATGAGTGTCAACTGGATACAAGTCTGCCCTGATAGCTACCCTCAGGCAATCGTCTCCTCTATTCTTGACGTTGACCATGGCATGTTTTTTCTTATAGTAGGGGGGCAAGTCTAGGTATGACCCGCCTCTGAACGGCACGTAGTTAGCTATGTCTAGATAGACATTATCGATTTTATCTACGACCCACCCAGACCCCAAATGTGTGTGTAGCGTTCTAGGTATTATCCGCTGAAAACTGGTATCGATTGATGCGTCTATGGTCTCTGTATGTGTGAGGACTTCTTGTTTACCTCGAAAGTAAGGCTGAACGTACTCAGTGACCCCAGCCCCCACCTGCTTATCGAGTGACATTTTCACTGTGATCTGAAAGTTGATACTTCCCAAATCGTTGAGTTCCTGGTTGACTTTATCAGCTATCAGAGGCTTGATATCTGTGATGTCTATGTTCCTATCAACATACATGTGCCAGCCTCTGTTGCCTACAGCAGGCGCTCAGTGGGTATGAACTGAAGGTCAATAGCTCTATTCTGCCGTAATAGTTCTACAAGCTTTGGCTTCCTCATACGGGAATATCCACCTAAACCCAAATTGCGTACCTCAGCTTTTAATTGTTTTACAGTGGGGAGCTGAAGGTGACCTTTCAGCGCTTCACGGGGTCATGTGATAACAATGCGACTAGCCCGGCTCTCCCCATGTGGGAATAACCCGTGAACCCAAGCTCTTTTGTTTGGGCTTTTAATCGTTTTACTGTGGGAGGTGCTTGTATGTTAAGTAATCTCAACATCTCGAGAATAACCAATCACACCCCTCTGCCTCGCGATCTGCTTGAGCTCACTAACAGTAGTCTTAGTTGCATACACACCTAGGTATATCAATCTCTAATTGGGCCGCCGGCAAGGGAGGTAACTCCTCCAACCTTGATAAAAATATAGTGAGACGTTTTAGTAAATATCTAGATACACCTTATCGATTATTCCCTCGACACACTCGGAACATACGCAGCATAGTAGGGTGTTTTGAATTACTTGCAACGAGTTGTCAACAAGTATATCTATCTCCCTATGTGCATCTACTTGTCCCCATCAAAGTAATTCCAAGTGTGCCCAGCCCATGGCACATCAAACCCTACTTTCACCATGATTGTAAACGAGCACCCCTTATATAGTTCGCTAACAATCATGGGTTTGAGGACACTGATATCTATACTTTTCCCCACATCCATCTGCCAGCTTCTCAGGCAACTTTCCCTGGGCTCAATTTCCACAAACATAGTTATACCTAGGTGTTCACAGTCTCTAATTGGGACTTATCCTGAGAAGGCGCCTACGTTCTTTTATGTAGGCCTTTTTATTCTCGTAGATGAGATGATGTCTGACTACGTTCGCCCTGTGAGCTTTGCATAGGCAGTAGTGCCCTTTAACCCCTATACCACACACAGAACACGTGTAGTTAGGGCTTCCCATGTGGAAACAACAGTACCCCCTCGGTCCTGCATCTCCTACCACAGGGTTCTTTCTTCCCCATAAGTATGGATTCGCATCGGTCTGGAGCAGGTCTCATCTTTGGTATACTTATATGAGTGCTTAGTCTAATTGTTTTGCAACCAACGCAGTCGCTGCTATACAAAGCGATGAAGACCAGTTCACGGTCTGTTTGCCCCAGGGATGGTGTGTAGTACTGAGCGTGTGTGGGTTTATTGAGTGGTTCCAGCTGTTTACCTGTTAGTAGGTAGTATTCTCTCGCTGCTTCGTCGACATCGTGGAATGTTTGAACATCATGGTTCTCACGCCTGAGTTGTTTGTTAATGTAATCGATCCCCTGAACACGTTTTTCGCGTACTCGGATTGTGCTGCCTGTAATTTCTCAATAGCAAGGTCATGCCTCTTCCGTTCCGCTTCTATCTCAGCCGCATGTGACTCTTGTAGTTTCGAGAAGAGGAAATTACTTCTGGAAAATGCCAGGGCATTTACTAAGACCCCACCAACCATCATGGCGATCGTAGCCATCCTATCTTTACTTCATAATATTTTCAGGTAGTATCCCTTGTTTTACTAGGATGTCATTTGTGGCCATCGCCATACCAAGGTTCATAATGAGCATACCCATATCCTGCAGGTTGACATCTAGCTTGATAGTCGGTTGTTTAAGCACCATTTTGGTCAACCAGAGCGTACCTTTACGGCTAGACTGGCGATCACGGCGGCGTGGTATGCGTCGTTGACGAACGTTTTCCCCTCAGACATTATGTATATGATATAAAAATATATATTTTATAACATGATATGTGGGTTGACCTATAATTGCGGGGATTTCTCCTGGGGATCCCTGGGCCATGTATATAACCATGAGATAGCCACGGCAGCAGTTGCGCCTGCAATCAACAAGAGTGGAGCCGGGTTCCACGTGATACTTTTATGTTGATTACACCACCTTTTTTTACCGGCAGCTACTCTCTTAGGGTTCTTCTGCCTGGTGACTGTAGGAGGGTTCACCTCGGGAGGGTTCACCTCCAGTTGGGGTGGGGTTTCCCCCAGTTTGGGTTCCCCCAGTTGGGGTGGGGTCTCCTCCTGTGCAGTATCAATCTATACTAATATTATTATTTTTCCCCTCCTTAAATTGGCAATGCTTTGCCGTGATAATCGCCGCCGTCACCGGGGCTAAAACATACCGTATTTGTGGTACAGCACGCAGCTGATAGAGCTCAAGGCGTGTTCAATAAAAGGGTCTTTCTCAAGGGCCTCCCACAGGTAAAGTCGGCGCTCCGGGGGGATGGGAAGAAAGTACGACGCTATACCAGTGTATGTCTGGGTCATAGCCGATCCTATAGTTTACGTCATCTCTGCCCCGAGTCTAGACTCGTATCTAGCGTACAGCTTATCGATTTCTTCGGCTGACATTTTGTGAATTTTATCGGGGTGTATTCCCCAAAGTAATGTTTGGCTTTGCCACCAACAGCCAACGCCACCAGTCTCTCTCGCTTATCATCGTCCCCTCGCTCCCCTGGCACCAACAGTTGTTCGAGCAGTTCATCACACTCCATCTTATAATGTAACAAGCAAGTTTTAGTTTTAACAAACACAGAGAAATGAAGGTTAAGTTGCACACAACGAACACTTCAAAAACAACCATAACTATAACTATAACTGATAAGTGCTAAACGCTAAGCATTTGCTAAGCATTGCTAAGCATTGCTAAGCTTTGCTAAGCATTTGCTAAGCTAAAACACCCTATAGGCCACGGGTTGGTCGGTCTTGAGCACGAGCTTAGCGTGTTTAGTTTCAGCGAGCTGTTTCTTCACCCGTTCCCGTTCTAATTTGCTCATCACATCGTTCTCTCTCAAACACTCCTCGAACGAATCCCTGTCCTTGCAGTGAAATAAGGCCACCCATCGCGTCAGTTCCTGTGGTCTTTCAACACCGAGTTGAACTTCTGCGTTAGCACCAGACGCTATGTGCTTTGCGTGCGGCCAGAGAAGGCCAGGTACGATAGCATGTCTCTCTTTTTTGTTATCTCGCGATTAGCGCTGCAGTCGTCCAGTATGAACAGCGTCGGTTCCCCTTTAAATTTCATATGGTAAGCCTTCAACCAGTCCTGCAGACGTGTCCCCGGGTCGACTCTGTGTACGTCCGGGTCCGTCATCACCCAAGGTCTTTCCGTGTACGTTTTATTCATTTGCAGAGTAGGGCACATGATAACGATGTTGTCGAACACATCCCTGTAGTACCCCTCCAACATATCCAACACGAAAACGGTCTTCCCACAACCAGTCTGCCCGCACACTATGGTGCAGTGTGGGTCGCAGGGCAAATCAGTAGGCAGTGGCCTAGTAGATGGCTTGCACGAATCTCCCATTGTCTATATTAAGTTGCGCGTCCATAATCACGTACAGATATAATTTCAACTTGCCAGCAGGTCCAGGTCCTTGATGACGTGTTGGTGCCGGGTCGGTAGTTTCATTATCTCATCCCACTGCTGGTGCACCCTCATACCGGCGCTGAACAGCTGATTGGGCACGCCCTCGATGGTCACTTCCACCTTTTCAATCTCGGGGTTGAAAAACTTCTCGCTGTCCCTTCGGAACGGCTCGTAATCCTCCACGGGGACGACCAGGATGCCTTTCATCGATCGCGCCGGCATGTTTAGGTTTATGTTCCACAACGTGTCGGCTCTTATCCTGATTGATCGCTCTATGCCTCAGGACCCTATCGTACAGGAAGGCCACCTTCCCTGAATACTGGCTTCGAACCTGCCTGGCCAGCTCTGGGCTAGTGACCATGTCGAACTCCAGAGAGATGTTGTCTATGGTGTAACAGGCCTCATCGCCGTTTGGCGTATGCACTACTTTGCTGTAGTCGTTAAACGTGAGCTCGTATTCAAGCCTATCACCCAGCTGCCTGGTAAAAGCGGTAGCGTGTCCCGTGAAGCAACTCGAAGTCTAGCTGCACGCATAAAACCTGTTCCCATGCGCTTGGGCGATGGCCTTTTCACCGTCCGTGATCTTGCCTAGCTGGTCTTGCATGAAGTCATACCCCATGCGCGACCTGGTCGATTTGCTGATGCCCTGGTCATTGACGCGTTCTCCCTCGCTTTTCCAGAGGTCCCCATAGCAATAAAATATGTCGCTGTCGTCTATGCTCCGCACCTCGTTACGCTGATCTTGATGGTGGTCTTCTTGATGATGGCCCGACCTACGTTCCGCACTAGCTCGGCGTTTGTATGTCGTTGTTGGAGGTCAGCATGAGGTTGAACGCCAGTTGAACCATGCCTGGTACAATGAGGTCATTCTCAAGTTTTAATACTAAATAATGGCTGAAGGCGGTTATAAGGACATCCAGATGGATGATATGTGGGGATGATAGTGCCCAGGCATTCGACGGTGAGGAAACCTCGTTTCACGCAAGGCAACGAACTCGTGAAGCAGGCCGTCAACGGGTTTTACGATGGCTTAAAAGGGGATAAAAATTACGTCGAGCCGTGGGGGCGAGACTATTCCAAGTTTTTTGTCGATGGCAAGGCCACGCTGCGTCTGAGGGATCGCCCAGAGATCGATCTCATGAATAAGCGCATGAGAGAACAGCTTGCCTTATCAACACTCGGCAGTCGCCATGGGGTGACTTTATCCACGATGATTACGGTGGCGCACGGCCCTAAAGCCCTTCCCCAGAGGCTGTTCAAGATCTGCAAGACGTCAGGAGCGCCACATCGGATCAAGACATGACTGATAACATTGAAAAGCTGTTGGGCACCTACCATAACAAACCCTTACCTGGGTTCAGAATTTACCGTTCGGGAACTGCGGGGGCTTGACAAGGCCATTCAAACCATTCGCGGACATCTCGTGAACAACACAGCCAAACTGGACACGATAGACGACCACATCACCCATGAAAGTTCAAACCCGGTGAAACGGAGGACGAGTCTCTGAAAGCCACCATCGAGGAACGAATACGTAATTTGGAAGAGGAAAGGAAGACCCGGCTGGAAACAGCATCCTCCTTCCGAGACCAGCTTTGATCCCAGGTCAGCTGTGCGTGGGAAACTGTTGATCGAGTCCTCTACCAGGACCCCACGCTAGCTGACAGGATCGAATCCTGTTCCGGGAGCAAGGGATCACCATCGCCAGCATTCTGACGTCATTGGGCTTCATCATATCAACCCTGGTCGTGTCATTGAGTGGGGATACCCCACGCCTGCCGGCTGCACACCCACAGGTGGCGTCAAAAGACTGGATAGAAAAACACCTGAAATCACTCGGGGGTCCCTGGCTAAACTGGCTGGTAAGGCCGCCGAAGCCCTACCGGCATCCTGGGTAGCATCGTCTCGTGGTTGCTGAGCGCTCTGGCTAAAACTGCCACGTGGCTTAGTCAAAACCTGTGGGCAGCCATTGTCGCCGTGGCGGGTTTGGTGTACGTAGCGGCTGAGGAATTTTTAACCAAATGAGCCCCGAAACCGACCGCTACCCGCCAACCACCAGGGCTGTTTTATGGTCAATGTGCTGCTGCAGGCGTGTGTGTGTGACCCCACAGGGGTTTTGGTTGAACCCTAGGCTCCGGGGGTGGCGCCACTATACCAGTTTCACCGGTCGTGGGTGGTGGGACGTGGGGACGTTTACATCAAAATTGACTCCCAACTTTTGGCCTGCCGTGTCTATGACTATTTTGTTGTTGTAACCCACCACTTTTTTTACTCTCAGTTGTATATCGCTCGGAGCCATGTACAGTCCCACGTCGAACACGTAGTCGACTTTCGACCTGGCATATTCCAACACGTCTTGGTAGCGTTTGATGGCACTCGGGAGATCAACTGGAGCATTGATAGCATCCTCAACGTTAACAACGAACTGTTTCTGAGCGTCGTAAGCAGTCCCCTTACCGAGGATGTTGGAACGCGTTTGCGTCTGCGCACCCAACAGCGCCCACACGTACGTTCGAATCGAGTCGTTCAATCTGGTGACACCAGCACGAGTAAACCCTTTCGACGTGTCCAGCATGAACTTTTTCCAGTCATCCGCTGCCCCCTGCTCAAACCTCCAGACTCGGTAATCCTTGCTGTTGTTGAAAGCCATGTAACGGTCATCCCACTCGTTCGTTGTGAGGTGATGATACGACTTGAAACCCCATTCTTTCATCTTCTCGCTGGCATCCACGAGGGGCATGTTGTGAACGATGGGGATACCCAACCCGTGGTTCAGTCCCGGCAAACGCCAATCCGTCTTCGGGTTTAGTTCGAATTCGTTGCAAATACGTTCGTAGGCCCGTCTATCGTACTGGTTGTTTACTGCGTTCCATGCTTTGTCCTGTGGGAGCGGGGCGCTGATCTCATTGAGGATACGTCTGACCTGGTAGTACACGTGAAACATGAACACACACTGACTCAGCGGTCCACGCCGAGTGTCAGTTAATGCCACACCACACCCCGTTGTAGCGCACCACACGGCGAAGTTGAGTTGATTCTGCCAGAACTGCATCGGGTTGTTGAACCAAGCATGAACTACCTTAGCGTTAGTCACCGAAAACCTATACCGATCGAACACATCTATGAACTGGGCGATCTTCATGTGGGGAAATCTATGCCCAGTTTAGGGTAAAACACTCCAGGGGAGTAAGACACTCCTTGGGAGTACATTTTAAAACTATTATATAATGAGTTTATATACTCTAACATGTACATAACACTTCCAGGAATAACGAGCGGCGAGGCCGTTCAGCTGACGCACGCGATCGATAACACGTCGGGTCAACTCGAAGTCGCACTCTGCGATATCACCTACCTACCGCGATGGACTAACATCAACGCCAGCAACAATAAGCTGATCGTTAGTGGCGCCCGCAACCAGATAACTGACGGCTACTACAGCGTGTGCTCGCTAAGCGATGAGGTCTTCAAGCCCCTGGGAGCCGAACTCAAGATGAACGACTCAAACGGCACAGTGGTGTTAATCAACAACGGAAGAAACCCCTTGAGACTCAGCCGGCCAACAAGTATGTCGCCTGACGAGATAAAACCAACAACTACCGTCACAGGCACGAAGTTACCCGACCTAGTACCGTACCGAGAGCTGTGCATTCATCTCGGCCAGCTGAGCACAACGGACAACATTCAAGGGGGTCACCCTTCCACGATACTGAGAGCCGTACCGGTGAAAACGGAGAAATACAACGACGGTAGAACCGAGTCGTTTTCACCGCGGCAGTATAAGAGGTTAACTCAGGGCAACATCCCTGAGCTGATAATATCGGTGTTAGATATAAATCATAATCCCGTGAATATAGGATACCTCAGCATAACGCTGCACATAAAATGACCAGCGCACAAGGCCCTGGAATGAAGGTGAAAAATGTGTCAATGTGGGGATATCCGACCTCGGGGACACAGGTGGATTCGACGACCCCGGACTAGATGGTAAATTGTACGCCTTGCAGCTGAAAAACAGTATTTACAAACGCGTTGAAGTCCCCTCCATCGGTGGTACTAGCAACCTAAGTGATATAGTAGATACCTCAAGAGCGGTCGTCAACACTCGGTACACCCTAGTCAACACCGGTGATGATAAATGGATAATATACCCATCGTTCGGGGGCAAACTGTTCGACTTAGACGATGTTGAGAGCACTACCGTCGCCCGAAACACCCCATATACTCTCGTCTTCACCGAAGATGACAAGTGGGGTTGTTACCCGATAAAGGCCACTGGTTTCTCAATATTAAGCTCGGCTCCCCCTACGTGTTCACGGATAACAAAGACAACTACCTAAACAAAGTCGTGAACAACGGAACCCTGCTCGTGGCTTACGTCCCGGCTCAGAGGCGTAGCGTAATCATCAGCCCAGTCGCCAGTATGGCAGCCCACATGCTATCGAGTAAACCGGGAGTGCAAGACGTGACATTGCAGTTGGTGTCTGAATTTGCTGGCGTGGTCAACATCCTGACGAGCCTTCTGGATAACGTCACTCTGGTCATCCAAGTCTACCTAGGGGAACCATCGCGGGATGATGTCGAAATCGTGAAGGGGATCAAACTCGGGTGGGCGAAACGACACCAGTATCACGTTTGCACCGTTTACGTGCGGGTGGGTGTCGACTCCAAAACCAGTCTGCAGGGAGTCACCGTGATCGTGGAAGACACGATATCACTAACCAAGATCTTCCTACCCGACAACATACACTTCATGGGGGTGAAGTGCACCCCTGAACTAATATCAGAAAACCAGTTGGAAATTATCTCGTAATAGTATTATAGCAATGACCAGTCATCACCCCAACGCTACGCTTAACGACCTAGGGGACACGGAGGGATTCGATCAGCCTGGCGAGGAAGACACCTTATACATCCTGCACTTGAAAGACAACGTGTATAGGCGGGTGTCGTTATCAGATTTTAAAGAGCCTGAATGGGTAGTCAACTTAACCCTCACCTCACCTTATATCTCATTAAAGGAACAAAGTCGTATCTCTGAAATTAAGAATAGCGGTACCTTACCCGCGTGTTTCATTCCGGGGCCTAATACAAGGATTATACTAAGACCGGTTTTACCCAATATGTTACAGGCATTCCGCGGGGGTGAGTTAAGGTATGACTGCCACGGACACATAGGGCGTCGGCTCCACACTCATCACAGAAGTCTATATCCTGGGACATCTTGTTAGTAAAAACAAAAACTTTTACCCGGGGTGACAGTACACTGGAGTCCCCAGACCAATAACCAACGTTACCGTATCATCATACAAACGGACCCCTCAACTGGTTCTATAGCCCCTCAATAATACCCTCCTATGGGGCTCGTGTGGATGGAGAGTTACCTATTAACTTCTCACCTATTCTCCTACATGAGAATCTACACCTCAGAAGCCTGAAGTACGTTGATCGACTGTTAACTGAAACCCAATTAAAATAAATATTATATGATGGGGCTGTAATCGTAGAGGAAGTGTCGAAGATCTTCCACCACACTTCATGGGGGTGAAGTGCACCCTGAACTATTATCAGAAAACCAGTTGGAAACTATATCGTAATAGTATTATAGGAATGACCAGTCATCGTCCCAACGCTACACTTAACGACCTAGGGGACACGGAGGGATTCGATCAGCCTGGTGAGGAAGGTGGCTCATACATCCTACACTTGAAAGACAACGTGTATAGGCGGGCGTCAATGGCCGATCATCTACCCAAACCCACACTCGGGGGTCTAGGAGACACGGAGGGATTCGATCAGCCTGGTGGGGACGACATCTCGTACGTCCTACACTTAAGAGGTGGTGTGTACATGCGGTACCGTCTGCACGACCACTTTATAGAACCCAAATGGTTGCTCAACATAACCCTCACCACACCTTACGTTTCTTTTCGTAATGATGGATATATCACTAGGGATATCGATGAAATTAAGAACAGCAGTATCTTGCTCGGGGGTTTAATCCGACGGCCCTCAAAATATGAGAATTTCCCAAACCCCAAATCACCCGGGTTACATGTTAGATACAACCGGGAATGCACAGTTATCATTTAAGATATACCCTGGCCTACCACCATTTTCTAGGTTTATGCCTCCAGGCTCCACATTAATCATAAAACTCTTTTAAACAACGCCTTTGGGGCCTCATGGAACCTTTTATCTGGGGTCGAAATAAGATAATCTGGTGATGATTCCCCTAGAGACCGCCATTGTAGTATCGTCATACGACGGGACTCGGGTCCCGGTGAGGGGTTGCTGCCCCCTTAATAAGCCTCTGTATATTTAGGGTAAGTTACCAAAGGTTACCTATTGACCTTTCCGCTATTCACCTACCGAGAACATAGGCCTTACAAGCCTCAAGTACGTTGATCAACTATTAACTGATACCCAATTAAAAATATTTCGCCAGATATATTATAGGCACACAGAATGGGGCTGTACCCAGTCGTAGAAGAAGTCGCGAAGACCCTGGAAACCGTAGACGGGTTCCGCTTGAGACAGTTATGTGATGTAAAACGCCAACTAGAACAAGACCGCGACACGCGGAAAGCACTATATAAGAAGTACCATAGAGCTTTCAATGCCGTGGACGGGACTGATACTGCCCTTATGGCAACCAGCATGGGACTAGGGGTGGCAGGTGTTGGGTTGTTAGCTACCATCGTGGCTGCACCTATAGTGCTAGGTATTGAAATAGCAGCTGGGGTGACGGGGTTTTAGGGTTGGTGCTTAAGTTTGCATCACGCAGACTGCATCGTAAGCCGTTGAAACACGATAAGTGAGCGTATTTCCACGGCACTCACAGACAGTAAGATTTCAGAGGAGGAGTTTTGTTCAATCCTCTCTGAACTCACAAAATATAACAAAATGAAACAAGAGATTCGATCCAAGTCTCGTAAGTCTGCTATCAGCGAGGACGAGAAAAAAAAGTACATAGAACAGGGGATACAAAAAGCCCGGCAAGCCTTTATTACGAACACCAAAGAGATCATAGGCGATTCACATTAAACTGTTTCATCGATGTCAACGTGACATAGCGGCACAGTAGTGCCACGTGTGGGCAGAGGAAATCAACAGGGGGCACAAAAGTAGTAGATGCAATGGGAGCAAGATCTAAGGGCCCGACAAAAGCTTTATTTGTTAAATAAGGCTTTGCAGAGGCTTTGTTGGACTTGGTCCAGGACTATCATTGTATATACTACTGTCCCACATCTCATCACTACTTCCCTAATACATCGTTATTGTATACATATTATTTCAGATCAGTGGATAACCATACTAGGAGTGTCGGTGTCCCTTGCTGTTTGACAAATTATAAATCAACTATTGAAATGTGATATTCAAATGTAATCAAGCTATCCAAATCATAGAACTTCCAACCTCGAGAGTCATGAAAAACACATTGTAAATTCCACACAAATTCCGACGTACTTCAAGCCTATATTATAACCTCATGCTTTTGTGATTAAATTAATTGATTAACCAACAACTAAGCATATGATTAAAAAAATAAGCGTTTATCAAAGAAAGCTCCAAAACATATTGTCCAACCCACCCATCACAGCGCTGTTTTCATAACTTATACATGCGGTAGCCCCACTTAAACTTAAACAGGGCCCTTTTGCAGGATTGGGTCACTATTTGTAGCCGAGGAGTGTAAGGTTCTGTTTTGAATGCCCTGTGTGGACCGGGACATAATATATGTCCACAGCACCCCACTGCTGGTTTTAAGATGGGTAACCTGTTTGCCATGTGTCGGTGGAGGACGGGAGTCTGGTAGGGCACTGGTCATGGAATAACGTTCCTTTGCCCAACACATCACTTCAGCCCTTACTTCACCTAGACGGGTGGTAGAATGGACCCGGTGTAACAGGCCAAACTTTCCCCTTGCCAAACTTTCCCCTTATTTTAATCTTCCCTGGGGAAAGTTTGGCTTAGGCCAACCTTTCCCCACCCTTGAATCAACTTTAAAGGCTACTTGTTTCAAACCCTTATTCAAGAGAGATTCTGGCCAAGCTAGGTTATTTCTTCTCAAAACTTGTTTTCATATTTATGTTCGTCTTGAAGAAGTTGGAAACAAAAACAAGACATAGCTATTCACGTGAGCACATTGATAAGATATTCATGTGGATAATATGATTTGGACAGGGGAACAACTAATGCAATGTGTCTTCACAGAAATGGCTCTTGATATAAGAGCAAGGGTGGGGAAGAAGTGGCCTAGCAAGGCCAGAATCGTCCCCTTTTGATGTAAAAACAAGGGTGAATAAGCTTAACAAATTAAACAGTTGTGATGGTTGTGTTCAGCTTCACCCTGAAACGTTTATATGATATCTAACTCACTATTTGCTGACGGTATATTTATGTATTCGTCTAGCATAAAATGTTTGCAATATTTAATTTATTGTTTAGAATTATATCATGAGAACTGGAAACTAAGTTAGAAAACCTCAGAGTGTTTGTGTTGAGCAAAGGAAAAAGAAAAATAGCTTTTTGAAGGGAAGATATTGGATACTGTTACATGTTACAAATGCATTGAATTTTGCATTTACAAAGAAATTACTATTAAATTAACATGCACAGGAAGTTAATATATTTGTTGGCATTTCACACAAAACGTATCTTTCACACATTAGATTTTTCAAAATATTTGATACTAAAAGTTGTCCTCTTCTATTAAATGACTTAGCAACTTGTTTCTGTATGAACTGAGAGCTGAAAGCTGTACATACATTTGCTGATAAACGATTTCCTGATGTCAAACAATGTACATCCAATGTTACAATTTACGGTGAATGTGGTGGAGTCCCTATATATTTTTCATTATGCAATAAGTATAAAATATTCGATGGAAATATTAAAGATGGCATGTAATACCTTGCCTAGAAATTGTTGCAACTTGTTATATGTTACTAGATATGATGTTATATGAAAGCCATGGCACGCAAAATTGAGACTACAATGACACATCTTATCACTGTAATGTGTAGATATGCAAAGCATCGCCACTGTGTTCTGATCATCCAACTCTAGACGACATGTATTTCCAAAAGGAATCCTTCTGTCTTAGACTCTCCTGGTAAGTGTAGTTACTATACACTATAAAATCCATGTATGTGCAGAACAATACCTTTTGACGTAATTCGTTGAAAACATAAACACAATTTCGGAAACCAAAAAACTGTGAAAAGAAAGCATGTACACAAAGTAGCTCAAATATAATTGAAGATGAGTATAATTTGTTTGTCTGCTGAAATGATATCAGGAGAAAATATCTGAAAATTTAAGTTTATCAACATATTCCAAGAATTTGTATCCGTAAGATGTTAATGTCCTTTGAAACTTTTCAATGTTTATCATGCAGTGCTCACTAGACAGTACATTACACTGTTTCCATATACTTCTTTGTATCCTGGGCATGTGGCCCCACAGTACATATGTGAATATACAATTAAATATACATGTGTAAGATATTGTGCCACATCCACGTCTTGAAAGTCGCTCTGAAACGTCATCCTAATTGATCTGTCTCGCTGACAAGTAACATTGGCAAGATGTCTGTAACAATAAGGTTGATTGGTGGTTAAAGCATCCACCTAACCATCGGTTGATATGTTTCTTTCAGTCAAAACTGTTCATCAGGCGTTGCTAGAAGTGGCTTACCTTTCCCTCTGAATATTTGTGCTAATATATTCTATTCCTGTCACTAATTGCTGGTTTAATAAACATATGTCTTTATAACTTCCGAATATTCTTAATCAAAGCTTATTTAATGCTCATGTGTGCGTTTATCGTATACCCATACTGGCATCTTCTGTTGGTACTGTCAACATATACTGAGAGGCGTAAAAACGCATATTGGACTTTCTGCTTTAAGTCCGGGTTAGAGATGTTGCTGTTTCCAAAACTACAATATGGTGAAAACTTATGGTTAAGAAATGCACAGCTCTGATGTTTAGGTTCGAATCCCACGTTTTCAAATCACAGGGACGTGACATCTCAATCGCACCCATGAGCATGTGCGATGACAATGCAGTTGGATGAAGAGAAAACCATGGTGCACGTGACCAACGCCCAAAGGAACCAAGCAGTTGGAATGTTGCATGCTGGCCAAACACAGAGAGATGTTGCTAATAACTTCCACGTTCACCAGACGACCATTTCGAGGCTACAGCAACGTCATATGGCAACAGGAAGTGTCCAAGACCATCCACGTCCGGGAGCGCCTCGTGTGACGTCACAAAGGCAAGATCGGTACATCGTCGTTAGTCATCTTCAGGATCTCTTCGCTTCAGGTCTGCAGGATATAGACTACAAATGCCACGATAGGAACGAGAGGACGTTCCATCAGTGACCGGACAGTACGCCGTCGCCTTGCTGCACGTCACATCCGATGTCGTCGACCCTATCGTGGACAGATCCTCACCCATGCACATCGCCTTAATCGTCAACGTCAGGCAGCTGCTGGAGGCTATCTTGGTGCTAGACAGTGGCGAGATGTCATCTTCACAGATGAATCACGTTTCAACGTCAGTTACCCTGATGGTCGGCTACGTGTCTATCGCCGTAATCATGAACGTTTTGCTCAGCCTTGTGTCATTGAGCGTGATCGCTTTGGTGGTGGTGGTGGAGTTATGGTATTGGGGGAAATTAACGTCAACTTCCACTCTGACTTGGTTTTTCTTCAAGGGAACCTCAACGCCCGACGTTACATTGACAACGTGTTGCAATCAATGCTTCTGCCATTGATGGGTCGACACGGAAGACATCGTCTCGTGTTCCAACACGACAATGCCAGGCCACATACGGCTAGGATAACACGGGACTCTTTGCATCAGAACAATGTGGATGTCTTGAACTGGCCCTCGCGATCACCTGATTTTAATCTGATCGTACATTTGTGGGATGAACTTGGGCGCAGTGTGAGACGTCAGTTGAATCCTTCCCAAACCGTAGCTGACACAAGCATTGCAGTTTCACGGGAGAGCCGTTCCACAAGCTTTGATTCGGAGATTGTGCTTGTCAATGCCTGGCAGACTCTGGGCTTGCATGGCTGCCCCAAGGAGGACATACACGGTATTGAAATGTGTCATCTGCCAGTTGTGTGTTCTCATACAGTAGTAGAGGGAATGATTGTACGGGACCAAGTCCAACAAAGCCTCTGCAAAGCCTTATTCCCCAAATAAGGCTTTGGTCGGACCATAGCTCTTGCTACCATTACCCCTACTATAAAAAGTTTGGGACGCTAGCGGGATGCGAACGCACCTCTTAGCCGCACCACTCAACCGACTGAGCTACCGGGGACATGATTGAAGTATGTTGGTTTTAACGGGTCTATCCTGGGATTGCATCATCCAATACTGGGCTGCGTCTAACGTGCCGCTATGACACTATGCCATGTTTACCTCGATGAAACAGTTTAATGTGAATCGCCTATGATCTCTTTGGTGTTCGTAATAAAGGCTTGCTGGGCTTTTTTCACCCCTTGTTCTATGTACTTTTTTTTCTCGTCCTCGCTTATAGCAGACTTACGAGACTTGGATCGAATCTCTTGTTTCATTCTATGATATTTTGCGAGTTCAGAGAGGACTAAACGAAACTCCTCCTCTGAGATCTTACTGTCAGTGAGTGCGGTGGAAATAAGATCGCTTATGGTGTTAAGCTTTGCTTCAGCTAGAACCCCGATCTCATTATGCTTCAATGCTTTACGATGCAGTCTGCGGGATACAAGCTTAAGCACCACCCCCAACACCCCTGTCACCCCAGCTGTTATTTCGAGCCCCATCACTATAGGTGCGGCCACGATGGTAGCTAACAACCCAACACCTGCCACCCCTAGGCCCATGCTGGCTACCATAAAGGGTAGTATCAGTCCCGTCCACGGCATTGAAAGCTCTATGGTACTTCTTATATAGTGCTTTCCGGCTTGTATGCGGTCTTGTTCTAGTTGGCGTTTTACATCGCATAACTGCCTCAAGCGGAACCCGTCTACGGTTTCCAGGGTCTTCGCTACTTCCTCTACGACTGGGTACAGCCCCATCCTGTGTGCCTATAATATATCTTATGAGATATTTTTTAATTGGGCTTCAGTTAACAGTCGATCAACGTACTTGAGGCTTATAAGGAATAAATCCTCATGTAGGAAAATAGGTGAGAATTTAATAGGTAACTCTGTAGCCACAACAGCCCCCTCGTCAGGGTTTATTGAGTGGGTTATAGAACCCCTTGAGGGGTCCAGTTGTATGATGATACGGTAACGTTTACTATAGGTTCGGGGATACCAGAGTACTCTGACCCCAGGTAAAAGTTGTTGTAATTCCTTATTACTATTAACTCTGTCGATATAGACGTCTATGATAAGTGTGGAGCCTGGTACCATAGATGGAATCCCTATGTGCCCGTAGCAGTCATACCTTAACTCGCCCCCTTGGAATGACTGTAACATATTGGGTAAAACCGGCCTTAGTATCATCCTTGTATTAGGGCCCGGAACGAAACACGCGGGTAAGATACCGCTGTTTTTAATTTCAGAGATATAACTTTGTTCCTTTAATGTGATATAAGGTGAGGCGAGGGTTAAGTTGACTATCCATTCAGGCTCTTTAAAATCTGATAACGACACCCGCCTATACACGTTGTCTTTCAAGTGCAGGATGTATAAGGTGTCTTCCTCACCAGGCTGGTCGAATCCCTCCGTGTCCCCTAGGTCGTTAAGCGTGGTGTTGGGACGATGACTGGTCATTGCTATAATACTACTACGATATAGTTTCCAACTGGTTTTCTGATAATAGTTCAGGGGTGCACTTCACCCCCATGAAGTGTATGTTGTCGGGTAGGAAGATCTTGGTTAGTGATATCGTGTCTTCCACGATCACGGTGACACCCTGCAGACTGGTTTTGGAGTCGACACCCACCCGCACGTAAACGTTGCAAACGTGATACTGTTGTTGTTTCCCCCAACGGAGTTTGACCCCCTTCACGATTTCAACATCATTCCGCGATGGTTCCCCTAGGTAGACTTGGATGACCAGTGTTGAGTTCGCCGGTAGACTCTCTAGGATCTTGACCACGCCTTCGAATTCAGACACCAACTGCAATACCACGTTTTGCATCCCGGGTTTACCGATAGCATGTGGGCTGCCATACTGGCGAGTGGGCTGATGACTACGCTACGTCTCTGAGTCGGGATGTAAGCCACGAGCAGGGTTCCGTTGTTCACGACTTTGTTTAGGTGGTTGTCTTTGTTATCCGTGAACACGTAGGGGGAGCCGAGCTTAATATTGAGAAACCAGTCGGCTTTATCGGGTAATAACACCCACTTGTCATCATCGGTGAAGACGAGTGTATATGGCTTATTTTTGGTGATAGCCGTCACGTTGCTCTCAACATCGGTTAAGTCGAACAGTTTGCCTCAAACGATGGGTATATTATCCATTTATCATCACCGGTGTTGACAAGGGTGTACTTAGTGTTGACTGCCGCTCTTGTGGTATCTACTATATCACTTAGGTTGCTAGTACCACCGGAGGGGACTTCAACGCGTTTGTAAATGCTGTTTTTCAGTTGCAAGGCGTACAATTTACCATCTACTCCGGGGTCGTCGAATCCGCGTGTGTCCCCGAGGTCGGAGATCCCCACATTGATGCATTTTTTCAACTTCATTCCGGGACCTTGTGCGCTGGTCATTTTATGTGCAGCGTTATGCTAAGGTATCCTATATTCACGGGATTATGATTTATATCTAACACCGATATTATCAGCTCAGGGATGTTGCCCTGGGTTAACCTCTTATACTGCCGAGGTGAAAACGATTCAGTTCTGCCGTCGTTGTATTTCTCCGTTTTCACCGGTACGGCTCTCAGTATAGTGGAAGGGTGACCCCCCTTGAATGTTGTCAGTTGTGCTAACCTGGCTGAGATGAATGCACAGCTCTCGATACGGTACTAAGTCGGGTAACTTAGTGCCTGTGGTGGTAGTCGTTGGTTTTATCTCGTCAGGCTGCATACCGAGTGTCCTCGCCAATGGTCGGCCAAGTCTCAAGGAGTTTCTTCCGTTGTTGATTAACACCACTGTACCGTTTGAGTCGTTCATCTTGAGTTCGGCTCCTATGGGTTTGAAGACCTCGTCGCTTAGAGAACACACGCTGTAGTAGCCGGCACTTATCTGGTTGCGAGCACCACCTACGAACAGTTTATTGTTGCTAGCGTTGATGTTAGTCCATCGCGGTAGGTAGGTTATATCGCACAGTGCTACTTCGAGTTGACCCGACGTATTATCGATCGCGTGCGTCAGCTGAACGGCCTCACCGCTCGTTATTCCTGGAAGTGTTATGTACATGTTAGAGTATATATGCTCATTATATAATAGTTTTAAAATGTACTCCCCTGGAGTGTTTTACCCTAAACTGGACGTAGATTTCCCCCACATGAAGATCGTGGTCGCTGCCGGGTTGTATTTCGACACGCCCAGTTCATAGATGTGTTTGATAAGTATAAGTTTTCGGTGACTAACTCTAAGGTAGTTCACGCTTGGTTCAACAAACCGATGCAGTTCTGGCAGAATCAACTCAACTTCGCCGTGTGGTGCGCTACAACGGGGTGTGGTGTGACATTGACCGACACTCGGCGTGGATCGCTGAGTCAGTCTGTGTTCACGTTTCACGTGTACTACCAGGTCAGGCGTATCCTCAAAGAGATCAGCGCCCCGCTCCCACAGGAAAAGGCGTGGAATGCAGTAAACAACCAATACGATAGACGGGCCTACGAACGTATTTGCAACAAATTCGAACTAAACACGAAGACGGATTGGCGTTTGCCGGGACCGAACCATGGGTTGGGTATCCCCATCGTTCACAATATGCCCCTCGTGGAAGCCAGCGAGAAGTTGAAAGAATGGGATTACGAGTCGTATCATCACCTCACAACCAACGAGTGGGATGACCGTTACATGGCTTTCGACAACAGTAAGGATTACAGAGTCTGGAGGTTTGAGCAGGGGGCAGCGGATGACTGGAAAAAGTTCATGCTGGACACATCGAAAGGGTTTACTCGTGCCGGGGTAATCAGGTTAAACGACTCGATTCGAACGTACGTGTGGGCGCTGTTGGGTGCGCAGACGCAAACGCGTTCAATATCCTCGGTAAAGGGGACTGCTTACGACGCTCAGAAACAGTTCGTTGTCAACGTTGAGGATGCTATCAATGCTCCAGTTGATCTCCCGAGTGCCATCAAACGCTACCAAAACGTGTTGGAATATGCCAGGTCGAAAGTCGACTACGTGTTCGACGTGGGGTTGTACATGGCTCCGAGCGATATGCAACTGAGAGTAAAAAAAGTGGTGGGCTACAACAACGAAATAGTCATAGCCACGGCGGGTCAAAAGTTGGGCGTCAACCTCGATGTCAACGTCCCCCACGTCCCACCACCCACGACCGGTGAAACGGGTATAGTGGCGCCACCCCGGAGCCTAGGGTTCAACACACACCCCTGTGGGTGACCCACTAATCAATCAGCAGCACATCGATCGTAAAACAGCCCTGGTGGTTGGTGGGGTAGCTTTGGGACTTATTTGGTTAAAATTCCTTAGCCGCGCTACGTACACCAGACCCACCACGGCGGCGATGGCTGCCCACAGGTTTTGACTGAGCCATGGCGTGGCAGTTTTAGCCAGAGCTCAGCAACCACGCGAGACGATGCTACCCAGGATGCCAGGCAGGGCTTCGGCGGCCTTACCAGCCAGTTTAGCCAGGGCCTCCCCGAGTTTTTTTATCCAGGCTTTGACACCCCCACCACTTGGTGGTGTGCCGCCACTTGGGGGTGTGGGGGTATCCCCACTCAATGACACTACCAGGGTTGATATGATGAACCCCAATGCGGTCAGAATGCTGGCGATGGTGATCCCTTGCTCCCGGAACAGGATCCGAATCCTGTCAGCTAAGCGTGGTGTCCTGGTAGAGGACTCGATCAATGGTTTCCGCTACCGCGGCTGACCTGGGATCGAAGCTGGTCTCGGAAGGAGGATGCTGTTTCCAGCCGGGTCTTTCTTTCATCTTCCAAATTACGTATTCGTTCCTCGATGGTGGCTTTCAGAGACTCGTCCTCAGTTTCACTGAGTTTGGCCTTTTCATGGGCGATGTGGTCGTCTATCGCGTCCAGTTTGGCCGTGTTGTTCACGAGATGTCCGCGAATGGTTTGCATGGCCTTGTCCAGCCCTCGTAGTTCCCGAGCGGTAAATTCGAACCCGGGTAAGGGTTTGTTATGGTATGTGGCCAACAGCTTTTCAATGTTATCAGTCATATCTTGATCCGATGTAGGCGCCCCTGATGTCTTACCAGATCTTGAAGGGGAAGGGCTTTAGGTCGTGCGCCACCGTAATCTATGAAACCTAGTTCATCGCGGATAAAGTCACTCCCATGGCGACTGCCGAGTGTTGATAAGGCAAAGCGGTTCTCTAGTCGCGCTTATTCATGAGATCGATCTCGGGCGACCCCTCAGTCGCAGCGTGCCATTGTCATCAACAAAAACTTGGAATAGTCTCGCCCCACGGCTCTCACGTAATTTCTATCCTCTTTTAAACCATCGTAAAACCCGTTGACGGCCTGCTGTAGGAGTTCGTTACTTTGTGAGAATGAGGTTTCATCATCCTCGAATGCACTATTATCCCACATATCCTCCATAGGTATTTCCTCATAACCGCCTTCAGCCATTATTTAGTATTAAAACTTATATATTTCATTTATATAACAATATGCGGTAGAAAACTAGATCCTTTCAGAAGATCAAGAGAGCCTCTAGGTGCCAGAGCCGTACGCGCCAGTCGGTGACCATCACCAACAATCCCAGCAAGATAGACCAGAACCAAAGCGCTGCTGGTTAGATTCCCAAACCTTGGCGAGAATGACCTCATTGTACCAGGCACGCGGTTCGACTGGCGTTCAACCTCACGTTGACCTCCACCAGCGACAAGCGTGAGCTAGTGCGCGGAACGTAGGTCGAGCCATTATCAAGAAAACCACCATCAAGATCAGCGGTAATGAGGTGCTGAGCATCGGCGACAGCGGCGTGTTTCACTGCTACGGGGATCTCTGGAAAAGGGAGGAGCGTGTCAATGGCGTGTACCAGGGTATCAAGCAAATCGACCCGGTCGCGCATAGGGTATGGAGTTCACACAAGACCAGCTAGACAAGATATCGGACGGTGAAAAGGCCATCGCTCAAGCGTACGGGAACAGGTTCTGCGTGCGCTTCGACTTCGAGTTGCTCACGGGACCGCAGCGCCGTTTACCAGGCCGCTGGGTGATAGGCTTGAATACGAGCTAACGTTTAACGACTACAGCAAAGTAGTGCGTACGCCGAACGGTGATGAGGCCAGTTACGTCATAGACAACATCTCTCTGGAGTTCGACATGGTCACTAGCCCAGAGCTGGCCAGGCAGGTTCGAAGCCAGTACTCGGGGAAGATGGCCATCCTGTACGACCGCATACTGAGGCATAGATCAGTCGTGCGAGATAAGAGCGACACTGTGTGGAATATCAACCTGAACGTGCCGGCACGATCGATGAAAGGTATCCTGGTCGTCCCAGTGGAGGATTACAAGCCGTTCCGGAGGGACAGCGAGAAGTTTTTCAACCCCGAGATTGAAAAGGTGGAAGTGACCATCGAGGGCGTGCCCAACCAGCTGTTCAGTCATGGTATGAGGGCATACCAGCAGTGGGATGAGATAAAAAGCTACGGTCATCAAACAACACCCATACATAACCAAGGACCTGGACCTATCCTCCGTGCAAATCGGTGAATACCTGGCCACCAAGTACTCGCAGCTGTGGTTGGACATGCGATCCACGGATGACGATAAACTGCATGGTAGCGGACGCCGCATAGACAATGGCAGCGAAGGGATTACTATCCAGATTACCAAGAAGGCTCAACCCGCTGGCAAGTTGAAATTATATCTGTATGCGTGATTATGGACGCGCAACTTAATATAGACAATGGGAGATTCGTGCAAGCCATCTACTGATTTGCCCCCGCGACCCACACTGCGCCATAGTGTGTGGGCAGACTGGCTGCAATGGGAAGACCGTTTTCGTGTTGGATATGTTGGAGGGTACTACAGGGATGTGTTTGATAACATCGTTATCATGTGCCCTACTCTGAGCATGAATAAAACGTACACGGAAAGACCTTGGGTGATGACGGACCCGGACGTACACAGAGTCGACCCGGGACCACGCCTGCAGGACTGGTTGAAAGCTTACCATATGAAATTTAAAGGGGAGTCGACGTTGTTCATACTGGATGACTGCAGCGCTAATCGTGAGATAACAAAAAAGAGAGACATGCTATCGTACCTGGCCTTCTCTGGCCGACACGCAAATCACAGCGTCTGGGTACTGACGCAGAAGTTCAACTCGGTGTTGAAAGACCTCAGGGAGCAGACGCAATGGGTGGCCTTATTTCACTGCAAGGACAGGGATTCGTTCGAAGAGTGTTTGAGAGAGAACGATGTGATGAGCAAAACATGATAGGGGCGTGTGAAGAAACAGCTCGCTGAAACTAAACACGCTAAGCTTCGTGCTCAAGACCGACCAACCAGTAGCCTATAGGGTGTTTTAGCTTAGCAATGCTTAGCAAAGCTTAGCAAATGCTTAGCAATGCTTAGCAATGCTTAGTATAATGCTTAGCATTTAGTTATAGCTATGATATTTGAAGTGTTTAGTCGTTGTGCAACTTAACCTTCATTTCTCTGTGTTTCCGTTATGCCGTATATTATATTGTTAAAACTAAAACTTACTTGTTACATTATAAGATGGAGTGTGATGAACTGCTCGAACAATTGTTGGTACCCCAATCACCACAGGTAGACGATGACAAGCGAGAGAAACTGGTGGCGTTGGCTGTTGGCGGCAAAGCCAAACATTACTTTGGGGACTACACTCCTGATAAAATTCACAAAATGTCAGCTGAAGAAATCGATAAACTGTACGCTAGATACGAGGCTACACTAGGTTCAGAAATGACAAAAACAATAGGATCGGCTATGACCCAGATATACACTGGTATTGCGTCGTACTTCCTTCCTATCCCCCCGGAGCGCCGACTTTACCTGTGGGAAGACCTCGAGAAAGACCCTTTTATCGAACACGCCTTGAGCTCTATTAGCTGCGAGCTGTACCACAAATACGGTATGTTGTTAGCCCCGGTGACGGCGGCGATTATTACGGCAAAGCATCGTCAATTTGAGAGGAAAAATAATAATAATAGTATAGATGGATGCTGCACAGGAGACCCCACAACTGGCGGAGACCCCTTCAGAGGAGACCCCACCCCAACTGGAAGTGAACCCTCCCACAGTAACCAGGCAGAAGAATCCTAAGAGAGTAGCTGCCGGTAAAAAACGGTGGTGTAACCAACATAAAATTATCAGGGTGACTCACCCGGAGCGACTCTTGTTAGTTGTATGCGCAACTGCTGCCGTGGCTCTCGTGGTTATATACACGACACAGGGATCACAGGGACCCACAATTAGAGGTCAACCCACATATCATGTTATAATTTAATATTTTATATCATATACATAATGTCTGAGGGGAAAACGTTTTGTCAACGACGCATACCACGCCACAGTGGTCGCCAGTCTAGCCGTAAGATGCGCTCGGTTGACTAAAATGGTGCTTAAACAACCGACTATCAAGCTAGATTTCAACCTGCAGGATATGGGTATGCTCATAATGAACCTTGGTATGGCGATGGCTACAAAAGACATCCTAGTAAAACAAAAGGATACTACCTGAAAATATTATGAAGTAAATATAGGATGGCTACGATTGCCATGATGGTTGGTGGGGCGTTAGTGAATGCCCTGGCATTTTCGGGGAGTAATTTCCTCTTCGAAACTTCAGAGTCACACGCGCAGCTGAAATACAGGAAGAAAGAAAGCGGCACGATCTCGCTATTGAGAAATTACAAACAGCACAGACTGATGCGCTAAAAACGCCTCCAGAGGATCGATTACATTAACGAACAACTCAGGCGTGAAAACCATGCCGTTCAAACATTCCACGATGTCGACGATGCAGCGAAAGAATACTACTTATTAACTGGTAAACAATTGGAACCACTGAATAAACCCACACTCGCTCAGTACTACACACCATCCAAAGGGCAAATGGACCGTGAACTGGTATTCATATAGCTGGGTATTGCAGCGACTGCGTTGGTTCTGCGAAACAATTAGACTAAATACTCATATAAGTATGCTAAACATGAGACCTGCTCCATACCGATGCGAATACATACTTATGGGGAAGAAAGAAGCCTGTGATAAGAGATGCAGGACTCAGGGGTACTGTTGTTTCCACATGGGAAGCCCGAACTACACGTGTTCTGTGTGTGGCATAGGGGTCAAAGGGCACTACTGTTTATGTAAAGCTCACAGAGCGAACGTAGTCAGACACCACCTCATCTACGAGAATAAAAAGGCCTACATAAAAGAACGTAGGCGGCTTCTCAAGATAACAGTGTAAGGCGGGAGGAGTTACCTCCCTTTGCCAGTGACCCAATTAGAGATTATACACACATACGTATAGCTATGTTTGTGAAAATTGAGCCCAGGGAAGGTTGCCTGAGTAGCTGGCAGATGGATGTGGGGAAAAGTATAGATATAAGTGTCCTCAAACCCATGATTATTAGTGAAGTATATAAGGGGTGCTCGTTTACAATCATGGTAAAAGTAGGGTTTGATGTGCCATGGGCTGGGCACACTTGGAATTACTTTGATGGGGGGCGAGTAGATGTGCATGGGGATATAGATATACTTGTTGATGACTCGTTGCAAGTAATACAAAACACGCTACTATGCTGTGCATGTTCCGGGTGGGTAGAGGGAATAATCGATAAGGTGTATCTTGATTTTTTACCTTACGGTGGTTCAATTAGACATTAATTCTCTTAGGTGTGTACACAATTATGGCTACTATACGCGAGCTTAAGAATATCGCAAGACAGAGAGGTGTTATCGGGTATTCTCGCATGCGAAAACCAGCATTGTTGAGATTACTAGGTTTAGAAGCCCCTCCCACGGTAAAACAATTAAAAGCTCAAGCAAAACAGCTTGGACTCACGGGTTATTCAAACCTGGGGAGAGCCGGGTTAAACGCATTGTTATCACATGCCCCCGTAGCAAAACCTCCCACTGTAAAACAATTGAAAGCTGAAGTTCGTGATTTGGGGTTAGGTGGGTATTCCCGTATGACGAAACCACAGCTTGTAGAACTGTTACGGCAGAATAGAGCTATTGACCTACAGTTCATACCCACTGAGCGTGCTGTAGGTAATTATTTAAGAGGCTGGCGCATGCATGTTGATAGGAACATAGACATTACAGATATTAAACCACTGATAGCTGATAAAATAAATCAGGAACTAACCAGTCTGGGAAGTATCAAATTTCAAATCACAGTTAAAATGTCGCTCGATAAGCAAGTTGGGGGAAGGGTCACTGAGTACGTTCAACCTTACTTCAGAGGTAGGCAAGAGGTCGTGACCATAGAGACCATAGACGCATCGATCGATACCAGTTTTCAGCAGATACGGGAATACCTAGAACGCTACACACACTTGGGGTCCGGGTGGGCTGTAGATAAAATAGATAATGTCTATCTAGACATAGCTAACTACGTGCCGTTCAGAGGCGGGTCATACCTAGACTTGCCCCCCTACTATAGGAAAAAACAGGCCATGGTAAACGTTAAGAATAGAGGAGACGATTGCCTGAGGGGAGCTATCAGGTCAGCCTTGTTTCCAGCTGACACTCATTCAGACAGGCTTTCTAGCTATCCCCAAGACAATGGGCTCAACTGGGATGGTATAGATGAACCAACCCCCATATCCCAGATCACTAAAGTAGAAAAACAGAATAATCTAGCTATATATGTCTTTGGACACGAAGGTAACACAACAATAGTACACAGGGTCAGCCCAGTGTTGGGGGTCCAAGTTATCAATATATTCATGATCCAACGAGGTGAAAAGTATCACTACACGTGGATAAAACATCTCAGCCCGGTTGTTGCACGACCAGTCGAAACACGTTGGGAAAAACACTTTTTGTGTCGCGATGCCTACACGGTTTCAGCCGAGCTGATTTATTAGAATCCCACCGGGAGGATTGCCAAGGTGTGGGGCAGACGGCCATCAATGGGTCGACATGCCAAAGGAAGGTGACAATATCCTAAAATTCGACAACCACAAGAACCAAATGTCCGTGCCTTATATCATATATCGCCGACTTTGAAGCCTTGGTCAAACCTGTTACAGGTGGGACCCCAACTACACAGAAAACACAAGAGCATGAAGCCTGTGGGTTTGGATACATTGTCGATTCGTTGACGGGAAAGCGAAAGCTCCCCGTAGTGTATAGGGGTCCTGACGCGGCTGAAAGGTTTCTAAAGTGTTTGCAGGAGGAAGAAAAATTATTAGGAATGCACTGTATAGAGTCGGCTCCCATGCGTATGACCCGAGCCGACAGGCTAGCTCACGCCTGTAGCAATAACTGTCACGTGTGTGACTCACCACTGAATGGTGATTCGTGAGAGATCACTGCCACGTAACCGTAAAGTATAGAGGCGCTCACTCACAGCGTGTAACCTCAAGCTTAGAATCAACCCTAAGATAATAAACATCCCCGTTGTCTTTCACAACTTGAGAGGGTACGACTCTCATTTGATCATGCAGGCCATCGCGAAAATCGATGGTAATATAACGTGCATCCCCAACAACATGGAGAGATACATCTCCTTCAGCTTAAACTGCCTTAGGTTCATAGATTCAGTACAATTTCTATTGTCTTCATTAGACAGTCTGGTCAAGGCCAATGATACCTTCCCTATCACTGACCGATACACAGACACGAGACTAGACCCTGCTTATGAGGAAGGGGTGTACCCCTATGAGTACATGGATAGTTGGGCCAAGTTCGCGAGACCAGACTACCCCCATCAGAGAATTTTACAGCAATCTGACAGACTCGGAAATATCCCAAGACGATTACTGCACGCGATTAACGTATGGAATAAACTGGGTTGTAAGAACCTGGGGATTATCATTACCTGTACTTGAGGACAGATGTACTGCTGTTAGCCGGCGTGTTTGAGGCGTTTAGGCGGACATGTTTCAAGCAGTATAAACTCGACCCAGCATGGTATTACACCAGCCCAGGTCTGTCGTGGGATGCCTTGCTTAAAAAGACCGGAGTTAAGTTGGAATTGCTTACTGATTACGACATGCACCTATTCATTGAGAAAGGCTTGCGAGGTGGGATCTCCATGGCAACCAAACGATACGCTAAAGCAAATAATCAATACGTGAAGGGCTACGACCCTAGCAAGCCAACCAATCACATTCTCTACCTCGATGCCAACAACCTGTACGGATGGGCCATGAGCCAGTATCTACCCACAGGGGATTCGAATGAAGTCACATGAGGTCGATGTTATGAGCATCGCACCGATTCGAACAAAGGTTATATCCTCGAGGTTGACTTAGAATACCCCAAGGCATTACACACATCACACAACAGCTACCCCTGGCCCCGAGCGTATGAGGGTTAACCCAGACTGGATGTCTGAGTACCAACATAACTTGTTAGGTGGGCGGGTGACAGACGTTGAAAACTTCGTGCCTAACTTAATGAATAAGACCAAGTACATCGTTCACTATCGCAACCTACAGCTGTACCTGTAATCGTTGGGTATGAGGCTGACCAAAATACACAGGGTGCTTCGTGTTCGACCAGAGCCCATGGATGGAGCCCTACATCAGAATGAACACAAACCTCCGAAAGCTTGCCACCAGTGACTTTGAGAAAAATCTCTACAAGCTCATGAACAACTCGGTGTTCGGTAAGACTATGGAGAACCTGAGGAAACAGTGACCGTGAAGCTGGTTCGGTCGAATGAGGAAGACAAGCTCAGGAGACTGATAGCCAGTCCGGCATTCAACTGTAGCAAGATATTCACCGATGACCTAGTTGCCCTACACATGAAGAAAAGCCACATAAAATTCAACCGGCCTGTTTACGTGGGGATGAGCATCCTCGATTTATCAAACACCTGATGTACGACTTTTACTACAACGAGCTTAAGAAACAGTACGACGACAGGTGTGAAGTGCTGTACACTGACACGGATTCCCTGCTGATGGAGATTCAAACCGAGGACGTGTAATGCGAGGACATGAAAAACACCTCGATTTGTACGACACCAGCGACTACCCCCAAGGACCATGCCATACACAGTACGGTAAATAAAAAGGTCCTAGGTAAGATGAAGGACGAGTGTGCTGGCACGCCCATAGCGAAAGTACATAGGGTTGAGGCCTAAGATGTACTCCATACTGAAAGCCGACAATAGTGAGATCCGGAAGGCTAAGGGTGTTAAGAAATGCGTGGTGAAACAACACATCAAACACGCCAGATTCAAAGGAAGCCCTGTTCAAGACCCGTACCTTTAGGCATAAAATGAACACACTTAGAAGTGATGGCCATAGGATATACGGGCTGACTATAAACAAGACGCTCTCTGTAAGCCTATGGACACTAAGCGTTGGATAGCTATTGATGGGATAAACACGTGCAGCGTATGGGCATGAGAAAATTGAACCAAGACATGTCACGGAACCAGAAAAGTTTGAGGCTATTTACTATAGCCGGCGTGGGTACTGGAAAGGAGCTAGGCGCTGTAGATAAGCTGGCTAAAATGGCGCTGAAAGTACCGCCGACGAGCCAAAGCGTGGCTTGAAAAACAAGCCTTGTGGCAGATCTATTTGCCACCACCACGCTACGTGCCTAGAAGGAAGTTCGGTATTAACATACCTAATAGCGTTCACCAGGCAGACCTACTGTTCCTACCCCACGATAAAAGGTACAAGTATGCCTTAACAGTCGTGGATGTGGCCAGTCGCTACAAGGAAGCCGAGCCCTTGACCACGAAAGATTCTTCCCAGGTAGCCAGAGGATTCGAACGCATATACAAACGCAGTCCGCTGGCGTGGCCAACAGAGCTGCAAGTTGACCCCGGACGGGAGTTCATGGGTGCCGTGTCACAACTGCTAGCCAAACACGATACAAAGGTCAGGCGTGGCACGGCCGGAGCCCATCGCAGCCAAGCCATAGTAGAGAGATTTAATAGGACTTTGGCCGAGCGTTTATTCGGTCATCAGTATGCGAGAGAAATGGCCAACCCGGAAAAACGATCGACTGAATGGGTCACGAGGTTACCTAAGGTGGTGTCGGCAATAAACCATGAGGTCACCCGTCTCACCGGCAAGAAACCGGCAGACGCTATCAAACTAAAATCAATAGTTGCACAGTCGGCCGCTCCTTTGCGTGGGAAGGAGAAACAGATACCAGACAGGGCCCTAGTGAGGTATCTATACCAGCCGGGGGAACACGAGGGTGATAGCCGTAAGCGAGCCACCGATCCTATATGGTCAGTCAAAACTTACAACATAGATAAAGTGGACATTAAAGCAGACGAGCCTAACTTGTACTACTTGAGGGATGGGCGGGCAGAGGGTTTGTAAGAGAAGAATTATTGATCGTACCCGCACGGCACAGTGTTACGCGCATAGTGTCGCGTGATCAGGAAAGTGCTAGTTCAGGATAGACCCGTTAAACCCGAGATGATTCAGCTATGTCCCCGGTAGCTCAATCGGTTGAGTGGTGCGCCCATTATGTATAGTTTGCGCGAGCTATACATGTGGGTTCGTATCCCGCCGTTGCCTCAGGAGATTCCTTGCAACTTTGTGTGATGTGAGGTGTTTGGTAAGGAATCAAGATCATATCAGTTGGGTCGCTGAAAAGCACTTAGCTGAGCTGGGCACTCTCATGGTGAGAGAAAGGCAGCCGGCACAATTCCCAAGGGGAGGAAGCGCAACATCATCTTTCGATTTCACCCTTGGGGAATTGTGGCTGCCAGGACATTTTACTACTTTTTAGAACCTTTCTATCTTTCTATGTCATAGCGGCACGTTATACACACTTCAGCCGTGGTAGTTCGTATCCCGCTAGCGTCCCAAACTTTTTTATAGTAGGGGTAATGGTAGCAAGAGCTAAGGGTCCGACCAAAGCCTTATTTGGGGAATAAGGCTTTGCAGAGGTTTTTGTTGAACCTGGTCCCGGACAATCATTCCCTCTACTACTACCAATTTCAGGCTAAGTCAAACTTGTTGCCATGGAAATGCCAAAAATATTTTATTCAGAATTTCAAAACTACCAAAAGGCACCAGTACACCACCAGATCTATCTATGTGCCAAGTCTGGAGAAGAAACATTCAACGGTTTTAGAGTTCAGCTCCGGAAAAGAGTCCTACCACCAATTTCAGGCTAAGTCAAACTTGTTGCCATGGAAACGCCAAAAATATTTTATTCAGAATTTAAAAACTACCAAAAGGCACCAGTTCACCACCAGATCTATCTTTGTGCCAAGTTTGGTGAAGAAACATTCAACGGTTTTAGAGTACTGCTCCGGAAAAGAGTCCTACCACCAATTTCAGGCTAAGTCAAACTTGTTGCCATGGAAACGCCAAAAATATTTTATTCAGAATTTAAAAACTACCAAAAGGCACCAGTTCACCACCAGATCTATTTATGTGCCAAGTTTGGTGAAGAAACATTCAACGGTTTTAGAGTACTGCTCCGGAAAAGAGTCCTACCACCAATTTCAGGCTAGGTCAAACTTGTTGCCATGGAAACGCCAAAAATATTTTATTCAGAATTCCAAAACTACCAAAAGGCACCAGTTCACCACCAGATCTATCTATGTGCCAAGTTTGGTGAAGAAACATTGAACGGTTCTAGAGTTATGCTCCGGAAAAGACAAATGTGCACGGACGGACGGACGCACGCACGGACGGAGTCCATTTTAATACCCCCCGCAAAACGCTTTGCGGGGGCTAACTAATAATGTAATTGTTGATTAAAATTGATATTTTATACTTATCCTGACTCATGCTTAATTGCATGAAAACACATGTCAACAACGTGAACAATACAGATAATTTTGATCAAATTTCAAACCATATTGTTGGTATATCAATCTTAAAACTGTAAACAGCTAATTTAGTAGCAAGGCCTAAAAGTTTAAAGGATATAACGCCGTATAGGGGACCCAGGCGCTCTCACAACCGTCCTCAAGGGCGAAGAAGGAGAGAGTGAGGGACATGTTCAGACACGTGATGTGGTTTTCCCGCCTAAAGAGTCACAAGGGAGATAACACTGGGTGAGTGATTTTACGTCCGTTTTTTTTAAGGGAGCTTCAAAAGGGGATTCAAGTGTTCCACTATCAATCGCAAGAAGAAAGAGACATGCAATTAAGCATGAGTCAGGATAAGGAAAAATTTAGAATTGTCCATGCAGAATGGCTGTTAAGTGTCAGCCCTCAACCTACCAGTGTGTTGCCGTTTCCTGACTTGACGCTGCGTCGGTCCAAGAACATGGTGTCAATGTCATTGCCATCCTCTGTTATCACCTTCGCTCGCACACCCTTTTTCTGTAAGTACAGATGTACAAGTTTTTCAAGGCATGCTTAGTGTTTAACCCTGAAGTATTTGAACCTATGGATCCCTAGATTTCCACCAGAGCAAAGTTGTAATTTCGGTGTCAGGTCAAATACACATCATGAAGCCATAATTAAAGTAATTATATTAACCTCCTGCCTTACCATAACACATTCAACCAGACATTATCTTACTGTCCCCACCATTGCCATATAGCTGGAATATTGCTGAGTGCGGCATAAATCTAAACTCACTCACTGACTTTCTCCATGTAGTAACAGATGAAGAAAAGAGCTCACTTAATCATGCAGGGCAGTGGGGTGGGGTAGTGGTTAAAGCGTTCACCCGTCATGGCAAACACCCGGGTTTGAGTCACCACATGAATACAATGTGTGAAGCCCATTTCTCGTGTCCCCCATCATGATATTGTTGGAATATTGCAAAAAGCGGTGTAAAACCCAACTCACCCACTCACTCATTCTTTAAGAAAGTGGGGATGGCGGGGTAGTCTAGTGGTTAAAGCGTTCGCTCGTCACGCCGAAGACCCGGGTTGGATTCCCCACAAGGGTACAATTTGTGAAGCCCATTTCAGGTGTCCCCCGCCGTGATATTGCTGGAATATTGCTAAAAGCGGCTTAAAACTAGACTCACTCACTCACTTAAGAGTGTGCAACTTGGGTTGCATCTGAAAAGTATTTCAGTTGTATCACAGTGTCTTGGTATGAACTGATGCAGGTCTAAGACACATTACTTGGACCATTTTAGAGACACAATTCTGGGATTCAAACTACAATCAATGATTTCTAAGGGACGCAACTCCAGTAGTTTGTGGCCACCTGAGTAAAACAAGTCATATACAGATGGCGACGCAGTTATAGAATCCCTACCTCTTCTACCAGCTTGGCTCTGTTCTGTATTAGAGTGTCACCTACAACAAATATCAGTAATGTTCAGTGTTCCAACACATAGGCGGATGCAGAGGGGGGTGCAAGGTGCGCATCCCACCTTTTCTCCTGAAAGTTTATTAAATGACCATTGAACCTCTTGTGAAAATGCGTGAAAATGAACTGTGCATCCCCAATTTATCAAAAAGCTGTATCCATCCCTGCAACATGCATAGGCGGATCCAGGAATTTTCAAAGGTGCAGGTTGCATTCAGCAATGTTCAAGCTACATGACAGCGACCTGTACATAATTAAGTAATAATGGTAAAAGTCCGGTTATATGGCTCTCATATCCAGGTACATTGCCTGCTCACGGTGCTATGTACGTTACTGTCCCCGGTAATAGGACTCTATTGTATTTTCCCATACTTCTTCAACTCCCTGGGGATCATACAGTCATGCTGCCTGTTAGGCGCAATGAACAAACACTCACACTGCCAGCACATCCTGGAAGTCTTCCATTTAGGTGTAACCCAGTGTTGCAAACTCAGGAAACATGATAAATGCCATCCGGGATTTGAACACATGATCAGGGATCACACCCTTTTCAGTCGATACAAACAGTAACTCTCTCCAAGCTCATATTTACGACTATGTTCTACAATACTGATTCATATGAATTTTTGATGTGTTTGTTTTTAAACATTTGTGCACGCTTTGAGCATGCCCCTTTGTGGTATGGAGTATTGCACAATATAAGTACCCTTATTATTATTATTATTTCTCGCATTACCAAGGGATACAACTCTGTGAAGCAAATTGCATCACCTGAGATGACTCGGACACCTGTGCCCGAGCTTGTGAGTATAAAGTGGTAATACTGTGTTACATGGTTCAAGATGTGCCTCTGTGTCCCAACTGGATGCTGGACAAACTGTCCAGGGTATTTAACCCCATGGAATCCAGATAAACTGCCCTGATACCGGAGGATGACCCTTCAGAACTTACTGATCAACGTCTTCATGATGGAGGTTGTGCCAGGGTAGACCATCCTGCGCCCGAAGGTGTGAATGGCAATGTAACTGAAACCAGAAACAGAGCATCCACTTAGAAAACAGTGGAAATGCTTCGTAGTTGAGTGACACTGGCACTTTCACTGCAGCATAATTAAGTTCCCAAAACCTGAACATGTAGAAGGCCATATTTAGAAACCATTATTGTTTACAAACTGGAGTCACATTTAGCAGACGGAGCCACAAAAGTGAGGCAATAGAATAAGTATAGTAGCAATGTTATCACTGATGCTTAGGGACCGTTCATAATTTATGGCTAGGGGGTGATGATGATTTAAAGGGGGGGTCACCCATTACACACATAATAAAGGGGGTCCTCAATTTTTAAAAATTATGCTAAGAAATTATGGGAAGGGGATGGGGGTCATTGATTTTGTACATGACATGCAAGGGGGGATCACTTATTTTGTACATAAATTTGTACAAACCTGTAGAGGTTATGAATTCTTTGAAGAAAAGTCCTCCCTGGGGTACATATAAGCCTGAAAATTCCCATTTTAAAATACCTACGACAGTTGTAACAATATTTCAATAAAATATTTTACCAAACAAAAACTTGTTTTGTTAAGTGAGACCACCCCTATAGGGCCCCTCACATGGCCCCCATCAGCCAAGAGCAGGTAACTCTGGCTGCTTACCTCGTACCTCACTTTTCATGCTGAACGTGTCAGACAGAATAAAGGGAGGTGGGCGGCCGTACCCCAAGGAGGACTTTTCTTCAAAGATTTCATAACCTCTACAGGTTTGTACAATTCTTTTTCAGAAGAAGTCCTCTGTGGGGTACATATAAGCATCAGACAGACTCCCAACGATGGTGAGTCGGGAGTGGTATTCTGTCTGGCTAACATATCCCCTAGTTCAATCAAAGGCACAGCCGAAGCCGAGATATATATATATATATATATATATAGATAGAGATAGAGAGAGAGATAGAGAGAGAGAGAGAAAAACACTTATCGAGTCACCTGACCACTGATGTCCATCAGGCGGGGATGTGGCAAGGCGGGGATAAAAAGAGCCTAGCTTATACACTATTGGCAGAAATTTTAATGACTGACGTAAGTCCCACCCCCCAACCATCAAAATGGGAAGGAATGTATACACAAGTCCTAAACATACCATTCATAATCCCAAACCAGAAAAGCGTGGTGCAGGGAAGAAAAACAATCATGACTTTGAAAGCTCATTCAGCTAGAGAGTCACGACACTGCTCACTGGTGAGAACTGTCTGCCCAAACCGAGCACGTTCCCGTGAGTGTTTGTCCAGTTGATAATGGCAGATGAACGTACTCGGTCGGCTCCAAATGGCTGCTGAGCAGATCTCCTCAATGGGCAGTGCCGAGGCATATGCCTTAGATGTCGCCACTGCCCTAACTGAATGAGCCTTTAACCCATCAGGGATAGTTAACCCTTTGTGAGAGTAACTCATACAAATGGCAGAGACAAGCCACCTAGATATGGTCTACTTGTTCGCCGGATGACCAGCCTTACCACCGCCATAACAGCAGAACAGTTGCTTATCTTTCCTGATAGCAGCCGTTTGTTTGATATAAGCCTTGAGAGTCTTACGGACATCTAAGACGTGAGCATGTTGAAGAGAGGTACCGGAGGATGGAGGCTGAGTGAAAGCTGGCAGTTCAATAGGCGCCGTTATGCGAAAGACGCCTGCGATCTTAGGATGGTAAGAGTCTGGCAACCGAATACCGAAAGTCAGAGCAGGATCCGCATCCGCTGACATCACATGGATATCGCCTACCCGCCGGCCAGACGTTATCTCCACAAGAAAGGCAGCCTTCTAACTTCACAGCTGGAGTGAAAGAGACGACAGATCGTGAAAGAGAGGACCGGACATCCAATCAAGAACAATTGAAAAGTCCTACGGGTGACTAATCCGCCGGACAGTCGGACGGATTCTGTCCACGCCTGCTAAAAAGCACAGCACAAGAGGGTGCTGCCCCAAGAGAGCACCGTCGGCAGGTACATGATAGACAGAGATTGCCGTGGAGAAGCCCTGGATAGTAGACGCGGCTAAGCCGCCCTCTAACTCTAGTACTTCAACTACAGTTGAAAAAAAGGGATCGAGAATCTCTCTGCTGACACACAAGCACGTATAACTGGCCCATCTATCCTCATATTGTCGAATCCCTCCGCGAAGCCAGAATTGTGTCTGCAACTAGTGCAGGAATTCCGCGAAGCCAGAATTGTGTCTGCAACTGGTGCAGAAATTCTGCTTGCTTGGAGGCGATTCCTGACAGTGGCCAGGCCACCAACTAAATCCTGAGATTTGGGTGCGGCGCTTTGTTCTGGGATAGTAAGTCCGGTAGAAAGGGTAATAGTACAGGAGGCTGAGCCAGAAACCTGAGTAGTACCGGAAACCAGCTTTGAGCCGACCAAAGAGGTGCAAGGAGCACAAGAAGTCGAGCTGGTTGGGTGGCAAGCTGTGAGAGGACTTTGGGAATCAGGGGTAGTGGCATGAACGCCCACAGAACCCTGCCCTGTCCAATTGAGCTGGAAATCATCCGAGGCAATAATCCTGAATCTCCCGATTGTGCATCCACTCCTGCGGGGCCGGGATACGTCGAGAGAGCGTGTCTGCTCGAACGTTGTCTGCCCCGGGGAGATAAACAGGCATCACCCGTATGTCGAACTAGTCGCACCAGAGCAGAAACTGCCACGTCTCCTGCAGGAGAGACCGGGAATGCCACCCCACTTCAGGATATAGGTCATCGCCGTCTGGTTGTCCATCTCTTGACGAACCACACGGCCTCGAACCTGCTCCCGAAGTCGTTCGAACACTAACCTGACTGCTCTCAATTCTAGCACATTGATGTGCAGTTCGCCCAGCACGTCCCTCCACCCTGTGAGGGAGGCGTATGTCTAAATCAAGAGATCTGGCAACGGGTTGCCAAGGGTATCCCCCTGGATAAATTCCCTGCCATTGTCCACCAGCGTAAATGAGGAATTAGGGTTATATAGGCCAGCCTCACCCATGAGGTACCGACGGTCCAGCTCGGGCAAGTCGAACCTGGACCTGGTACCACAGAGGAGTGGGTTAATAACTTCAGTTAAGGCTGAAGGCAAAATGCGTAGCCGTGTGCCCGCCACCTTAGTAGGAGGGAATGCCTCCCCAGGGAGGCGAAACTTCGTAGGGTCGGGTGCGCCAGTACTGACAACTACCTGAGGCAGGACGGAGGCAACACGCTCCCGCACTTGTCAGGAATGCACCGAGCGATACAGAAGGTGTACCCAACCCTCCCCGACCCTCATCCTCCTCCATAGCCTCCTCGAACCGATCCTCCTGGAGCAAAGTCTCGGTATCTAGAGAAAGCTCCGAGGTTCGTCCGAGGGGTCTAAGGAGAGTGATAGAGGCTCGAGCAGAGCCAAGGTGCCCGGTATGCCCGACCCAAGACTCGACACTGAGTCATGGTGGCGAGACAAGGAAGAGCCTGACAAGGATTCCTCAATGGCAAACATAACAGCGCCAACACTGAATGGCCCGGCAAAGCCGGCACAAGCGGTGGGACCAAATGCGAGGGGGTTAGCTACAGGGACAGACCCAGAACTGAAGTTCGGACTGGCGGTAGCCACCTTTGTGGAGGGTTGGGTGCCAGCCGAGACGACGATTTTGGTGCAGACACACTCCCGACAGAAATCCCCACACTAGAGCCTGAGCTAAGGTTGGGGACACTACCCGCCACAGAAATGGAACTCCCCCCAGTACCTGGCCGGACGCCAATCTCCTGACGGAGACCGGACATCTCGTCAGATATGAGCGAGTGAACCGATGCCATTTGCTGCTGTAAAAGATCGGAGATTAGTTCAAATGTTAATGGATTTGAAACAGGGACATGTGGAGGTGAAGGTGCCTGTGATGTTGAAGGAATTGCTGGTGAAGGGACCGAAGTTCCCGCACCCTTCACCCGTATAGAAGAACCCTTCTTTTTCTTAGCCTTTTTTATCCTTATCCTTAGAGGGAGACTCCTGCACCCAAATGCGCTAAGGTAGCGCTACAGATAACACACACAATGCAAATAACAGAAACGTGTTATGACGAATAGCAAGGACTGTTTGACACAATAATACAGAAAAAATACAACGCACGGGAGATATTTAGCTGCTACAGAAAAGCTACTAAATGCTAGCATAAAACCACAATAGCGAAGCCTTATTGTGTACATAACTAACAAAGAGCAACATTTGTGAGCGATACGAAACGAACACGCTACAAAATCACTCAAGCAAAACTTACCAAAAATCCACTGAAAAAGAGGAATTTAGGCAAGCATAATCTACATAATGATATATCAAACCCTTACATCCAGACTACAAGGCTTTCAAAGCCAGCAGAAGGGATAACAAAAGGACCCCACGGTCTGCCATCTTGCCTGCCACATGGCTGGAGACAGCGAACACGCTGGCAAAGTTACAACAAATCATGAATGAAAAAAGTCGTACGAAGATTCCAGCTAGAGCCCATGTGAAAAAGAAGGAACCATACATACAGGATTTGACTCTTTCTCACTCATTTTCTCTATCGTAGTATCAGGCGAAGACATGTCTTCTCTGTACCATGCAAGACCGTTCTAGTCAACGACAGCATGAAAAGTGAGGTACTAGGTAAGCAGCCAGAGTTACCTGCTCTGGGCTGTAGGGGGCCCTGTGAGGGGCCCTATAGGGGTGGTCTCACTAAACAAAACGAGGTTTTGTTTGGTAAACTATTTCACTGAAATATTATTACAACTGTTGTAGGTATTTTAAAATGGACATTTTAAGGCTTATATGTACCCCAAGTAGGACTTCTTCTGAAAAAGAAGGGCGGGGGGGGTCCCATTCGCATTGTACATGCTTCTCCATAGAAATCAACACCAACCCCCTAGCCATAAATGTTTGTTAGGTTATTCAGTAAGCATTTCACTCATTCAAAGTATATTTACTGAAGCGTCTGTAAAATGGCTTTATATTGTCCACGTCAAACACATACATGCTGTCGATGTAATAAGTTCATGTTATTTTGCAGTCTTTCACCCGTTGTTAGCATACTTGATGTTGATGAGAAGAATAAAGTCAAGAAAATTCTAATCGGTTAACTGCTGTTAAATCTCTTCCGAGGGTGATACAGTATAATTGATTACTGGTTACTTGTGTCAATGTGATGATTGAGGAATAATCACTTGTGTCGTAGTGATGACCACTACGTAAGGTGCACGTAATTGACAGACTCTAAGTCAATATTGTGTCAATTAATCAAATGACAAAATAACCAGCATGGATGTATGTTTCATCACCAAATACACTGGGTTCTACACAACAGTGCCCATCCTAACTGAACACAAAACCTGTTGACTATGGATGTACCTACCTGATGACGTTGCATGGCAGTGTGGAGATGGCGCTAGCAGGCTGGCCGCAGGATGACCGTGGAATCTGAACCTTGGCCTTCTTTACATCTCTGTGAATAAACAACAAGAAAACAGATGTTGCTTTAGCTCGCTTACATTGTGTTTGTTGTTTAATATTGCTGTCAGCAACATTTCTGCCTCTGACATCGGCAAGTAAATAATGGAGTTCAAATCCGAGTAATGAATGAAAACCCCTGCCACTGGGTTATGATAACATATGATGGAATGCCATCATTTCACCTGGTGTAACCACCCAGTCTATAACGTCATCTCGAACTACAAGCTCAGATGGCTGGGACATATTCCACATTATACCAGCTTCAAGTCTCTTGTCAGTGAAGTCTGATGCCTGACAGATAAACTATATTAAAGATTTATGTGATTTTAACTTCCTTTTAAGTGTCACATCTTAATCACTTGGATATAGTCTATTGGCATTATTTAAAATTCAAAAATGCTTTGTTGTGAAAAGCCATCTATTATGTGCATTTTAAATTCTGATTTTGCGATGGTGAATTTTCAAAACTTTATATGTAATTTGGCCTTACTAATGTACAAAAGCGCCTGAATATGTAGCAGTTTAGAATGCCCTCATGTTCCCACCGTAGGGATGGGATGATTGTTACCTCTGCACATTGTCCATAAGGTCAAGCAAGAGCCATAACTGTACACTTTCTCAACATTTTTGACTCAGTGCCTTTGAATTCAAAGCAAACTGGGTGATGCTGAATTACTAAGGACATATTGACAGATTGTCATTCATTTATTAGAGATACTTACCCTTGATTGACATCAGCCCAGCGGAAATCCACCGGCTACGCCCAGAACTCATAGTCATAACGACACAAAGCTCGCTGAGAAACACAAATAGCAGCCATATTTAAACAACACTGTAAATCATGTGATCATGAAGTACATACGAAAAATGTTACTGTCTTATGCCTTTATTGATAAAGACTTTGTTCAATAGCTTCTGCAGAGAATATTGAACCTACATTGAGAAATCAGGCAGCAGTGATTAGATGATGTCATAGGCGGATCCAGGAATTTTCAAAAGGGGCTGGGGTGTTTCGAAAATTCAATGATATAAATAAATTCATTGGTTTTATCAAAAAGGACAAGATCAGGTTTGTTGGCAGAAATTCTTCTCAGGCTGTATATGGGCCTATTCCACAGAAGTTTGAAAGCATCATTTTCCATGACGCCCTGGACATGTTCAGGGTCGTACCATGGATGGACCTCGGAGTCAAAGCCACAGACATGGCGGAGACGGTAGTAAAAGCAACGAGCCATGCCGTCATGTCGTTTAAGATATGCTGTTTATGCCAAAGAAGGGCATCGACTGACAAGACGTTGGCCAGTCTCTGTAAATTCATTACATAGTCGACATTGAATATTGATATTTTCTTTAAGAATCACATTTTGGCGATTACGAGTGGGAAGTGACTGCAGAAAAAAGGAGCCCGCAGTTTCACATTTAAGACCAGCCGACTTCATCCAGGCGAAGGAGTCGGTGAGATTGCTATTCTGTTCCATACACTGCATGTACATACGATGCAAAGGCTTCTCAGAAAGCTTCTCCACAAAAGACCGACTCTGGGCAGACCTGGTGAATAACTTCACCTGGTTTACTCCCATCGCTGTACCGTCCAGCAGTACAACGCCATCAGGAAAATCAACCTCAAATTCAGATTCTGTCCAACAACCTTAGCAAGCTTAAAATAGCTGTGGAATTCCTTGCTTTCATCATGAGTCTTGACATGCATCACCTGAGGATCATCCGATAAATAAATATGTGCAAAAGTACACAATAAAATTCTATCATGAAGAGCCTCCACATTAATCAAACCCCGACCTCCAGAAATTGTTTGGGATGTATAAACGGTTAAGAGAGGAACGAGGGTGGTGGGTTCTGTTATCAGACATGATCCTTCTTCTTATTATTATTATTATTATTTTATTATTAAATCGATCACGGCACCCCAACCTCGCTGGATCAGTAGCCTGGCGTCTTAGCCAGCTCGTCCACCATGGACGATCCGCCAATGGATGTTGACTGATGTTAAGGTTTGTTAAATGTATTTCCATGTAGAAATTAAAACATGGTTAACCCTTGTAATAGTGGCATGGTGATTCTCAATACAAAAGTTTCCTGTCAAAGGCTAACAACCTGTCAAATCATTTATGTTTATGTCCTGAGATTGACTTGCCACACCAGGTTCACAGGGAACATAATGGCAGGAAATCTACAAACACTTTTGTTCCTCAGTTGCAAGAGCATAGAAAGCCATAATTGGGAAGATCGAAAAAAGGATCCAAAAAGTAGTATTCTTTATTACCTCCATAAGGCTGAATTCAGAGAACTCACCCTGTTGGCCTCTGTGAGAGATCTCTCACATGTCATCAACGTTGAAATGAAGGTCACATAGTCTGGGTTAGAAAAACGGCCAATACCTGGACAAAGAATGACAAAATTGCAGAAACTTTTAAACACATCACTGAAATAGTTTCAAAACCAACAATCTTTCAAAATCATTTCATAAAGATCAAACTCAAGCTTTGCTGCTATTTAGTTGCTACAGTTACCACCAACATGTAGTCATCTTGCATCCACAAGTCAATGTAAAACTTTATTGGGATCAGCACATGCTCTTTCCACAGCTACCATTGAACCATTCGTACTTGATGCTGACTGTGATGATGATATTTAACAAATAACAAATTAAACCTTTGATTTATGACAAGAAGTTTGTGTGTTGTTTAAAGATCTCATTATTTTCATTCTCACAGATGTACTGCAATGTGAAAGAAAAGAAAATCTGATGAGCTTTACATCTGTACCCTAACACCAGGGACGGTGGGGTAGTCGACTGGTTAAGGTGTCCGCCCTTCATGCCAAACACCCGGGTTCAATTCCCCACATGGGTACAATGTGTGAAGCCCATTTCTGGAGTCCCCCACCGTGATATGGCTGGAATATTGCTAAAAGCAGTGTAAAACCATACTCAACGCTACTCAACCTAACACCAATTTCTGATATCAATCATGAATCAAATGCAATCGTACTTTCTAAAATATTTCCAAATTACTCCAACTACCAAAGACTCACAAATACACAAAGAGGTTAAGCATAACCCGAATCTTTCAGACTACTATAATCAATCTATTATACCAGTGTTTGTTTGGTTGTTGTTTAAAGCTGCACGCAGCAATATTCATCTGGCAGCAGTTTGCAAGTAATCAAGTCTGCCTCAGACAATCCAGTGATCAACAGCTGAGCAACAACTGGGATAAAATGACATGTGTCAACCGATTCAGCAAGCCAGAGCACCCAATCCAGCTGCCTCTTACGACAAGCATTGGTTGCTGAAGACCAATTCTAACCCAGATCTTCATGGGTACATTACGCCAATGGATTGCAGCACCTGAGTATATTGTGGCACCAATACTGCCGGGTGATGAATGAATGACAACAACGTGTACCTCTGGTGAAGAAGGACACAGCGTAGATGATCCCGATAGAGATGAGGAACTTGGCGATGGTCGTCAACCCCTCCGTGCTGAAGTACCCTGAAGAACATGGACAAAAATCAGTGAGAAAATGAACATGTCAAACAACAGCTACCAGAAGATGGCCACGAAACATGTCCAAATGCATCAGTCCAGTTTTCAAAGGCTGACAGGATCTGCATTGTATATGAGGAAGAAGCAAATCCCTTCAAACTTGTTATAATAGTTATCAGATATGTTCATGTGTTGAAAAATCACATTTTAGCATGTTTAGTGTTCTAGAGAAGCATTTTAAGAGCATTTTGACATGAGCATGTGTTTAACCTATGCTGATTTTCTTAGCAAACGCAGATAAAAACAGTAACAAATGTCGTAGAAAATACCACTCTGGGTAACACATTTGTCCTTAGATGTATTTTGGGGCTGGAAAATCATCCAACATTTAGACCATACTCATATACTAGTACTTGAACATTTCAGAAGTCGGAGACATGCATGCATAAGAAAGAACAGGGTCTTTGAAAAAGGATTTGAAGTCTGAATTTGTTCCTACATTTTTTTACAAAGATTTCCCAGTTTATATAATTTTGACATTTATTTATGCTCGTCCTCTGAAATATCATACCTAGTCACATGATTGCAAATTATCTTATGGGTTTCCAAGCATCTTGGATTTGAATAGGGGTTAAGTTTCCGTATGTAATTTTCCAGCAAACAGCTGCAATTGCCTGGAGACTTCTGTCGATACTTTGATTGATTGAGTTTAGTTTTACGCCACATTCAGCAATATTACAGCAATATGGCGGCGGTCTGTAAATAATCGAGTCTGGACCAGACAATCCAGAAATCCACATCATGAGCATCAATCTATGCAACTGGGATACGATAACATGTGTCAACCAAGTCAGCTCTGTCAATACAATGCTTCCTGGATGGTGCTAAGGGAAGCAACTCTACACAAGCAACATAATCTGACGCTAACGTGACCAACCTCTTCTGTAGAGTACAGTCAGCAGCACGGGGGACGTCCAGTAGGAGAGGGACCAGCAGAAGTGGATCTGAAACATCAGAGGCCTGCTACACAAGTGGTTTAACTGGACTTAACTAAACTGTAAGTACAACATTGTTTAAGGGGTGGTTGGGTAGCCTACTAATTAAATCATTTGCTTGTTCTCCTCAAGTGAGTGAGTGAGTTTAGTTTTAATCCACACTCAGCAGTATTCCAGCTATATGGCAGCGGTCTGTAAATAATAGAGTCTGGACCAGACAATCCAGTGATCAACAGCATGAGCATCAATCTACGCAATTGGAAAATGATGACATGTGTCAACCAAGTCAGCATGCAAAAAAAAAAAACCCGACAAAGTCAGCAAGCCTTACCACCCGATCATGTTAGTCAGCTCTTATGTCAAACATGGGTTACTGAAGATCAATTCTAACCCGGATCTTCACGGGTTTTGAATTCATTACCAACAATACTAGTATCCTAGTATCATAGGTTTTCAGATTTCTAAGCACATTCATTGTTATCTCAAAGATAAAGTTTATTAGCACAAAACCAATTGTAAAACATGTCACTAACTATTACAGCAATCTTTATATGAGACACAAGCCATCATCAAAGTATTTGTAAACAATATCTGCTTATCACAACCTGCCACTTATAGCAAGAGTAATGACATCCGAAACGTATGACATTCTAATGTTGAGGACATACACATGTGTCAACCACTTCCTGACTATCTTAATGATAACACTGGTGAACCCATGACCAACCACTCTTCTGGCAGATGCTCTATCCACTTGGCGACGGAAAAAATCAATCATTGTTAGAAAATGATATCATGCAAATTGCCTATGTAAACTTTTTCACTTTTCCTTTGTCATGTCTAATATGCAAAATAGTAACTCAAAAGTACATAATTTTAATGAATTTTGAAGAAAAATTATAATGGATTATCAAGAATTAAATCATGTATATAATTCAATGATTGGTTGAAAGCACACTGATTTTAGACAATCAGTATTAAACCTGAGCATGAAAATTGAGGGATCTTTTCTCAGAGTTCAGTTCTGATCAAAGTCACTAAAGTAGCAACCACATGAAGCCCTAGAAACTCTCAAGAGTCAAGTAGTTGAACACTCTTTCACTCTGCAAGAACCCACATGACTCAGTGTGGGGTAAGAAGCCATAGAAACTCTCAAGAGTCAAGTATTTCTCTCTGCAAGGGCAGCCAATGCTGCCTAAGTCAGTCAGATTTGTGACCTGTATGTTATAAACAAACCATCATAAAACGTTATTTATACTGAATGACAACATAATGATTTTTTCATCTACATGTAGCCATAAATATAATAATAATAATAATAGTCCATTTATATTGCACATTGCATGCTCAAAGCGCTGACATATTACCCCTGGTCAACGAGTACAGAACACTCCATGTGGAGAATACAACCGGTCGCCTGTCAGGCGCTCAAGGTTCAAATTCAGACTACCATCGTATCATACCAGGTACCCAATTTTACTGCTGGGTGGACAGAGGCAATTTTGAACAAACTCACTTGCCTAAGGTGAGACCACATGCATCACATGCGCTTTTCGTTGTGGGGCAGGACTGAAGTCCTAGAAACTTTCAGGAGTCAAGCTGCCAAACACGGCCACCCATCCAAGGACCAGGACCACACACCGCCAACAAATATACAAGAATAGTATTACATAGATGATGTACTCATGATCCAGGCATAATGGTACCCACCACTTTAATAAACTTGTCCCCGCCAGCCTCGATGAAGCCAGGCCGATAAAGCCGCCCAGGCTGAAAGGTAAAAACATTCATGCAATAATTTAGCAGTATGTCCACTTGCTTAGTCCACATGCAACTGAGGAATGTGACAAATTTATACAGGACTCGATTGAGTGCTTTGTTACTTGCACTGGTGCAACCCAATATTACAAAGTGCAACCTAGTTATTATTCTAACTTGCACCAGGTGCAGAATAATATTTGAGTTGGCAAACTTCTGAACAAAACATCTAAATAATTCACTAGCATATTTCTTTCACTACATATTGCAATAAAAGCAGTGCACCTGGAATTTATCTGGTGCTACTAGGTTTTCACCTTAGGTTGCACTTGGTGCATGTTGGTTAATATCTCTTAAATCGAGCCCTGTTATACAAACTATATACAGTATCAGGCGGTTGCCTTGTTCCAGGAATCTATCTGTCAACATCTACATCAAGTGAGTGTGTTTGGTTTTACGCCGCTTTGAGCAATATTACAACAATATCATGGCACGGGACACCAGAAATGGGCTTCATCTACATAGAGGAACAATATCCTCCCATACATCTGACTCAAGTCAAAGAATCATGTTCAGTGTCCCATGTCTTTGTAACAATCTATTTTATATAACATATACAGCGTACTAGGACATCTTAGCCAGTGTTTGTCTCTCAACTGATGTCAGTTTGTTTCAGGTGTTGTATATTTGTGTCGTGTCTCACTGTGGTCAGTTGAGACAGCACAACAAGTCTTTAAAAATATCCACTGGACGTCACAACAATGGACAATCAATCAATGTAATATTGGCTTATCCTTCATGTCCTTTGAACAAAATATGTTAATTCCATATTGGCACCTAACATCAAGATGTTCCTCTGCCTTAGTAAACCGTAATATACAAGGCTTACTTTTCATAAATCCACTGTGCACCACCATTACAGTGATGAATCACTCCTGTTTATGTATTGATCTCCACTCACCATTACTGTTTTGTGAATCCCATGCATTTTATGCTCTGTATCTAATGACAACATTGGACAGTTTAACATAGTCAGCTAAAATATCATTGTTTGTTTTGTTTGATGTTTAATGCTGCACTCAGCAATATTCCAGCTATATGGCGGCAATCTGTAAATAATGGAGTCTGGTCCAGACAATCCAGTGATCAACATCATCTCTGTCTATCTATCCACTTGAGATACGATGACCAACCAATCCTGTTAGTTGCGTCTTACGACAAGGATGAGTTGCTAAAGACCAATTCTTACCCAGATCTCCACAAGTCGCATGATTGCACATACACAAACACAATTACGCACACAGACAATTTGAAATATTAAAAAGTTTTAGTCAGCATCCAATAAATGTGAGAATTCAAGGGATGAGTCAACCTCATTATCACTATGGTCTTTTCTAGCTGATCTGATGCCCAGTTTGTTGGGTCGCGGACAACAAAATGTCATCTGGTGTATGCTGGTACATATGAATGGTGCAGGCTACAAAACAGAGGGAGCACCTTTAGAATACAGCATCACAACTTCTTGTGTGGACAGTCTTTGTGACTCACATGACTCTAAGAGAAGCACCCAGTTTTGTGAGAATCTGTTAATAATCCTGAAACCCCCCCAACATAATCCTAATAAATAGAATTCATTGACCAAAGCAGCAAGAAAATGACTGACATGTCTTGTGTAATACATTCTTACAACTTTGAAAAATATACTAAATAAAATCTATTTCTGTTTAATGATGCAAACTTATTGTATTAAAAAACTATATAGAGGATATTATATGAGTGCCCATGTCATACTATGTTTACGACACGAGTGCCTGAATCAGTGAATGTTGGTATTTCCCGAGTGAGAGCGAGGGATATACCGATATTTAGGCATCAGTGTCTAAAATTACTTGACTGAGACTTAGGATCAGAGCAGACATGGCAGAGAAAGTGAAAGTCCTCCCCACTTGCACAAAGACGGAGGTATTCCTCTCGGGTCATGTCTGTGTTACAGCTGAGATGGGTCCATCGCTGGCAACGGTCACACTCAAGGGCATGTTGTTTTTTTCCTGACAGTGTTGTCACAGGCAACACACTTTACAGGCATGGTTGTCAGTATGAATTGGTAGTTGAAATGTTGGTCTTATATAGCATTGTCAATCATGAGACACCCATGACTCTGTTTAAACCTCACGACAAATTAAAACATTAATCTTGTTTAGATTACTGAATAGTGTCTGACACCCATGACTCTGTTTAAACCTGTTGTAATCATTACAGAAACAGATGTATGGTTGACTATACTCACAACATAAACACTTAACCGCTAATGTTAATCTGGTTTAGATTACTGACTACCTGTAATCATTACACAATTTACACAAACAGTTGAATGGTATAAAGTAAACACCTAACCACTCTGAGATTTTTTTAATAAACAACACTGGGGCACTCTGATGTATTTAGGATGTTTAGGATTAGAACTACTGCAACAACATGTAATTAATTTCTTTTAATCTTACTATTTTCTAAAATAGGATTAGAACTACTGCAACAACATGTAATGAATTTCTTTAATCTTACTATTTTCTAAAATAGGATTAGAAATTTGAATTTTGGCCCTTTTGTCCTTTGGCCCTTTTGACCTGTTCAATCATGTCCATGTCCATCAAAGGTATCATGAAAGCAAACGAATAAATATTTGTCTTAAATCAAATCAGTAACTGCTTTAACCGTGTCATAAAAATCATATCACAATATTACGTAAGTTTCCAGTGCTAAATGAATTAAAAAACCTAAGACTCTGCATGTCTCTCTTATCATTTATACATTCGTACGAGATTGCGTCATTTAACAGTAATACGAAGTTGACATAAATATAACGATACAAGATCTTGCGGTCGTGGAAAAACAACTGAAGCAGTCAAAAAACGCGTTGTCAAAATACAACAGTTTGACAAAATCACGGACAAAATCCACCCCAAACTTAATCCACCTCCTCTTCATGGTATGAATTAAAAGTTTTGATCTTTGATCAAGGTGTCTCAAGCATTCAAGCATTGTTTTAGCATTTTATCTACTAGATGTTCACACTTTTTCAAACTTAAAAAGTTTCTCCATTTTCAAGTAGTTTGATCATTACTTAATCCCCTTTCATGTATAATTAAGTAGTCTCACATTTTGATCACTACTTAATTCCCTTTCATGTATCATTAAGTAGTCTCACATTTTGATCACTACTTAATCCCCTTTCATGTATAATTAAGTAGTCTCACATTTTGATCACTACTTAATCCCCTTTCATGTATAATTAAGTAGTCTCACATTTTGATCACTACTTAATCCCCTTTCATGTATAATTAAGTAGTCTCACATTTTGATCACTACTTAATCCCCTTTCATGTATCATTAAGTAGTCTCACATTTTGATCACTACTTAATCCCCTTTCATGTATAATTAAGTAGTCTCACATTTTGATCACTACTTAATCCCCTTTCATGTATAATTTAAGAATTAAGATGTTTTTGCGAGCCTGATTGGAGCCCTTTATACTCATGTTTTGATAGAACATACTTTTAATGAGTTTTAGATCATCCTGTTTATTTTAAATGAGTTTGAGATCATCTAGTTAAGATACAAGGCTTCTATAGTATATATATAGTTTGTGTCCCCTTGGGGATAGTGCCGACGTAAAACCATCTAATTCGTCGTCGTCGTTGTTGGGGATAGTGCTGTTAGTTGTGTGTATGCCCTCCTGTGCGATAAGACTCAAACTAGCTACCAAGAAGAATTCAAGCAGTTGTAGATATATGTAACGAACTCGGTTTCGAACCAGATCCTTCTGTTATTGTAACAGACTTTGAGTTGGCTGCCATCAATGCTGTATCTGTTGTGTTAGGTTCTCATGTAAATGTTCATGGGTGTTTCTATCACCTCACCCAAAGTACGTGGAGTAAGATACAATCCATAGGTCTAGTTTCCCATTATCGCAACAATGAAGACGCTACTAGAGAGTTCTGTGCTATGATCGATGGGCTTGCGTCTTGCCTGTCACCTACTTCGCCACCGTCTCCGTGGACCTTGAGCCACTGGTTTGAGTATTTCGACAAGACGTACGTGGGGTGGTGATCCAGATAAACTCAAGGTCTTTGGCTGAGACGTGTAGATCCTGAGTGTTTATTTCGTTTGTTAGTTTAGGTTGGTTGTTGGTGTTTTTAAATTTTTTTATTGCTTCCAGACCGCTAAGTGATCCTGTCAGAATTACAATTGATTGTGTTGTTAGACGAGGGGGTCATGGCCTATTTGTAGATCAACTTTGTCACATGCCGTCCACATGCACATCAACACATTGTTATATTTTCCTACCCCCTTAGTTTATCTCATATTATCTTGATTACACTATCACAGCTTCAGATTACAGTTGAATATTTTAATCACAGCATATATTAATTTATGTCAGTTAACACAATTTTGTTACATTCAAGCAATAGCTTTTCACAATCAGTCACTTCGGAGGTTAAACGTCGAGTGGTTTATATACCGAGCTGGGTTTTTTAGGTGGGCTTAAAGATGGACTTTCCTCACCCCTTACTCTTACCCCAGCTGATACAGACATACACATTTACAGACAGGCAGATAGACATGGAGGGCAGACAGACACGGCGGACAGACTGAAAACAGATAAACAAACACTGCAGGCACACAGACAGATAGACACGGAGGACGGACAGATAGACACGATGGACTGGCTGACAGAAAGGGGGACAGACAGATATGTTATTTCAGTCTCACCTCACATAAAATACATATATAAATATATTTATAAAATATAGCATATAAGTGAGCCACCCTTTAAGGGTTATGAGAGACTCATGTATTAATACATTATAAATACTAAATACTAAATAATTATATAGGTACATACAGTGTAAAATCTATCCGTATAAAATATGTTTTCTTCTTTGCAAGATATAAAAGCAGGTTTTGGCACTGAAATATACATGGTGTTTAAAAGTAAAACTAATTTATCATCATCACAAAGATCTAAGAAGTTGGGATAGCTAAAACAGACATTTTCATATAAACTTTCACGCAAATCATCATACACAGGGCAATACAACAGAACGTGTCTTTTATCCTCAACACTCTCACTGCACTGAAAACATACCCTCTCATTCACATTCACATTTGTATATCTGCCGGTTTCCAAATGCAGAGGAGCAATACCTGATCTGAATTTGGAGAAGGCAGAGCGGTAAGAACGGGGCATACTCATACTCACGTAACTTTCACAGCCATACACATCCTTAAACATTCGATACGTTCGTAATTTATTACCTCCCGTTCTACCGCTTGGCTTGTGTAATAACTCATACCAATCATTCACATACTTCTGCATACAAATATCTCGCACCTTCTCGCATACCCTTTTTACATTAACATCAGCTTCCACACTAAGGCCCCATTCATTTAACCTTGCTTTTACTCGGAAATTCCAATTTCTCACACATCCACTCGCACAACTCTCCGACCATATAAATACATACTTATTTATTCTAAAAGACATTTTTCTAAAACGACAGTATTGTCTTACAATACATATCCATTGTCTAACAATTGGAGGGATCCATACCATGTCTCCATTCACTGCAACGTTAGGAGCATATTTACCCACCCCCAAGAAAAATCTCAAAGCACGATGGTGGACAGCATTTACTGCGGATACCTCCCGATGTCCCCATATAGATGCCCCATAACTCAAAACTGACCACACCATCGTATCATATAACTTTGTATAACTTGTGGATTCCATTCCTCCAAGTGCCTTATATTTACAAATAAGAAGGCCTAAAGCTCTGTTAGCAGACTTTGCTGCTGCCTTAGCCATAGCATTATAGTCAAGATGATTACAGATACGGCGGGAAGACAGACAGACAGACACGGCGGAGAGATAAACAGACATGCACGATTGACGTACAGGCGGTCGGACAGACTGAAAACAGATAAACAAACATCGCAGGCACACAGAGATAGACGCGGAGGACAGGCAGACAGACAGATAGACAAGATGGACTGGCTGACAGAAAGGCGGACAGACAGACAGACACGGCGGACAGACAAACAGACATGCACGATGGACGTACAGGCGGTCGGACAGACTGAAAACAGATAAACAGACATCGCAGGCACAGAGACAGATAGACATGGAGGACAGACAGACAGATAGATACGATGGACAGACTGACATAAAAGGGGGACAGAAAGACACGGCGGGCAGACAGACAGACAAACACGGCGGGCAGACAGACAGCGAACAAACAGACAGGTACGGCGGGCACACACACGGCGTCTGACGTCACTGTAACTGAGAACAGTTATTGAGGAGTTCTTTATGAGAGGATTGCGAAAAAGGAGAAACCTATTCATTCATAAAAGTATGAAACTACAATGTATAACTACACAGTGAATGTCTTATCAAATACTTTGGGCCAAGGTACTTGTGTAAATCGTTAAGCTACAGTGTAACATTAGTTACGTTGTCCACAACACGCACTTCAAGCGGGCCAGTGATATATTGATTATGTCAATCTTACTTGCAAGAACTCATTCCAGTATGACTCATGTATTCTCGTTTCTCAACAACTTTTGTAACGGGTGTGGCCGTCACTGTACCAGGAAGAACTCAAGTTTTGGAGATATATTTATCCATACACCTTTGTCTGATTGCCCTTGACGTCGGTTAATGTGTTATAACATGTAGGCTGTCGCTAAGCTAACACGTTAATTGCAAGAAAGGAGAAAGGAAGTAGTCCGGAATAATGATTGTAGCAATAAATAATAATAATGATAAATAATATACAATCCTATACTCAAACAAACCACAGGAACATGCTCAAAGTGCTGCACTCTTACTATCCCAGACATTGGATCAGACGTCATCTCGTTATGAACTCCCTGGGGAGTACACAACCAAAGCTGCCTGTTGTTTAAAGGAGTAACATTAGCAACTCAGGTACCAAGTCACTACGGGGAAAGCAGGGACATATATTTACTTGCCGAGTTCCCACATACAGATTATCAACTCTGCCTTAAATATAAACCCCGCTGTTGTCATGATTGCGTGCCACCAAGCTGAACGGTTGTCTCCCAAAACCCCAACATCCCATAACCCCGACAGCCCAGTACCCCTACAATTAGTTAAAACAACACATTTACCTGTCTGGCATAATGAACTGACCCAAAGGAGAGCTTACAGGGTGGAGCATACAGTGAGATTAAGCTGCAGAGAATACAGATGAGATGGGATTAAGATTATGCTGTTGTTATTTGGGTTTTAATAATTAATTTTAAATAATTGAGATGAATTAAATGTTGAATTAGGTTTTTTTGGCTTCCTGATGTACATAGTGAGTAGACAAATTTTGCAAATCATAATAATATCAGTTGTAATAGTGTTGGAGATAGTAAAGTGAGATAAATAATTTTATATGATTTTGGGTGGTATATACGAGGGGCGTTCAAAACGCAGTCAGCCTAACTATATTCGCGATGTCCGATGTTTGAAAAGCTTCCATATTATTTTGAAGAAATTAATAGCAAAACCATATCCAAAATTTCACATATCACAACCCATTAGGGTATAGTATTTATTTTTTTTAAAATGGAAAAAGTGAAAAACGATCTGTCATTTGGTACCTCTTGGATAATGGTATGCCCTCAGATAATATCATATAAGATATGTTCTGTATATAGTCTGTTTGCAGTGAAAACGTACCGATGAATTTCACTTTAAACAAAAAAGTAAATCGAATAAAGTGAAAATAAGATTGCGAATCCTCATAATTTTACCTTGCCAATTGAACATTTAAATCTCAGAATTTTATTCAACTTAGGATAAAAAATGTTTAACAAACGATCATGATTTCAAACCTCTATTATTGGTTTGTATTACAAGGGGGTATGCACATTAAATGAAACACCGAGAACAAGTATGGTTGGTCTAAGTTCACGCTCATCCCGTACCGCACGTGCATTTGTTTCACTGTTCCAACAATTACGTTTACCCCCTTGTAATACAAACCAATAATAGCGATTTGAAACTATGATCGTTTGTTAAACAACTTTTATCCTAAGATGAATAAAATTCATCGGTACGTTTTCACTGCAAACACACTATAGTATTGGATGACTACCCGTCATAATCAACATTCAAAGATTTGCATTGTTTGATTTACATTTAGGGGGGGGGGGCTGTTTTTCAAGGACACCCCGATTTTAATCTTTCAAAAACTGTGTCCAGATATTCAAGCTGGTACTGTTTACAATGTATTGAGAGCTGACATTTGTGTGACCATTCAGTATTTAGTGTAAACTGTCACAATACCTGTTTAAACTCAGAAATGACCTCTATCTGGGCTGTATGTATATACCGCCCGAGAACAGTAGATACTCGTCGATAGAACACTTCAGTCAGCTCGAAGATGATATTATCAACTACTCGAACTATTCACAGTATTTATGTGTTACAGGTGATTTTAATGGAAGAACCAAATCCCTTTCAGACTATGTCATAATAGACGATTTTCTATGTGAAAATGACCAGAATGACGGTGAATGCCTTTACTCCAATGTTGAGGTGCTTGAGAAGACTACTACTACTACTACTATTACTACTACTATTACTACGACCGCTGCCGCAGCCGCTGTCTGTGCTGGTGCTAGTGCTAGTGCTGTTTCTGTCGCTGCTGCAAACACACCCGTTATGATTCTGGGTAGAATTGGTTTCCAGCAACCCATGCTTGTTGTAGGTGGCTTGACTGATCGTATTCCTGACAGACAGACAGATATGATGGGCAGATAGACAGACAGATATGGTGGGCAGACAGACAGACAGATATGATGGGCACACAGACAGACAGATATGATGGGCAGATAGACAGACAGATTTGATGGGAAGACAGACAGACAGGCACGGTGGGCAGACAGACAGACAGATATGGTGGGCAGACAGACAGACTGATATGATGGGCAGACATACAGACAGATATGGTGGGCAGACAGACAGACAGGCACGGTGGGCAGACAAACAGACAGATATGGTGGACAGACTGGCACGGTGGGCACACAGACAGACAGATACGGTGGGCAGACAGACAGACAGGCACGGTGGGCACACAGACAGACATATATGGTGGGCAGACAAACAGACAGGCACGATGGGCACACATACAGACAGATATGGTGGGCAGACAGGCACGACGGGCACACAGACAGACAGATATGGTGGGCAGACAGACAGACAGGCACGGTGGGCACACAGACAGACAGATATGGTGGGCAGACAGACAGGGACGCTGGGCAGACAGACAGGGACGGCGAACACACAGACAGGCGACAGGGACGGAGACAGACAGACAGACAGGCACGGTGGGCACACACACAGACAAGCACGTAGGACAGACAGACATGGACGGTGGGCACACAGACAGACAGATATGGTGGGCAGACCGACAGACAGGGACGCTGGGCAGACAGACAGGGACGGCGAACAAAAGGAAGACAGGGACGGGGAGCACACAGAGAGGCAGACAGGGAAGGAGGACAGACAGACAGGCACGGTGGGCACACGGACAGGCATGTTGGGCACGTAGACAGACAAGCACGGTGGGCATGGGGGACAGACAGACAGACAGGCACGGTGGCCACACAGACAGGCAGAAAGACAGATAGGCGCGGTGGGCACACAGACAGACAGGCACAGTGGGCACACAGACAGGCACGGAGGACAGACAGACAGGCACGGTGGACACACAGACAGGCATGTTGGGCACACAGACAGACAGGCACGGTTGGCATACAGACATTTAGAGAGGCACGGTGGGCAAAAAGACAGGCACGGTGGACACACAGACAGGCATGTTGGGCACACAGACAGACATGTTGGGCACACAGACAGACAGGCACGGTGGACACAAACAGACAGGCACGGTGGGCACACAGACAGGCACAGTGGACAGACAGACAGGCACGGAGGACAGACAGACAGGCACGGTGGGGACACAGACAGACAGACACGGAGGACAGACAGACAGGCACGGTGGACACACAGACAGGCATGTTGGGCACACAGACAGACAGACATGTTGGGCACACAGACAGACAGGCACGGTGGGCACACAGACATACAGGCACGGTGGGCACACAGACATTTAGAGAGGCGCGGTGGGCAAAAAGACAGGCGGACAGGGACAGACAGACAAGCACGCAAGCACGCATACGGTTCTGACGTCATTGTAGTTGAGAACAGTTCTTGAGAACTTAATTCATTATAACGGGTCGCAATAAGGTGAAACATATATTTTATAATGTTAAGTAACTGTAATTGCTCAGTGAATGTCGCATAGATTAATTTGGGCCAACATACCTGTCGCGAGTGTAATCTACAATACAACCTCCACACTATAAGTAGGTCAGTGATGTATTCCTGATGACTCACTGCAGAACTTTTGTGTTGCTTTGTAAGGGACATTGTCGTGTTGCCACAATGAGGCAAACTTAACGAAAGCGCGACAACGCCACAATGTCCGTTCCTGGTTTATCATACGTTATTTTTGGAAAACTAACTTACACTCAAGTGTAACAGTGTGTCTATATGGGAACAGGAGTAGACCCCGCCATGGGATTCCTTTTACAAGCCTGTTACCTGTATGTACTGCTTTTCCACAGTGTTATCAGGTAGGTACTTAGTTCTCCTACTTCTATTGCCTCTTAAAGAAGTCTTCATGCAGACATTGTATACAACCTACCACTGGAAGCATAAAAGCATGTCTACATCTGTGATATTGCGACAACTTGTAACGTAGTTAGAGAACATGCGTTCTTCTCCACTTAGTCCACTATTGCTTGTTAAGAAACAAACTTGCTTTCCCTTCAGGTAATCCAGTTATCTTTTAATCCTTATACCTGTTTTCATCATTAGACCACGTGTCCCCTGGAACAATGAAAGGCGGACAGATCCTGTCGCTTGTGGTGCTGATCTCTGCCCTGCTTGCTGTGACACACTCTCTTGGTAAATACACGTATATAATGATACAATGGAATTGTATTCACCATGGTTATTGCATTACAAATGAAACGAAACTGAAATTTGTGGAAGTTAAATTTGTCATATTCATATGGTTTCCTAAATACAATACGGGTTATTTTTTCTGACACTTCTAATTTATTACATTTTAAACATACAACATAATTGTTTTCAGAGCACCCAAGTCACGACTCATGTAACACAAGTGGGTGTAGACATGGGAATGGTCGTCTTCGATGTCAGTCATGTAAGATCGGGTGTCACGGATCAAACTGCAGCTCTACATGCCAAGGACGTTGTGACGGAGACGGATGTGACAGGTCCACTGGAGAATGTTTCAGATGTAGACCAGGGTTCTATGGACGACACTGCGACACACCCTGTCCACCACGATGTTCCAGCAGTCCGGTAGGTGGCGCTGTCTACTGTCACCGCCATACAGGTGCTTGTTCTGAATCTTGTGGTGGAGGATGGACCGGGCCACACTGTGATGGACGATGTCCACCCAACTGCAAGGCATCAATCTGTCACATACACACAGGAGAATGTCTTGATGGGTGTGATGGAAGATGGACAGGGAACTTCTGTAACATGACATGTGACAACTGTCTGATGGGAAGGTGCAGCATCACGGGGTACTGTCTACATGGATGTGAAGCAGGCTTCTATGGACAGAAGTGCAAAGACAGATGTCAACATTGCTGGACCAGTGGCTGTGACAGACAGACTGGGATATGTGAAGCGTGTCAACCTGGTTACCATGGACACCGCTGCAGTAGCACGTGCCCCGAGAAGTGCTACAAAGGAAGAGATGGACACAAGCACTGTGATCGACATACTGCAGTTTGTCTAGAAGGATGTGAGACTGGGTGGCACGGGTCACACTGTAACAGCCCGTGTAGTACCTCCTGCAAGTCCTCCCTGTGTTACAGCCATGATGGATCGTGCGTGGAGGGCTGTGTTCCAGGGTACTATGGGAAACACTGCCACAAGAAATGTCTCCATTGTAGAGACAATGTGTGTGACCGCCATGGACGGTGTTCAGCCTGTACTGATGGATGGTTCGGAGAGAGATGTGACGAGGCTTGTGGGTGGTGTCTGGATGGTGTATGTGAGGTGAACGGTAGCTGTAGTCGTGGGTGTAAGGACGGGGCGTACGGGAGTCACTGTCAGCACACATGCAGTGGGGGCTGTGTAGCGTGTGATCAGAGGACAGGCGACTGTAATGACGTAGGGTCTGTTGATGCTGTGATCGAACTTGATACGATTGCAAGTACATGCTCCTTAATGCATTCAAAGTATCAAAACGTAATGCCCATTGCGTTTGTACTTGCTTGCTTATCTAATTATTTAGATATATAGGTAGATGCCGGGATACGTAGGTAGGTAGGTTATCAAAATTGTAATAACTGCATTGTCCAGGTGATATAACTGCACTACGTTACTATGTGTTCAGCTAATATAACTGTACTATGTGTTAAGATGATATAGCTGCACCATGTGTTGAGTTGATATAGCTGTACCGTATGTTGAGCTGATATAACTGTACCATGTGTTGAGCTGATATAACTGTACCATGTGTTCAGCTAATATAACTGTACTATGTGTTAAGATGATATAGCTGTACCATGTGTTGAGTTGATATAGCTGTACCATGTGTTGAGCTGATATAACTGTACCATGTGTTCAGCTGATATAACTGTACCTTGTGTTCAGCTGATATAACTGCACTATGAGTTCAGCTGATATAGTTTTATTTTGGTCTGCTGATCAACTGTAATTTGTACAAACCATGAAGAAATGGATTTTTTAGAAAACTCATTTCGTAAAATGAGTGTAGCAGGAGAATTTTCTAAAAAATCAATTTCTTCACCGATTTCGTTTAAATTTGAAATATAAGTTAATCATAGCATATAAAAACAATATACGGTTGCAAAAATCTAGATTTTTATTTTTTAAAATGATTGTCCAAAGAGTGATTCGAACCCCTGTGTTTGAACCCTTGCGATACACCGCCAGCACCTGCTCATGATCGTACCGCTCTTAGTCTTTGTATTCCCCATCGATATGATACGATGTATCAGAGTGCATATATTGTCTCTGTTAAATTGTCTCTGATAAATATACATCTGAGAAGAGAGGTATGAAATGGCTTCCACAAAATACATATTTATGAAAGAATTCTATGAAAAAATTCTTTCATAAATATGTATTTTGTGGAAGCCAATGTTGATGTACCTAGCTAACCCATAATGTAGCTACATGTTTTGGGGGGTTTTGGGGGTTTATTTTGTGTGGTTTTTTTGCTTAGAACTGGAGAATGTCAATATGTACATAGTTTTGCTAGAGCGGATCCTTTCTGACCATCTGTACAGTTGATGTTTGATTTGTGTAATACACAGCTGGATAAGGCTCTATATGCGCCTCAGCTTTAAAACACCATTAGCTTTGTAACATGTATAGACAGTTAAACCATGACATGTCCATTGACTGATTGTTCATTGTGCTATTTGATAAATGTATATTGAATTCTTTAATATGTTATGATTACAATATTGTGTTTGTGTTCATGAAATAAAGATATTGACTTTCATCTTTGGTTGTGTTATTACTGGGTGTGTTTCTACATCTCAAGGTTATAATAATAACTGTAGCTTGTGTATGACGATTGAATCATGTTGAGAAAGAAGAAACCAACCATATATAATACTATTTACACACTTTATTACATATATACATTAATACACTTTGACCATGAGACATATACATTGATATATTGGATACAGTTTTAATTCATATGTGTATTCTTATTAGACACAGGACACATCCATATATGATACAAAGAATGTGGAGTTTACAGTTCATCATGATCTGTATCATCATGCTCAGACATGTCAACAAGTTTTAAATCTTCAGCCTGGCTCAAGTCCACATCAGAGAGAATATCTTTCACGACAGGTTTCATCCACTGAGTGATTTTAGCATCCATTTCTTTGGGGTCCATGTCAGGGTCCAGGGCTGTGATTTTCTCTAATATAGGCTTGAAGAGGGGTCCATATCCAAAATAGCTGGCATAACGAACGGCTATCGCAAGTCTATCAAGAAAAGTAGTTTGCCAGCATTTTTGTAGTTGTTTCTCAACCCATCGTTCATTCTTTCCTTTATCCTCAAAGTCCTCCTTTTTCTTCCAGATGTTCTCCTTACAAGCTTTCAAAGTCTGTCCCCACATGTATTCTAACCCTTTCACTTCTCTCTTTCTTGATCAACATTCTTAGTATCATCAGCTGCATCCAGTTTTACTCGCTTCTGTAGAGGCTCGCCATCATTCTCAGGACACCAGGTTCTAACATGACGTTGAAGGGCATGATTGTTTTCAAATACAATACCACACTCGTCACAGGAAGGCATGTTTTAGTCTTCTGAGTAAAGCGTTCGCCACTATCTCAGAGATGTTCACCCTTTGAGCGTCAGGAGTCAAATGACGCAGTGGCTCAAGTTGCTCCTCTTTTATAGACTGGATCCCAGTTTTGCTTTGTCTTGATTCTGGTGCGGGATATGGTATATCTCCTTTTGGTATTTCTGGGACTGAGGGTATGTCAGCTTTTGTGACTACATTAGGTGTAGTCTATCTGATTCAAGACTGGTGGGTCGTAGGTCGATAGTCAGATTGCCATGGGGCTTTTGAACAGCTGTCTCATACACTGACATAAACCTATCATCAGTGTTGGGGAAGATACGTCTGGCAAACAATTGGACTTGTAGCCTATACACAGGAGAGTTAAATAGAGTCACATGGTGGGGAATTCAGAGCGATGTCATGTGACTCCTTCCCCCGCGGAAATAAATTTTGTAGCAGCAGAAAGACAATAACATTTTTTGGGACGAGAAGTTCGCGTAAATAACTGACTGACACGTTTATCATCCTTAGCTTCACACATCATGTCATCCAACACCATCATGTTGTTATTTCAAGCATCCAAGTAGGTATCGTCAAGTACATTGTAAGGAATTCCTTTCACAAACTTCACATGGGGCAACTGTTCACTGATCACCTGGTACAGGGGCTGCCATTGGGTATAGCACCAGATAATGTGATTAGGTGCTGGCTGTATACATCCCTTCATGAGAAGGTTACATATAAACATAGATTTACCACTGCCAGTAGGGCCCACAACAACTGCATTAGAGGGGATGGTAAACTTGAAATGTTCTTTATCATTGAATTGATTGTGGTTTCGCTGTTGCTTATACATTGAGTTATGCGGCGGCGACGGTAATTGTGTCTGCGGCAGTGGTAATTGCGTCTGCGTCTGCGGCGGTTATTGTGTCTGCGGCGGCGGGGGGTAATTGCGTCCGCGGCGTGGCGGCGGTGGATTTTCATAATCATTTATGTGCTTATGTCTCCTGTGTCTCAGCATAACACCCTTCCTTGAAAACCGTCTCTGACAATCTGGACATGTTGCTTCCATGGTGGTTCTGTATCCAATGAGAAGTGCATCACATCTATCCTTATTTATACACCCTGGAGGTCCTGCTCTGGGATCCAGCTGTTGAATTTCTTAGGATAACCCATCCATTTAACATACACCTCTTTTTCTACAAGCTCTCTTCCTCTTCTTCAAGACTTTCTCAACGCGCCACATGGTGTCTGCAGACTTATAGGCTTTCTGAAGTTCATTCGAATAAAAAGTACCTGTGATTGGATCCTCAGCCATGTCCTTGACTTTATAGACTGGTATCCCATCCCTGTAGTATCGTCTGCTAACAATAAAGATTTCCTCCGTCCATTTCTCCTGATAGTCACGTTGAAAGACATGTCTCAAATGTGACAGTCGCACCTGATCCCCTACTTTGAATTTAAAGGCTTTCCGTCTTCTTTCATTCATCTTCTCTGCTTTGGGTTTGACTTGTTTGTGCAGTGGATCAATGTACTGTTCATTTCAAACAACAGATTCATTGTTTGTGTTGATATCAATGGGTGAACGTTCATTCAGCGACCTATGAGGTCTCTGGTTATAATCTTTCACCAAGTCTTGCAAAACATCAATATAATGGTATGATTGTTTGTAAGTAAAGTATCTGTACATAGTCGCCTTAAGGGTTCGTATGACTCTCTCGGCATAAGAAGCTTTGGTTTCATTCTGAGTGACATAGTAGGTAATACCCTTGTTGGCTAAATATGATCTCATTTTCTTGTTATCAAATTCACGACCTTTGTCGGATCTGATAATCTGTGTAAGAGTAGCACGAGCAAATATGTTCTTTATGGCCTTAAGGACTGTGTCTTGTGTTTTATTATTAAGGGGTTCCACCCATAGAAATCGTGTGAATACATTGATAGCTTTCAATAAGTATTTTACACGGTCATTGTCAGAGGCTATATTGGAAACAGCAGCCAAGTCTATATCCCACCGATCGTTCAAACAAGTTGAGATCACTCTGTTCCACTTGAACTTGTACCTAAGAGGTCGCTGAAGTGAATAGGCATCTTGAGAACCGAGCCACTTTTTGATGTGATGTAAGCTGATATTAATTTTCCCTTCCTTTTTCAGCATGTGATATAACTTAGTTGAACCCGAGAAGGAAGCTGGGTGTTTGGGATTTAAGTAAATGCTGGACAAATACTCTTTCCATCCTTCAGCGGGCATGGTGAGAAGACAAAGGGGAGGGGAATGACAACCATTATTGGCATGAGTATATATAGGGACTCTTGACTTCTGATGTAAATACGAAACTACGTTTGAATAATGTACTTGCATCTTATATGTTACTAAGCTTCTAATATCGTATATAAGCATGCTATTCGCACCCGTGTGGCCATGTTGTATAATAACATGTATACGCGTATTCCTAAGGCTATGAAAACAGACATGCATGAACAAAAAAATATATATATGTATATAGGTATCATATCTTAGATGACAGGCAAAGAGACATGCATTGAGCCATGCATAAGCCATGTGTGTTCTGTGCTGACTTATAGATTAGGGATATTGTGGTACCATGTTTGTTTTTTACCAACAAATACTTAAAAGACAGGTCCACACATATTTCATGGAACAATATATACTGAGCATTGATGTATGTTATAAACATTACAACATGTACCTAAAGTAGGGGCTGCACCCTGGGTGTGTGATATGATATGTTATGTCTATTGTTGACCGATTGTTTCAGCGTTTTATGTTTAGGGAGGAAATTGTATCCTGGTGCATTCTCCCAGAATAGTAAATATGCCATCACTTCACACCCTGTAGCCTTGTAGTTTTCATTACTGAAGATCACCAAATCCCATGCTACTGCACTGAAATCTCCCGTGTTGATCGGGGATAGAAGTGGCCTAAGCAACCCAAGCTGTAAGAGGCGACTTACCGGACAGGGTGGTCTCTGGCCGCGGCTCTGTGAGGGCATTCAATCGTCAGTTTATGAACAACGTTGATAGAAGCTACTTCAACAATTACCACGGGATCCCCGTCCTGAGCATCGTCGGAAAGGTCTTCGCCTGTTTGGTCCGAAAGGGATTACAGACACTTGCTGTTATGGCGTATCCCGACGCGCAGTTGGACTTATGGCCTAACGGTCCACGGTCTACACGCCCTGCTCAATTTACCAGTTGTTGGAAAGGACAAGCATCTATCAGCCTTACAAAAACACTCGACGTTGTTTGCACTGTTTGCAGGTCATTTCAAACTGGCATAAAGTTAGATGGCTCATCCTCCGACTCTTTTGTCATCATTAGTGGAGTACAACAAGGCTGTATGCTCAGCTCATCCTGTTTCGAATCCTCATCCCAGTCCTGCTAATTATTATTGGAAAAATATAGAACCTCTTAACTTTCATATGAGCCTTGTGGACTTTGGACAAAGTCATAAGTAACACTTACCATCATGTTCAGGTTCCAGCCTGTATCGTAGACAGACAGTATTAGGTACCCCATAATGCAACAACAGGCAGAAAGTCACACATGCTTGATATCACGCTCGGACACCTGTCTACCATTAAGATGCAACATATGAAATTTGGTTTGTCTACGTACCGGGCGGACAACCACGCAGTTACTTTTCCCGTTGTGGACCCGGGGGTATAGTTGGTCCACCAACCCGTTTGCCGTGGGTTGCACCCCTGTGTCGGTGGAGGACGGGAGTCTAGTGGTTGAGGGCACTGGGAGCCTTGAACCGTGTTTCTTTCATTTCGCCCCTTACTTCACCTAGACCGGTGGTAGAATTGGCCCTATTCTATCAAGCGGCTGGTCACGCCGTGCCCTGCGCATGGAAACATTCAAATGTATATTAATGTACATTTATATAATGTTGAAATTGAATGTTGTATTTCAATATTATATTATTATATCTATCTGCCTAGATTCCTATGCCAGAAGGCGGTGGCTCATGGGCCAATCTGGTGATAATGACCTCCAAATGATGTATGTCTCCAACTTCTTGTCACGGGCCGAACCAGTCTGACATTGGGTTGGTAGATAAATGCAGCCATTTGTGTTGTTTTTGCTGGAGTATAACACCCCTGTATCTCTGGTGTCAGCATCTTGGATATCCGGTGCATATTGACACTGTTCTTGTTGACACGCCATGGTGGGTGGGGAGCAGGGGTGCTGAACCATATTCTTTCCATTATGACAACACAACTATCTGGTTCACCAAGAAATGAAAAAAAGAGACGAATCGACAATGTTGATGAATCTTTGAGAACTGTTCCCTCAATTGCTGATTCCTGGGCTCGTTTCCTGTTGATAGAGGCTACTGATTTCCTACCGATCACACTAAATCCTTTCGCTATTTCCAAGGCTGTTTCTGGAATTTGTGGGGACGTTAAAAACGTCACCCGTCTCCGTAGTGGTTCACTTCTGGTGGAATGTGCACGGAGACAGCAATTTCTCAATCTTTTATCGATTAAAACATTTGCTAATGTTGAGGTTGCTGTGTCTGTGCACAGAACTTTAAATTCCTGTCGTGGAATCATTCGCGACAGAGCTCGTTGTCTGTCTGATATGTCTGAGGAGGATATTGCTGCAGAACTACATGATCAGGGTGTGACAGCAGTCAAACGTTTCACGTTCAAGAAAGAAGGTAACATTGTGCAAACAAATACTTACCTCTTAACGTTTGCTCGTGCCTCATTGCCGCAGTCTATTAAAGATGGATACATTAATATCGGAGTGGACGTGTATGTCCCCTGTCCACTCCGGTGTTACAAATGCCAAAAATTCGGTCAAGGGTCAAACTCTTGTCATGGCTCTGTGATTTGTCATCGATGTGGCGAGAGCCACGACAGCATGGACTGTGACAAGAGTTTTAAATGCGCTAACTGTCATGGTCCACATGGTGCCTCATCTGAATCATGCCCTGTGTGGCAAAAGGAGTTAAAAATAATGAGACTAAAATGTGAGAAAACCATCTTTTACCTTGAGGCCAAAAAACTTTTTGTAACTGAGGTTTCAACTCCAGTTACATACTCTGCTGCACTCACTCATTCTTCAGCAACGTCCTCTATTGCTTGTAAGACTGACTTGGCTTGGGTCAGGTCAGACAAACCTGTTTCAGCAACTCCACAAACGTCCCCAGTTACTGAACCTATGCCACCAGCCATACAGACTACTTCTTCTCAGACTGTTAGTCAACCTGAGATACAGTCAAAACTAGTACACAAACAGCCTAACTCAGCCAGTTCAGCAAAAGCAAAAGTGAAAAAAATTAAACAGAAAAGAGACACCTTCCGTCCCTTTACCTTCAGAGCTCCCTCTTGAGAACCCATTTGGACCTCTCGACATGGAGGTCACACTGTCCTCACAGGACAAGCGGAGGAATAGCTCTTCCTCCCATTCACGAGGGAGATCTCCAATTGAACCACCATCATGAGTCATATAATTCAGTGGAATTGCAGAGGATTGAAGAATAACTTCAATGAAATACAATTACTCATTCAAGATCTTCAACCGTCAGCATTATGTCTTCAGGAGACTATCATTCCTTTTCCCCTTCAGGCGATAAAGCTACTGGAGGCGCCTCTATTTTGGTACACCAGAGTGTCATTCACAGCCCTGTCACTTTAAATACGGATCTTCAAACTGTTGCTGTTCGTCTGACTCTGCACATTGCTCTGACATTGTGCAGTTTGTATATACCTCCCTCTTCAAATATTCAACAATCAGATCTTCAAAATCTGTATGATCAACTTCCGAAGCCATGTCTCATCATGGGCGATTTTAACGGACACAACCCGCTTTGGGGAAGTGCCCATACTAATAACAAAGGTAAAATCCTTGAAGAATTCATTTCTGATAATAATTTATGTATTTTAAATGACGATTCAGCCACTTATTTACATCCAGCTACGGGAACATATTCTTCCCTGGATCTGTCACTTGCCGATTCCAACTTATATAATGAATTTGAATGGATGGTTCATGATGACCTATGTGGTAGTGATCACTTCCCCACCATTCTCAAAACAATTAACCCTGGTGATGATCCTCCTTCATCAAGAAGGAACTTCGCCAGGGCTGATTGGTCATTATATGAAGCTTTGTGTGTTGAACACTTAAAACATGAAGTATTTGCGAACAGCGAAGATCCTATACAAATGTTTTCTGATATCATCAATGATATTGCTGATCAAACTATACCCAAGTCCTCTGCAATTCCACATATTCGTAAACCATGGTTTACTAATGACTGTAAACAGGCCAGAAAGAGTAGGAAGAAAGCTGAAAAGTATTTTCGCCGACATCCTACTGTCCATAATTTAGATAAAGTTAAAATTTTAAATGCCAAGGCTCGACGCGCATTTAAGCAGAATAAGCGTCAGTCTTGGAGGAAATATGTTTCCAAGATAAATTCCCGTACACCAATTTCAAAGGTGTGGAACATGATCCAAAGAATTAAGGGCAAAGGTTCCAAATCTACTGTTCACCATCTGAAGGATGGTGACAATATATTAACTGGTAAGTCTGACATTGCCAATAAGCTTAGTGAAACTCTCGCCAAACACTCTTCTTCGTCAAATTACGTCCCTGAATTTCAACAATATCAGAAACAACAGGAGAAGAAGAGAATCAATTTTAACTCAGACAATGGCGAAGACTATAATGAATTATTTTCATTACATGAGCTACACACTGCCCTTGAGCAAGCTCATGATACAGCAACAGGAGCTGATAACATACACTATCAGCTCTTGAAGCATTTACCGGAATCATGTTTGGAAACTCTTCTAAATATTTTTGATACAATATGGACTTCCTCCTTCATGGCGTAATGCCATTGTAGTCCCTATTCCAAAGCCTGGCCGGGATCATACTGATCCGTCTAATTACAGACCGATATCTCTAACTAGCTGTGTCTGTAAAACCATGGAACGTATGGTGAATAATAGATTAACTTGGTATCTTGAAACCAATCTCTAAAACTTTGCCTGAAGGCAAATATTCAATGTGGTTTCAGGAGGGGAAAATCGTAGTACAATTGATCATTTGGTACGTTTAGAATCCTTTAGATTCTCCTTCCCGTCTTCTTTCTTCTCCTCCTTGGCAACTGGTGAGGCCTGAAGTTGACCTAACTCTGACAAAGTTTAAGAAATCTGAAACTAATGAATTACAGTATAAACACGAATATAATCAATTAAAAAGTAAATATAATACATATAAATCCTTATTTACAGATGGGTCCAAGGATGGTGGCGCGGTTGCTTGTGCCACTGTCATTGGGTCCAAAACAATATCTTCCAGATTACCCAATGACAGTTCAATTTTCACAGCAGAAACAAACGCAATCCTAACAGCTCTTAAATATATAAATAGACACCCTAAATATAAACAATGCATAATCTTTTCTGACTCTCTTTCTTGCCTTCAGGCGATTAAAAATATTTCTTGTAAACAACCACTTTTAATAGAAATTATAGAATTATATAATTATCTTGCAACTGGCCAATACGACATCGTCCTCTGTTGGTTACCCAGCCACGTTGGTATTTCTGGGAATACAATGGCTGATCTTGCTGCCAAGGCAGCACTCAACAAATCTGTGACACCACTTCTTATTCCTTACTCTGATTACAAAGCTAGCATTAGAACTTACATCCGTGATCTGATGCAGAAGAAGTGGGACACCCAAGTAGGTATCAATAAATTACATGAAATAAAACCCTATATTGGTTACACCTACTTGGGGTGTCAGTCCAGATTTGAAGAGGTCATCATACGACGATGTCGTATTGGCCACACTAGATATACTCATGAGTACCTATTAAAAGATGAGGATCCTCCGTTTTGTATCCCTTGTGATGAAAGAACCACGGTCAAGCATGTCCTGCTTGACTGTGTTGAATATTCCATCACAAGGGATATTTATTTCAAAGTAAAAACTATGAAGGATCTTTTTAATAATATAAGTTCTCATTTAATTATTGCATTTTTAAAAGAATTAAACTTGTTAACTGATTTGTAAATAGATACATATTTTATTATTGGTAGTTTAGATTAGTAACTGAGATTGTTAGTGGCTGTACCCTCAAAGGGGGTTGAAGTAGTGTAAAATTATTGTCCTCCTGAGAGGGTACGTAAGTCCCAAAACTTTGAAAGTCAGTTTAAACGTACCAGGATTTTAAAACGTAGTATTCTTGTTATTTTAATTTTGGGTAACATTTCTTATAATCGCCAACGACTGAAGGGATGGTGTAAATCCAACTAGGGTCCATGCAGGTGATCTACCTTCTGTTGTTGGCGATCTATAGCCTGTTTTTATATTGTATTGTCCCTATAGTGCTATTAGTTTTAAACTTTCCACGCTAGTTTTAATTCTAATTGTGATATTCTAGTTGTTTTACTGTCCTTCGTCGACAGGTTTTTATAATATCTATATATATTCTATTCCAATGTCAAATGTTCTCGTCACGATATGGCTGAAATATTGCCGATGTGACGTTAAATAATAACTCACTCACTCACTCACTACTGCTAGTACTACTACTACTGCTGCTACTACTACTACTACTACTACTACTACTACTACTACTACTGCTAGTACTACTAGTACTGCTACTGCTGCTGCTACTCTACTACAACTACCTCTGCCGCTGCTGGTGCTGGTTCTGGTGCTGTCACTGCTGCTAGCACACCCGTTATGATTCTAGTTTGAATTGGTCTCCAGCAACCTGTGTTTATTGAACGTGGCTTGATTGACACATGTCATCGTATTCCAATTGCGTAGATCGATGTTTATCATGTCAGTCACTGGGTTATGTGGTCCAGACTCGATTATCTAAAGACTGCCCTCAGATGATGGTGATGGTGTTGAGTGTGGCGTTAAACAAACGAACAAATGTAACAACTCTTCCATTGCTAACTGATAGAGGTATTGGGGTGATTGTATGTCACTTCCAACAGTATCACGCATCACAACATGTAAGGGTTAGTCTGTCTCACAGTCTCTGAACCACACTGTCTCCCTTTCAGCCCGTCCCTTTCTGCAATGCTAAAGCGCTAAGGGAAGCAAGCTATCGAGGACACTAACCCCAACAGGTGGGTTCGAAACATACATCTGACTACTTTCTAATGGGCATTGTGTATTGATGTTGTACAGATGTTGGCAGGTATACCTGTACTAAATCCGTTGTACATATGTTGTATGTGGTGTGTATGTGATGTATATATGTTGTACATGTGTTGTATATGGTGTGTATATAATGTATATATGTTGTACATGTGTTGTATATGGTGTGTATGTGATGTATATATGTTGTAAATATACTTTATATGGTGTGTATCATATATAAAAACTGAACGCCAAAAGAAATGTTACACCTCTGAACATTAGAATATCCTAAAATGTTATATGGATAGAAGACTTTGGTTTGGTATGTTTTAACAACCAATCATGTAACTCTATTGAGTCAAAACATCAGACTGAGGAATTCATTGATAATTAGGATATCGACATGTTTGTTAAGGTGGGGTCCATGGTCCTATTTTCAATCATGTAAAAATTCAAATCAAATGTGTAAAAAACAGTTAAAAATGGGTCCAAATGATATTGTTTATGATGATAATGCATGCACATTCACAAAGAGTGATAAAGTTGGGTTTTGGATATGAAAGAATGGTTGTTTACCGTAAAAAGGGACCCAATGCTGAAATTGGATTTTTGTCTCTTTAAAACACATTCCAACCACTTGAGGTTTAATTTTTGGATCATCATGACTTTCGACTGTTTTAGGAAGAGTCGTCAAACGAGAAAAGACTATTTTCTTCCCTTAGATACTGTAAAATGTTGCCTATTTCCGTCCTTGTATAAGGAAGCATAACGCCTGTACATGTGTTGTGTGTGTTGTACATGTGTTGTGTGTGTTGTACATGTGTTGTGTGTGTTGTACATGTGTTGTGTGTGTTGTCCATGTGTTGTCCGTGTTGTCCGTGTGTGTTGTCCATGTGTTGTCCGTGTGTGTTGTCCGTGTTGTCCGAGTGTGTTGTCCGTGTTGTCCGAGTGTGTTGTCCGTGTTGTCCGTGTGTGTTGTCCGTGTTGTCCGTGTGTGTTGTGTGTGTTGTCCGTGTGTGTTGTGTGTGCTGTCCGTGTGTGTTGTGTGTGTGTTGTCCGTGTGTGTTGTGTGTGTGTTGTGTGTGTTGTCCGTGTGTGTTGTGCGTGTGTGTTGTGCGTGTGTGCGCCCGTGTGTAAACACCAATGTAAAGAATTCAACAAGAAGCACGGCTGACCACTGGCCGCGGCTCTGTGAGGGCATTCAATCGTCAGTTTATGAACAACGTTGATAGAAGCTACTTCAACAACTACCACGGGATCCCCCTCTTGAACATCGTCGGGAAGGTCTTCGCTGTCGCTGCTGCAAACACACCCGTTATGATTCTGGGTAAAATTGATTTCCAGCAACCCATGCTTGTTGTAGGTGGCTTGATTGACACACGTCATCGTATTTAAACAAACACACACACACACACACACACACAAAACTTTCTCGCATGCCTTCCAAATGCACATCAACACTCATGGTGGGACGACTATTCTTTACGGGTGAGAAATGAAATTCTTCAAAGACATTTAGAAGTTGGTGTAGTAATACAAGACAAATCTTATGGATAAAAACTTCTTGGTTTATTTTTCACAACGTTTCTTGACTAGGTTCTTGCCCCTTCTTCATTCACCAGAGGAAGGGGCAAGAACTAGCCCAGAAACGGGTGAGAAATATTAACATATTGTTATATTTTCCTATCCACTTATCCCACATTATCTTTATTACTTTATCACAGCTTTAGATTACAGTTTGATAATTTAATCACAGCATATATTAATTCATGTCAATTAACACAATTGTGTTACATTCAAGCAATAACGTTTCACAATCGGTCACTTCAGGTGGTTAACGTCTAGTGGTTTACATACCAAGCTGTGTTGATTTATAGGTAGGCGTAAGGGTGGACTTTCCTCATCCCCTACTCTTGCCCCCACCGACAGAGACATACACGTTTACAGACAGACAGACACAGTGGACTTACAGGCGGTCGGACAGACAGACAGGATGGACAGACTGAAAACAGATAAACAGACACCACAAGCACACAGACAGATAGACACGGATCGAGGACAGACAGACGGATAGACACGATGGACAGGATGACAGACACCGCGGGCACACAGACAGACAGACACGGCGGGCCGGCAGGCAGACAGACAACGCAGTCACAAAGACCAACAGACAGGCACGGCGGACACACAGACAGACAGGTATGGCGGACACACAGACAGACAGGCACGGCGGACACATAGACAGACAGGCACGACGGACACATAGACAGACAGGCACGGTGGGCACACAGACAGACAGGCACGACGGACACATAGACAGACAGGCACGGCGGACACATATACAGACAGGCATTGCGGACACACAGACAGACAGGCACGACGGACACACAGACAGATAGGCAGGGCGGACACACAGACAGACAGGCACGAAAGACGCCCAGACAGGCACGGTGGGCGGACATACAGCCTGACAGACAGGCACGGCGAACAGACAGACAGACAGACACGGCGGGCGAACAGACAGACAGACAGTCTGACAGACAGGCACCGGGGACAGACAGACAGACAGACAGGCATCTGACGTCACTGTAACTGAGAAAGTTATTGAGTAGTTCATTATGGAGGACTGCGAAAAAGGAGAAACCTATTCATTCCATAACGGTAAGCAACTACACTGTACAATTGCACAGCGAATATCTCATCAATTGCTTTGGGCCAAGGTAACTGTTTACATCGTAAGCTAGAGCGTAACTTCAGTTCCGTTGGAATCCACACTTCAAGCGGGCCAGTGATATATATATTGATTATGTCATCTTACTTGCAAGAACTCACTGCAGTATGACTCATGTATCCTCGTTGGAGATATATTTATCCATACTCCTTTATCTGATTGCCCTTGACGTCGGTTAATTGTTATAACATGTAGGCTGTCACTAGGCTGACACATTTATAACAAGAGGGGAGAAAACAAGTAGTCCGGAAGAATGATTTTAGCAATAAATAATAATAATGATAAATAATACACGGATGTGTACTTGCTTCTAGCCCGCTGAATGAGTTAGAATACAATGTCTTGGAGTCTGTATGATTTAGTTTGCCTAGAGGGTTGTAATGTGTGGGTGCCGTAACCTGTGCGTTTTGTACCTGGGCGAACTTCACCGGGACGTCAGGTCTGTTTGTAGATATAACCGCAGGTAAGCTGATCAGGTAGTTCCCCGGGCATGACAAAGGCAGAATAACCCGGTATCAAGGTTGTCTTGCTGAAAAGCACTTTGATTAACCCCCTGGCTGCCACATAGAAATAACCGTGTTTATTAGAGCGAGACGTTATGAAAACTGCATACATTCGCCTAAAATGTACGTCAAACAGCATCGGCGTTACTCACAATGTTCAAAATCCACACTGTAAAATTTCATTCATTTCCCGTTATGTCATGCTTATAAATATATCAGAGTCGGGCGCCTATGGGACATATATGTCCAAATGGCATCAAGGGGGTTAATCCACTTTTGTATACCCATGATCTTACTCGCCTTATGCATGTACATGAACTCTCGTGGTAGGATACTATTTTTTACTGGTGAGAAAAATTCAATATTGTAATCTTTTATCAGTTAATTAAATTAATATGCTATGAGATAAACTACCACAGCTTTACATTGGTGTATGATAATTTTAATCACAGTATGTATTAATATCTTCTGTTTATCCCATTTTACACAATTTTGTTACATTCAAGCAATAATGTTTCACAATCAGTTAATTTAGGGGTTTAAAGTCGACTTCTGGCATTTGCTTCACATACCGAGCTGTGTTTTTTATATGTAGGTTTATCGGTAAACTCTTCCTCAAACCCAAATCCTACCCCTGCGAACACTGACATATACTGACAGACAGGCACAGCAGACTAACAGACAGACAGGCAGGTACGGTTGGCACACAGACAGACAGACAGGCAATGCGGGCATACAGACAGATAAACAGGCACGACGGGCAGACAGATAGACAGGCAAGGCGGGCACACAGAAAGACAGGCAGGCACGGCGGCCACACAGACAGACAGACAGACAGGCAGGCAGGCACGGCGGGCAGACAGATAGACAGGCAAGGTGGGCGCACAGACAGACAAGCATGCACGGCGGCCACACAGGCACACAGACAGACAGGCAGGCACGGCGGCCACATAGACAGACAGGCACAGTTGGCACACAGACAGACAGGCAAGGCAATTCAGGCACACAGACAGACAGACAGGCACAGTTGGCACACAGACAGACAGACAGGCACAGTTGGCAGACAGACAGATAAACAGGCAATTCAGGCACACAGACAGACAGACAGGCACGATTGGCACACAGACATACAAACAGGCAATTGAGGCACACAGATAGACACACAGACAGACAGGCACAGTTGGCACACAGACAGACAGGCAGACACAGTTGGCAGACAGACAGGCAAGGCGGGCACACAGACAGACATACAGGCACAGTTGGCACACAGACAGACAGACAGGCACAGTTGGCACACAGACAGACAGGCAAGGCGGGCACACAGACAGACAGGTAATTCTGGCACACAGACAGACAGACACGGTTGGCACACAGGCAGACAGGCAAGGCGGGCACACAGACAGACAAACAGGCAAGGCGGACACACACACACAGGCAAGGCGGGCACACAGACAGACAGACATGCACAGTTGGCACACAGACAGACAGACAGGCACAGTTGGCACACAGACAGACAGGCAAGGCGGGCACACAGACAGACAGGTAATTCAGGCACACAGACAGACAGGCACGGTTGGCAGACAGACAGACAAACAGGCAATTCAGGCAAACAGACAAACAGACAGACAGACAGACAGACAGACAGACACGGTTGGCACACAGGCAGACAGGCAAGGCGGGCACACAGACAGACAGGCAGGCAAGGCGGTCACACAGACATACCGGCAAGGCGGGCACACAGACAGACATGCACAGTTGGCACACAGACAGACAGACAGGCACAGTTGGCACACAGACATACAAACAGATAGGCACAGTTGGCACACAGACACAGAGGCACAGTTGGCAGACAGACAGGCAAAGCGGACACACAGACAGACAGACAGGCACGGGTGGCACACAGACAGATAAACAGGCAAGTCAGGCACACAGGCAGACAGGCCAGACATGCACACAGACAGACAAACAGGCACGGCGGCCACACACACAGACAGACAGGCAGGCAGGCAGGCACGACGGGCAGAGAGATAGACAGGCAAGGTGGGCACACAGACAGACAAGGAGGCACGGCGGCCACACAGGCACACAGACAGACAGGCAGGCACGGCGGGCACACAGACAGACACGGAGGACGCACAGACAGACAGGCACGGTGGACACACAGACAGACAGACACGACTGACCCACAGACAGGCACAGAAGACAGACATACAGACATGCACGGCGGGCACACACACAGACAAACAGGCAAGGCGGCCACACAGACAGACACGGTTGGCACACAGAGAGACGAACAGGCAAGGTGGGCACATAGACAGACAGACAGGCAAGGCGGGCACACAGACAGCCAGACAGCCAGACAGGCACAGTTGGCACACAGACAGTCAAGCAGGGTGGGCACACAGTCAGGCACACAGACAGACAAGCACGGTGGACTCACTGGCAGACAGACAGGCGCACAGGGACGTCGGACACACAGGCAGACAGGGACGGCGAGCACACAGACAGACAGGCACGTCGGGCACACAGACAGACAGGGGCGGTGGGCACACAGACAGACAGGCACGTCGGGCACACAGACAGACAGGCAAGGTGGACACACAGACAGACAGGCAAGGTAGGCACACAGACAGACAAGCAGGCACGGCGGCCACACAGGCACACAGACAGACAGACAGACAGGGATGGTAGGCACATAGACAGACAGACAGGGATGGTGGGCACACAAACAGACAGGCAGGCACGGTGGGCACACCGTCAGACAGGGATCTGCCTGTCTTGATCTGCCCCTTCGTATCTGGCCCAGTCCCTAACTCAGCACCGCCCATGTCGCTCTCTCCGTTCTCGGCATAAACGTCTCCTCGTTATCCCCACTGTGAGGACATATGGTGAAGGGTCCTTTTTGTATGTAGCCTTTACAACCTGGAATCAACTACCCCAATATGTACGTGACTGTACAGAACTTTCTACTTTTACATCCCTACTTCATGCTTTTAACACTCAAGTGCAATTCACGTAAGGAGATAACATGTTCTGTCATCCCGCTGATCTCTTGTTAATATAGGATTAGGCACCCCTCCATAAAACTCTTTTCTTCGAGTCTGTTACTAGTACACAGGGGCGTGTCACGCTTAGAAACAGCGTTAGAAAGACATATAGGTATATAGACCCTACCCTAGTATATAGTATATAGTACTAGGGTAGGGTCTATATACCTATATGTATTTTCTAACGCTGTTTCTGAGCGTGACACGCCCCTGTGTACTAGTATGTACTACTTTTTCCTTATTTACAACGAGGAGTATTGTTTCGGTGTAGATTCTATCACCCTCTTCAAGCAAGTACTTAGTACTCCAACTTCTTTTGTCTCTCAAAGAAGTTATTCGTCGTCTTCATGTAGACGTATCAATCATAAATTGCTTGACAACGGCGTTAGAATCTACACCGAAACGCCGCTCTTCCTTGTAAATGGAGAAGTTGTGCATCTATACACCAGTCATTATTAGAATGTATTAGATTTGTACGACGGCAGCCAGTAACAAATATAGTCTGGACCGGACAATCTAGTGATGGATATCGAGGACAACGATCCACTCTGTCGGAATACGAAGACAGGACATCAATCAGCCATGACACCATCAGTGTTTGCCAAAATGATATAATAGGGCTCATAAATGAAAAAAAAGGATTGAAGTAGAGCTCAAAATTTACGATCTTTTTTATCACGTGCACAGACTTCCAAAAGTGGCGAAGTAAGTACCAAACTTCAAATTCTAAACTAAAACATTACTAAAAACAACACCCTAAAGGCTTAACTTCTACCACAAATCTACACATATTGACAGGGTGATAACCAAATTACAAACAGGTCACACAAACTTTTATACCCATCTATATAAAATAAAAACTCCACACCAAACAGACAAATGCACTTACTGCAACGAAACAGAAACACCCGAACACGTCCTAATACCCAGCATACCCTACCAACTACACAGCATGGTGCTCCAGAGTTCACTGGACACAAACACATACCTGACACTACAAACACTCCTAACCTTACGAAATTATAGCCCAAGCTTTCAAGCCTCAGGTATATTTCTTATCGACACGAGCCATGGCGTTCTACGTCGCATATATTGCCCCATAACCAACTCGTGCTAACATACAAAAACATACAAAAACAAAAGAAAAGAGCAAAGCAAGCACCAACCCAAATATCATCATCAGCGAAGTTGTAAGATCCACATTGAATGTCAGTTTGTGTGTTTGCACTGAAAAATGAACGATGTCAAAGCGGTGTTCAAACTCGTGTGAACGAGCGAGTTTACGAAGCGAGTTCACGCGAGAGTTTGAACAACGCTTTGACATCGTTCATTTTTCAGTGCAAACACACAAACTGACATTGACATCGTTCATTCTTGCTATTTTCGCACTTTGAATTTCGCACTTTGAAGTTTACACATACGTTTTCCACCCACTTGTAGATGATCATTGTTTAGTGTGTTTTAATACCTGTAAAATGTTGTAATGCCATTCGGTTCAAGAACGTACGTATTGCAGCGATGTTTGTATACACAGCGATTTTTTTTTACACATGTATCCCAACCCTTGAAGAAATAGTTCTCAAAGTATTCGATCTTTAAAATATAACAACAAATTCGTTATGAGGTTTGAAACTGCTTTAATAAGTATAATCAATAACAGTATCAAACAGAAACAAATATCAGAAGCAATAACAATACCATTTTAACAAACTGGCATTGTACCTTTCACTTGTAAATACCTTGTTTGACCGCGTAATAATACACTGACCGACTTCGAAGTTGTGCGGCGTGGCGAATAGGAAACAGATCTTGTTGTATTCTATTTATTTGTGATTGTTTATTGTGAAATTTATTGAGCAGTTGTTAAACAGACCTCGGGGCAGAAAACCGCCGGATGAACCCGCAAACTGCGAGACATTAAACTCCTGTGAAAAGGAACAATGTTCGGCAATCCGTTTGGTAGTGACATTGCCAAACTTGGGGTGACTTGAAACAGGTTCGTTCGCGAAATTGGTATCACCAATTATTGGGGGTCCTTGAAACCGAAGCGAAAAACGTTCACACACGTATGAACGGTGTTTACACAAGTATGAACGATTAGAGGGGTTCAAGAGTAATGAACCTTGAAATTTAGATCACATGACCGCTCTCTCAACCAACCAACGTTCGGGAATCTGTGTAAACTTGAAAGCACGAAATTATATAATACTACATGAGGTCTCATTACATACGAATTATACAAAACGAGTGTCCTTCCTATGGTATCTGACCGAGCGAAAGCGAGGTCAGATAACATAGGAAGGTCACGAGTTTCGTATAATTCGTATGTAATGAGACCGAGTGTGGTATTTTATTTATTACCCACGTCTTACATGCATTAAATTGACAAAATAGCGTATTTTTGTTATGTTTTGGATTTCAAACCGAAACCGGTTTCATAAAGAGGTTGCGGAAGAGTTTGTACTGTAGTACAATATTTGCATGACGTCACACTGTAATGACGTCACTGCCTTGGTAACCGACGTCACGATGCATGTCAGTTGTCACATCGCCTCGTACAGCCTTCTACAGTAAACTACTCCGTAGCACCTCGTTTCTTGGTTTCCAGTTGCTTCATTCGGCTAACATCACTGGTGGAAACATTGCGTTTATGTTTTTCAACGGATATAATGTCTCAGTTATACTCACAATTAAACCCCGACACGGCAACGTTCGCAATGTTTACATTCCCACAATGCATTTAAGTTGTAGAATGAATGAATTCACGTGTTTGCTATGAATGAAAAAGTAGTTACGTCAGAATATGACCTAATTGAGAGGTCATCGGTTATCCAATCAAATCGTTAGAATCTCAGGTCAAGTCGCTACGACACAGGTCAACGCGATACGACACTCGTGTGACGTACGAGATTAGTATGCAACTACCCATACGTTGACCTCGTGGGTAATAAATGTCGATATGCTACTCCTGTTAGGTTGTGAAGATCAATTTCATAGATTTTGATAGGCTTTGGTGGAAAGAAAGTCCTCAGTAAACCGGATAACTACAAGAGTTCTAAAAGAATTGTTTCAAGTCTCGCAGATGTTGTTGGTCCTGCTTGGTCAGACAGACAGACAGATATGGTGGACAGACAGAGAGACAGATATGGTGGGCAGACAGACAGACAGGCACGGTGGGCAGACAGACAGACTGATATGATGGGCAGACAGACAGACAGATATGGTGGGCAGACAGACAGACAGGCACGGTGGGCAGACAGACAGACAGATATGGTGGACAGAGAGGCACGGTTGGAACACAGACAGGTACGTTGGGCACACAGACAGACAGGTACGTTGGTCGCACAGTCAGACAGGCACGTTGGGCACATAGACAGACAGACACGGTTGGCACACAGACAGACAGACACGTTGGGCACACAGACAGACAGGTACGTTGGCCGCACAGTCAGACAGTCACGGTGGGCACACAGACAGACAGACATGTTGGGCACACAGACAGACAGGTACGTTGGCCGCACAGTCAGACAGGCACGTTGGGCACATAGACAGACAGACATGATGGGCACACAGACAGACAGACATGTTGGGCACACAGACAGACAGGCACGTTGGGCACACAGACAGACAGACATGTTGGGCACACAGACAGACAGGCACGGTGGGCACACAGACAGACAGGCTCGGTGGACACACAGACAGGCACGGTGGGCACACAGACAGACAGACATGTTGGGCACACAGACAGACAGGCACGGTGGGCACACAGACAGACAGGCTCGGTGGACACACAGACAGGCACGGTGGGCACACAGACAGACAGACATGTTGGGCACACAGACAGACAGGTACGTTGGGCACATAGACAGACAGACATGATGGGCACACAGACAGACAGACATGTTGGGCACACAGTCAGCCAGGCACGGTGGACCCACAGACAGGTACGTTGGGCACACAGACAGACAGACAGACAGGTACGTTGGGCACACAGACAGACAGGTACGTTGGGCACACAGACAGACAGGCACGGTGGGCACACAGACAATTAGACAGGCACGGTGGGCAGAAAGAGAGGCGGACAGGGATAGACAGACAAGCACGCACGCACGCATACGGTTCTGACGTCAATGTAATTGAGAACAGTTCTTGAGAACTTAATTCATTATAAAGGGTCGCAATAAGGTGAAACATATATATTTTATAATGTTAAGTAACTGTAATTGTTCAGTGAATGTCGTATAGATTAATATGGGCCAAGGTACCTGTCGCGAGTGTAATCTACAATAAAACCTCCACACTACAAGTAGGTAAGTGATATATTGATCATGACTCACTGCAGAACTTTTGTATGGGTTTTGTATGGAATCCGAGAAGGGACATTGTCGCGTTGTCGCGTTGTCGCGTTGTCGCCCTCTCAAAAACAAGCACAACGAGGCAAACTTAACCAAAGCGCGATTCCATAGTTTTGTCACTCAACTTACCCTCAAGTGTAACCGTGTGCCTATATGGGAACAGGAGTAGACCCAGCCATGGGATTCCTTTTTACAAGCCTGTTACCAGTATGTACTGCTTTTCCACAGCGTTATCAGGTAGGTACTTAGTGCTCCGACCTCTATTGCCTCTCAAAGAAGTCTTCATGCAGACATTGTATACAACCTACCACTAGACGCATAAAAGCATGTCTACATCTGTGATATTGCTACAACTTGTAACGTAGTTAGAGAACATGCGTTCTTCTCCACTTAGTCCACTATTGCTTTTTAAGAAACAAACTTGCTTTCACTTCAGGTCATCCAGTTATCTTTTAATCCTTATATCTGTTTTCATCAGTAGACCACGTGTTCCCCTGGAACGATGAACGGCGGACAGAACCTGTCGCTTGTGGTGCTGATCTCTGCCCTGCTTGTGCTGACATACTCTCTTGGTAAATACACGTATATAATGATACAATGGAATTGTATTCACCATGGTTTTTGGATTAAAAATGAAACGAAACTCAAATTTGTGGAAGTTAAATATGTCATATTCATATGGTTTCCTAAATACAATACGGGTTATTTTTTCTGACACTTCTAAAATATTACATTTTTAACATACAACATACATTTTTCAGAGCACCCAAGTCACGACTCATGTAACACCACTGGGTGTAGACATGGGAATGGTCGTCTTCGATGTCAGTCATGTAACACCGGGTGTCACGGATCAAACTGCAGCTCTACATGCCAAGGACGTTGTGACGGAGACGGATGTGACAGGTCCACTGGAGAATGTTTCAGATGTAGACCAGGGTTCTATGGACGACATTGCGACACACCCTGTCCACCACGATGTTCCAGCTTTCCGGTAGGTGGCGCTGTCTACTGTGACCGACATACAGGTGCTTGTTCTGAATCTTGTGGTGGAGGATGGACCGGAGCACATTGTGATGGACGATGTCCACCCAACTGCAAGGCATCAGTCTGTCACAAACATACAGGAGAATGTCTTGATGGGTGTGATGGAAGATGGGCAGGGGGCTTCTGTAACATGACATGTGACAACTGTCTGATGGGAAGGTGCAGCATCACGGGGTACTGTCTACATGGATGTGAAGCAGGCTTCTATGGACAGAAGTGCGAAGACATATGTCAACATTGCTGGACCAGTGGTTGTGACAGACAGACTGGGGTATGTGAACAGTGTCAACCTGGTTACCATGGACACCAGTGCAGTAAGACGTGCCCCGAGAAGTGCTACAAAGGAAGAGATGGACACAAGAACTGTGATCGACATACTGCAGTTTGTCAGGAAGGATGTGCGACTGGGTGGCACGGGTCACACTGTAACACCCCGTGTAGTATCTCCTGCAAGTCTTCCCTGTGTTACAGCCATGATGGATCGTGCGTGGAGGGCTGTGTTACAGGGTACTATGGGAAACACTGCCACAAGAAATGTCTGAATTGTAGAGACAATGTGTGTGACCGCCATGGACGGTGTTCAGCCTGTACTGACGGATGGCTCGGAGAGAGATGTGACGAGGCTTGTGGGTGGTGTCTGGATGGTGTCTGTGAGGTAGACGGTAGCTGTAGTCGTGGGTGTAAGGACGGGGCATACGGCAGTCACTGTCAGCACACATGCAGTGCGGGCTGTGTATCGTGTGATCAGTTGACAGGGGTTTGTAATGACGTAGGGTCTGTTGATGCTGTGATAAAACCTGGTATGCTTGCAGGTACATGCTCCTTAATGCATTCAAAGTATCAAGCCATACTGTCAGTTACGTTTGTACTTATCTACGCACTCTAAGATGCGAATAATGATTATATACACACATATTCATTCATTCATTCATTCATTCATTCATTCATTCATTCATCAACACGTGGGCGGTGGGGTAGCCTAGTGGTCAAAGCGTTGGCTCGTCACGCCGAAGACCCGGGTTCGAATCCCCACATGGGTACAAAGTGTGAAGCCCATTTCTGGTGTCCCCCGCCGTGATGTTGCTGGAATATTGCTAAAAGCGGCGTAAAACCAAACTCAGTCAGTCAGTCAGTCATCAACACGTACTGTCAGTTATACTTGTCTACGCACTCTAAGATGCGAATAATAATTGTAAACACATATTTAGATAGAGAGACAGAATCCAAGCCTAAAAATCTGTGTAGTGCATCTGTAATCGTTCTGTCTAGCATTAGAATAATCTTTTTATTCCACAATAAACGTATCAGCATCAGGAAGCAAATCACATAAACTCCAAAGCCTCTCGGCACTGTGACTAGAGCTAGAAACTATCTCCTAAATGGTTTTGTGAAGTAGTTTCCAAATCAGTTTCGCCTCTATGTCCTCATGGCTTGGCAAACATATTGGTTTGAAGGTTAGGGCTTTGCAGTTTACCATTTTCAGAGTACTATTTACCTAAAGCCTCTCCGATCAAATTATCCAAGCACGATACTGTAAGGTTATCAGCAAACAGGCTCAGATATGTGCTGAATCTTACTTGTTTACAAAACGTTTAGGAAGTTTTGAAACATATGCTTTCGTTGTATTTTTTTTTGAGGTTGTTACTCACAGGCAGCTTCAAGTTTCATATAAAAGTCCGTTGTTCCCTTTGTGCCAATTTCATGTCGTTCGCTAAGATGTTTTCCCATTCAGTGTGTTTGTCTTGTTTCTGAATCTTGTACATTTGACACGTGTCATGTACTTGACACACTTAAGTAGGTGTTATGTTCGTGTTGTTTTTCTTGTTTCTATAAATATTCAAACTTGGAATCGGTTGTCTACACCGCGATGGACAGATAACGTGTGTCTGACATGGTTCAAACTGGCAAATATGTTCAGTGTGTCTCAGTCTGTAACTTGCAGACTTTGGTTCAGGTTACTGCAGACACAATGGTCATTGACAAGACCCTCTCAAATTGACATCGGGAGGTAGATTCGGCTTCGTTGTTCAATGAACAACCCCTACTGGTCAAGTTACCACACACGTTGACTGTTTGCCTACTCACCCATGTATTCTGCCGCGATTGTTTACATACTCCTACACCGCCAGCATGTCACACAGTATTGGGGATTCCTTATTGATAGGACCCGTGAAGGCCCGGTTTAGAATTGGTCTTCAGTAACCCATGCTTGTCGTAGGAGGCGACTAACGGGATTGGGTCGTCAGGCTCGCTGGCTTGGTTGACACATGTCATCGGTTCCCAATTGCGAAGATCGATGCTCATGCTGTTGATCACTGGATTGTCTGGTCCAGACTCGATTATTTACAGACCGCCGCCATATAGCTTGAATATTGCTGAGTGCGGCGTAAAAGTTAACTCACTCACTCTCTCCTTACTGATATAGATGTATTAGAGTACATATAATGCTTACGTTTTCATACAGATTGGAGTTACTCGACATTGTCATAATATTTGCTATTCTTTGTGTGTACAGGTTTGTGTGTAAATATGCAAGAGAGATACACAATAAAATGCTAATAACAATGATGAACGCGTTTTTGATAATTTCATTCGAACATTCGCTTGCGACCCGTTGACGACGATCTTTTAAGGAGGTACAGTGAGTTGTTCCCGTCGATGTAACTGGGCAACATGGATGAAGGCAATGGCTGAACCCCTCGTATTTAAATGTGGGAATCTGAAATGGGAGAAATTTTACCTGTAATGGCCGTCAACTGTTTTAGTGGTTGTGAGAATATTAAGGAAATACCGAACTGAGCCTTTCGTTCCTACTGACGTAGCTTGTTTTGGGAACCGTGTTGAGCTCGTTTGGGCGTGGTCCTGATTAATACGTCACTATGACAATTAACTAGACAGAGCTGATTACTCAGCCAGAGAGAACAGAGAGTCCCTCTGAGTATTTCCAAGTGAAGTATCTATCACTCCGTATATATAGGGACTCTTGACTTCAGATGTAAATTCGAAACGTATTATTGAAAAATGACCACTATACTTCTGGGCCCCGATCCACAAAGCGTTCGTAACGTTACAACTCTATAAAGGCCAGTCAAATTAGCAAAAAGGTCGGAAAAAAATGATGAAGAAACGAAACTTGGCAGATATGTTCTACACACCTTCCTACATAACATATTAAAAGTCCCCAAAAATCCCACTTGAGCTTAATCCATAGTGCACGTGCAAACATGGTTACCCTATGCAACCTTTTGCTGACGTAGAAGTCCAATTGTGCTTGATAAAATAATCACAACTTCTGTATTTCTGTACATAAGTACATAACTGAGTGAATATATCTCAAGATTGATGACTATTATTTCAGAAGAAAATAAATTCTGTGGCCCTTTTTGATGCTAAAAATAGAATTTTTATATGCTTTTACCCTTGGGTGACACAAAGACCTATAGGTATAATGATAAGGCTTAAATATGTCCAAAAAGACCTTGAAGTGTATTGTTCAATGTCTTTTTCACCACCAACCGCCAAATATAACTTAAAAAAATCATATTTTTACATTTTGACTGAAACTGAAAATTTGCAATGAAAACTCAATAAATGGCCCAACAATTGCAATGATTTGATTTTTTACACCTAATAATGAAGCAAATGAGTAGAGGAAAAAGTAGGAAATCATGACCAGTTACCTCCCAATTTCAATGGAAAGCGATGAAGCATGTACAATGGAGTGAGGTACTTGAATGTGCAGTGGAGCTAAAGTAGTCAATGTACAAACAACAGTTACAGTGTGTCATCCGTAGCGATCCCAGCCTCCTTAGTGTCATGGTGGGTGTGTATGCGAGAGATACCATAGCTAGCATCACTTCACCTTCCAGTGGAAGACCGTCGGGATGTGTAGTTAACACGGACTTTGCACGAGACGAGGGACAACACAGGGTCACTTTCTACTTTGACGGGAGTGGAGTCGGCGAGTTTTTTTGACAGTTACGGACAGAAACCGAGTTACTATCATCACTGTAACTGTTGTTTGTTTGTTTGATAGGGAGGCAAGTGGAATAAATCTAAGCTATTTGGCAGGGCTTTGGTAAACTCTTTCTCTGTCAGGACCAACATGGTTACTGGTTGAAGATATCTCTGGGGTCGATAGCGGGAGTATCGTTGAACTCGATGAAGGATCGTTTGGAGCTGTTACCTTCACGACGTACTTTCTTCGAAGTGACAATCTTGTCCCCCGCTTTGCGTTTTATAGCCTTGGTTCGCTTCTGAGCCGCTTCGGCTCTCTGGAGCACGTTCTGATTAGGTGATGTCATTGTTATGTTCGCTTTAGAGTCGTGGCTAGGTGATACTTTGACGAGAGATGCGATGAGAATGATTCGTGAATTGGGATGACCTTTGACAAGCTGTTTTCCTGCATGCTTACTTCTACGATCTAGAAAGTCCACAAACTTCTTTGTGTCTGGAATGTACAGTTTCCGTTCCATCCTGCTTAGCTCAGAAAGGGATAACGACGCAACAGGAGTGATACGTTCACTGCCTCTTTCAGAAATGAATGAGGGGTTCCTTCTGCACACTTTATATACACTTCGATTTCTGAGGTGTCTCTCACTATGACGGGTAAGTACCAAGGCTGTTGAAAATAATAGTTTGGTCCATCTCTCAGATCGATGTGTCTCAACAAAGGCAGATTATTTTGACCCACGTGTGAACTGTCGCACAGATTACACATCACGTCAATGGTGGTATTCTTGATATCTGTCAACTCTAGTTTGCCTAATTTCATTTCTAACAGAGCCACCATTCACAGACCCTCCAGTTTCAAATGTTGAGACAGTTTCACACGGAAACGGTAAGGCGTGTTGTTCGGGTAATACTCCTGAGAGTCTGCACTGTTAAACACGATGTATTTATCCATTTTACTTATTCTTCACTTCGCTTGCTTCTACCCAGGAATCGAAACTCGACGGCCAGCCTGCCCACCTGACTAAATAATACACTTTCCCTTTGTCTTTCTTCTTTAACACTTTTTCAATATCCCATGCGGCATTTAGATCTTTATCCACTCATTGTAATTCTTCATAAAAGCGACCCTTTAAGTGCTCAACGTGAAAATCTTTCAGTGTGTATAAAGGAATGGTTTGTCGGCGATATCGTGTTGCCACTTGAAATAACTCTTCCGCCATCTCAAGTTGTGCTCCTTGGCAAATGGCTTTCTCAAATAACTGATTCTCACAATATCCCCCTATTTTATACTTAAAGGGAAGTATCTTGTTTGTAAAGTATTTTGTCGGTTTCATGTATAATCGACTCCAAACTTTGACTTCGTTTTGTTTGTTCACGTCTGCAGGGGCCCACTCGCCTAAACTTATGTGTACCGTATGATTGTAATTGTATACTAGATCCGACAGCACGTCGATATAGTGCTGGGTGTTCTTGTGGGTCAGATACCTCGCTATGAGTGTCCTCAACGTTCGAATAACTCTCTCGGCGTAATTGGCTTTAATGTCTTCATTCTGAGTGACGAACAGTTTGATGGACTGACACTCTGTAAAATCCAGGAAAGCCCCCTTTTAATTCTGTACCTTTGTCCACTCTGATGCTTTGTGGCACGTGACCATGCGACAGTATGCTTTTGAATGCCTCGACGACAGACTCGGTCTTCTTGTGTTTTATAGTGGCAACCCACAGATGAAGTCGACGTCCCACTGCTGATCAACTCGGTTAACACGCACCCTTAGTCTCTGAAATTTACGATTCACTGACTTATGAAGCGTATAAGCATCGTGCTTGCTCAACTCGGTTTTTACCTTCGACACGTTAACCTTTTTCCCTGTTTTCATAAACTCTGACGAAATTTGGAAGCACCATTATACGCACCCGGGGACTTGGGGTTAAAGTAATAGCTCTCTATCGCTTTCCGATGAGTCGCTTTCCGATGTTGCATCCGACATGCTAGACATACTTCTGTGTTGTGTGGTAAATTCATCTATGATCCATACTTTTTAACTCTCCCTCTTTTATATCAGTATCAAATATAACAGACACATGAAATGAGTAAAGCATATCGGTTTAGTCACTCAGTACAAAGCGGTATTAAGACAAGTCCAGAATTTCTTTTTTTAAACTACGATGACCAACGTTTTTCAAATATTAACATTTTAACAGTGCGTTGCTTCAATTGCTCCAACCATTCTGGGGTTTTGAAATGCGAGTTGCGGTAATCTTTACACTGGTAGGGTACAAAATTAAAGGAATCTTTCACCGATGGGTCATCGACTAAAATGTTCATCCATCTATCTAAGACACACACCTCCTTGAGATCGTTCATAGTCATTGCAAAGTATTTGTCAACTTGTTCCTCTTCTGACAAGCGACAGGTATGGGTTTGTTCACCATCTGCTTCAAACATACAACCAAAACACTATTCTCGGGAAAGTTGACGAATGAGTTTAGTCACATCCAAGCAGTAACAGCGCGACAAGAATTCCTCTGCATGCTTACGTCTGTTGTCTGCGTCTAGTTCGTCAACACACAAGGGGAGTGTTCTGATCTTCTTAATGATTACTCTCCTAGTTGACTCGTTATTTTCAGGTTGATACATGGCCACAGCATCTTTCACACTCTCTTTCCGATTTTGAAACCAGTCTGATGATTCAAGTATTGTGATTTCCTGTAGCTTGTCGGGAATACGATGTACATACTTCCAAGAGTAAAAAACCGTTCTTTCACTCGTCATTTTAGTCAATGTTGCCGACTTTCTCACGAAGGCTACACATGTAAGGGATGGATGCGATGTCGAAGGCAGTCTGTGCAATGAATGATTAGCTGTGTGGACTGACTTCTTTATATATGTATCTTCTATGTATTTTTAGAAATATCAACATGACAAGTCATGTTACCAGTTTCATCAACCCTTCGCTTCACTAGCAGACGACGGTCCTAAAGCAGTCGAACGCTTTCGTATCCAACCCCTACCCTACACGATCAATAGTCAGCAGACGACGAACACCCATTCTAACTCCCATTCATTCCGCTCAATTCAATACCTTCCTTTGTATCCATTGTTACCACATCTTTAGAGAGTCTTCCTCGCTCCACTGCACATTCAAGTACCTCACTCCATTGTAAACCTGCTCACGCTTCATCGCTTTCCATTGAAATTGGGAGGTAACTGGTATTGTTGTCATGATTTCCTTCTTTTTCCACTACTATAATGATAAGGCTTAGATATGTCCAAAAGACCTTGAAGTGTATTGTTCAATGTCTTTTTCACCATAAACCACCAAATATAACTTAATAAAATCATATTTTTACATTTTGACTGAAACTGAATATTTGCAATGAAGACTCAATAAATGGCCCAACAATTGCAACGCTTTTATTTTTTACACCCTATAATCAAGCAAGTGAAATTTTATAATTTCGTAAAAACACATTTAGGAAGCCATTTCTATGCTTTAAAAAGAGTTATCACCCTTGGATACTCACAATTTCAGCTCAACTCAACCTGACAGTACCTAAAACTAACTGATATTCTGCAGAATACCAAGATTATCAAACACTATTTACAGATTATGTACCAGGGCATCTTCAAACACGTGTGATTAAAGATCTAAAAAGATGATTTTCTTTTCCTTGTCATTCTGGAGGAAGTTGAAGGCTGTGGCTCATATTCAACTTCACTCTCATCAGAGTCGCTGTAAGACAATTCATGAGATGTTTCATCAGATGGTAGTTCATGATCTTCTTATCCTCCTCTGCAAGGTATACTGTGTTTGAATTGCTGCAACTACCGTGACAATATCCTCATAGATGCGAACATTTCAATCCTGCCCTTCTGCACCCACACATACGCTCACACTCTGTTGCATTTGATCATGTTGATCAATGTCTCTGGTGCTAGGGGGTCACGGGTTGTTACTGGCTTGAGCTGGCCACAAACAGTTTGCCATCCCCATTCATTTGGTGGAAGACTTCTTCCAAGCCTTTGCTGCACTTGTAGATAAACCCTCAGACAATGTTCTCTCGCCACTACCGATGTAGGTGGCACGGCAGATAACTGCATTTGTGTGTGAATGGGACACTTGGCAACGGCTCTTGTGAAACAATGATATCTGTGCTCATTCAGGGATTTAAGAGACTTAGGTGCTCCATACAACTGCTCTCCTGCAAACGCAACCATATCCTTTGTGGATAATTGATTATGGAACGCTTTGACAAGTTGTTGCAAGTCCTGTCGTTTTGTGAACAACATGACAGCATTTTTCTTTCCCTGTCTGTACAAGGCTGATGTAGTGTCACAACCAGTCATGGCATGGAGAAAGAGCAACCCAGAAATGAAGCTCTTGCTTGCCGTAAAAACGAAATGCTATATAGAAGATCAGCAGTCTTTCCGCTCCCAGTTTTAAGGAAGTACAATCTTTTCTGAAGCACACAAATGGATGAGGAGCACCAGAAGATCAACACAGTCCCAAAAACAATGGCTTTGTGCCCATTATCAGCATAATCAATACCTGTTTGTACAATGAGAAGGTCAGCATCTGCACTGGCTTCTTTCACTGGGATGTTGAGCTCATAAAATTGTTGTGTCAGAGCCTTTATCAAATGTGACTTGTTTTAACCATTGGACAGGAATTTGTCCTGTTTGATCGTCAATGGTGTTTCAGAATTGAAGACAATATCAGTGCTCAGATATCTGGGTGCTCTCCGAATCTGTTCAACATCTTTTGTGGACACAGAATCGCCATACCCATCAAACACAATGATGCAATTGTTTCCAAAGTGTCTATTGACATATGTCAGATAAGCATCATCATAAACATCATTGAATGTTCTGCCTTCGGGCCATATCACTTTTCTCCGCAAGTATCCAGTATCAACTATGTACAAAGCATCTGGAGGAAATTCCTCATCATGTGGAAGGCTTTATTTGCCTGACAAAGAATCAATCAATTTTTCTGTTTTTCTCATTGAGTACTCATCGAATAGTGATAGTGGACATGGAGAAAGTTCATATTTCAAAAAGGATAAAAAGTCATCATCTGTTTTCATGAGACACAGGATGCGATGAAATAGCTGCATGGTATTGACAGGTATAACCTCATTCTGTATTTTGATTGAGTTGTTCATGACAGATAGGCGGAGTACTCTGTTTTTTCTTGGAATATGCAGATCTCCAAAGCTTTTGCCAACTATATTCTTCATAGCAGAATCTCCAATTGCAAGTGCAGAATCGCAAGTAATGTCTTCTTTCCTTACAATTCCTCTACTCAAGGAGACCAGTTCCTGTCCTTGTTCAAACAGAGAATGAGTTGATAGCCATTCAATCAGCTTGTTAACGTCACTGGTGTCCCTCTCAATTCTAGACGTCCTTAGTTCTACGTGCTGGTCAACACTACAGAATCTGGTCCCACAGAATTCCTCGAAGTACTGAATCATTTCAGTACAACCAGGCATTGCCAAGATCCATTGCGCCAACACACTGTCTGTCAGTCCTCGTCCACGAGTGAGACGACCAGATGTCCTCACACCCGCATGAGAACCTGTTCAATTCTCATATCTGTCCAGATGCCAGCCCACATCTTGTCTGTTGAACATACAAATGGGCACTTTTGGTATAAGCAATATGTCCTGCAGCATGAAAATATGGTATCATTTTCACAACGCTTCTTGGTAAGAAAGTCTCCAGGATCCGAGGATTGTCACCAAACCTACATTCCCAGTAACCTGATGTGCTGAACATTTTTGTTCTTTGGTGCATGTCAAAATGTGAATCGTTTGGCGGCCATATTGGATTTCGGCAGATTCTGGTGACACTACTCAAGATGAAGATCCCAGTCTCTGATCCTTTCAGCTCGAATGAACTGGCGTATCAAAGAAACTTGCTCAAAATAGTGACACCGCAACTTGGCAGTTCTGCTTTGAGACGATTCAAATTCCATAACTGCAGTCAGATTTTCGACAAGGTTTGTGACATTGGCAATTGCTGGAAGTTCATCAGGGATCACATGGTTGGTTTGAACATCCTTATACAAAGTCTTCAGGCAAGCTTTACTTGTTTCATCCAGGCTGACCTTCTGGAAGGCAATAACAGTTATTGCTAACTGTGTCAGATATGGGCCCTCAATGCTCTTGCATAAGCGTGACCTGTCAACATTTATTCAGTAGAGTCAGAGGCATAGATGAGTGACCATAGCTCTTTCAATCCACTGCCATCCATTATATAACTGACCGAACCCATGAAAGACATAAGGAGATGGAAACCACCAATTCTGACAACAACTGAAGCTAGAGTACTTTTGTACTGGTGGGAAGCTACAATATCAACAGCTTTCTCATATAGAGGTTGGTCAGATGTCACAAAAACATGTTTTCTGTCCATGTTTCCTGCATTTGTCAGCAGAATATGCCAGCACAGAATATATTGAGTCTGGATTTGATGCTTGCAAGTTGACAAATGGCAATGGGATCACTTTGGATACTTCATAATTGTCAACACTTCTGACACGCTCCATGTATCCGCTCCAGCAGGGAGTGTCCTCCACTTCCGACCATACTCCACTCATCCAAAGCGTATCCAAAAGAATATGCACAGAGCTAGAAGAGGTCAGCTTTCTGACCTTGGAAATGTCATCAACAGTCAAACCAAGCAAACCTTTTTTCTTCTGAAATTGAACAAGCCAAGATATCAAATGACTTGGACCTGATATTGTCTGCTGAAACAGCTTCGTTGCGCTTGATAACATCAGATATACAGACAGAACTCCATGGTGTGACACACATGATTCCACCCATACTATGAAATGTGCCATATCCATCAAGTGTGCGAACATTAAAATCTGCATTGTCAAAGACAAATTGCAAGAAGGCATTTTCACCAATCTCATGATCTGCAGCCATTGCAGAATGTTCATAGGAAATAGCCTCATTATATGATGAACACACTCCCAAGGCTGACATAACATCCAGAAGGTGCTAAGATCCAATTTGTTAATGAATATACACGGCTAAACCAAGTTGTATCATAGAAAGAAATGATCTTTCTCTTGTTGCTGAGAGTATTTGGTGACAAATAGCAGATGCCTTACTTTGCTTTGTAGCAACATCACCTTTCTTATCTTTGCTTGTAATCCGTTCGACCAAAACACTGAGAGTATTAGGCACATTCATCATGTGATTATGAAAAGCATCATCAGCAGGAGTGTAATGGTCAGTATCACAAAGCATTGACCTGATGTCCTTCCGGATATCCGCAGCTGTTTTCACTATGTGCAACCGTTCTTCTTCAGGGTTCCCCAACTTCTGAGAATATCATGCATCGCTAAGGATCTTGTTGCCAGTATTTCTAATGCAAAATAATGGTTTCCTTCCACGAATGCTAGAAATGATAACATCATCACCAAAGCAATTTTGATCTCAGGTTTTTTCCACTACATTCAATCTCATATCAACATGAAATTCACTTAGTTTGCTCACGAGATCCTTTGTTGAATACTGACATTCATCATTTTGTTCCAGAAATTTAAACAAATCATCAAAGGCTCTGCTAAGTTCTTCATCTGCAGGTCTACCCTTCACCTCTGTTGGATCCACCGTGAATAAAACTTGTCCGTGGAACTAGCAGGTTGATATGTGGATATGCTTCTGTATGTCATTGCTAGAGGCCTCTCAAAACTATCTTGAAGAGAAAAGATGGAAGCAAGGATAGAAATGTTGTGAGAAGCACATGCAATTGATTTCTCAAAAACCATCAAATCAAATTGGTCCAACAAACTAGAAACGTTATAAAACTGTCACTGCATTTGCTTCAGTGAATGGTTATACCAGAGGCCTCCTCAAATCACTTGGAAGAGAAAGGTTTGTGGCAAGATATGTATTCCTTACCAACCAAGTAAGCTACACAGAATGGAAACTGTTCAACTTAATTGCTAACTGTTCGTGTTAAACTATTCGCTGACAAAAAGTCAAACACTTGATTAATGCTATGCATTGTGGTAAGTTTACCGCCTAAAGGAATTGTTTCAGCCATTCGTGGGTTTTTGTGAAATAATTGTCTGTTATGTATCAGTGCTTTTATAATTGTTGCGATTTTCAATGAAAAGGAAGTAATAATTATAAATGTAGTTATTATATTCAGACTTTCAGATAATGTTCAATTTGCCATGAAAGTATTAAAATGTTTACTTATCAGTAACTTTGATGAATATTATTGTGATAAGACTCATGCATGCTGGTTATTACAAAGCGAGGGGATGGGGTTTGGGGGCAACACAGTTTTCTGACTGGTATACAAATCAATGAAATTTCGCGTTTGCCAGTTTCAATTTCTTCCAACTATTTGGTACCATTGGATAGATAGATCATAGGGCAATTTATTCATGTCTGTATAAGACCAACCAAACTTCATATCAAAAAGTTTCAGGCCAAAATTCAGACCCAGGGTCAGAATTTCGTGGAAATCTATTTTTAGAACAAAACGGGAAGTGCACGTGAGGCAAAAATTATTTTATACTTTTTAAAGTATTTTGATATACGTGCACTATAATTCATTATATACTACAAACAAAAAGTATGGGAACACCCTAAAATTTGATAGTCATATGTAAACCTAAACGTGGTGAGGTCATTTATACTCTGAGAGAAATGCAAGTTTTTTGTGTGCTTAATGGGCACTATGATATGTTGGAACATGCAGTGAAGCAACTGATTCAATATTCGTTGAGTTTGAGTGAAATGAAACATTGTCAAAAAACAGCAAAAACAGGTCAGGTCAGGTCAGGTTCCAGGCCACTGGCAGAGTAGAGGACAGACCTAGCTCTGGAAGACCCAGAAAAACATCAAAGGCAGATGACTGATATGTTGTGCTCCAAGCCCCTCGGAACCGATTGACAACTGCCAATGACTGTCTTTGACCAGTTGCAACAAGCTGCAAGGGAAGTCTGTCTTCCACATGCACTAGGCTGTTGTGTTTGGGCGTTTGAATCAGACATGGTGCTGCTGTGTTTCAGCACCCTTGTTTTTCGCTGTGTTAGTGAGCAATTCATCGGTCTCAAATAAAATCAAACTGACTGTAGCTTGTTTTGGAAACCGTGTTGGTTTCGTTTAGACGTGGTCCTGATTAACACGTCACAATGACAATTAACTAGACAGAGCTAATTACGCCGCGATCCACAAAGCGTTAAGTAACGTTTCGACTCGTCGTAACTCTATAGTTCATCATAGGCTTACGAATGTGACTAGAAGCTTTGTGGATACTTCATATTTTTAGGACTATAACAGTACAATGGTTCCGACAATTGGACCCGGTCTTGAGCCGTCATAATTCACGTCGTGAATATTTATAAAGCTTGTAAATCATTTAAATGCTTAAAGAGGCTGTATGTGATAACAACTGATAAACCTGATAGAAACTACTTCAACAAGACACTTGAACATCCGTCTTCGCCTGTTTGGTCCGAAAAGGATCCCGTTAAGGTGTATCCCGACTCGCAGTTTGACTTTAGGGCCTAACGGTCCACGACCTACACGTCCTGCTCAGTCTACCATATGTTGGAAAAGTGAAGAATCCATCAACCTTACAAAAGCACTCGACGTTGTTTGCAAGGTTTGGCTGCTCACCCAAGCTGGATCATTAGTGGAGTACAACAAGGTTGTATACTCGCTCCATCCTGTTTCGAGTCCTCATCGCAGTCCTGCTAAAATGATTGGAAAATATATAGAACCTCTAAAGTTTCATATGAGCCTTATAGACTTTGGACAAAGTCATAAGTAACACACACCCTCATGTTCAGTTATCTTATTCTGTTGTTCTTAAGGAAAATGGTTGCTGTGTATGCGCATACAGGGTGTTCAGCTCTAGTTGTTTAATGGTTAAGCTTAGAAAGCGAGTTCGATAGTGGATGCTGCGCAAATTACAGACATAAACAGTTATTTTGATCATTCCAAACACTGAGATCAAAGGTCAACCCAGACACCCAACTATGCATGTCATGTTAAGTTATGTTAACAGAAATAGATTGGATTTTCCTCTTTCCCCTATAATCTCCCAAAGGGACGAAATCGATTTGTTTTCTCACAAGATTTAGAGAGGGTCGATCAACTTCAAAGCAAATAGACTATTCACCGCTGCTGCTGCTGCTACTACTACTGCTGCTGCTGCTACTACTACTGCTGCTGCTGCTGCTGTTACTACTACCGCTGTCGCAGCCTCTGTCTCTGCTGGTGCTGGTGTTAGTGCTGTTTCTGTCGCTGCTGCAAACACACCCGTTATGATTCTGGGTAGAATTGGTTTCCAGCAACCATGCTCTCTGAGGGGGGTCATGGTGTACTTCCGTGTGTGTGTGTGTGTGTGTGTGGAAGACTTCTTCTTATATATATATATATTTATATTTAAATATATATATATAAAACCACGAGACCAGGCCAGATAGTTCGCCAGAACACTGAACACCGGGAAGATAACATGGCAACAAAGCCGTCTTGCTGATAAGCCCTTTTGTCTTCAGTTCTGTGCCAACTTTCTCGCATGCCTTCCAAATGCACATCAACACTCATGGTTGGAAGATTATTCTTTACGGGTGAGAAATGAAAAAGAGGAATTTAGGCAAGCATAATCTACATAATGAAATATCAAACCCTTACAACCAGACTACAAGGCTTTCAAAGCCAGCAGAAGGGATAACAAAAGGTCCCCGCAGTCCGCCATCTTGCCTGCCACATGGCTGGAGACAGCGAACACGCCGGCAAAGTTACAACAAATCATGAATGAAAAAAGTCATACGAAGATTCCAGCCAGCGCCCATGCGAAAAAGAAGGAACCATACATACAGGATTTGACTCTTTCTCACTCATTTTCTCTATCGTAGTATCAGGCGAAGACGTGTCTTCTCTGTACCATGCACGACCGTTCTAGTCAACGACAGCATGAAAAGTGAGGTACGCGCTAAGCAGCCCGAGTTACCTGCTCTGGGCTGTAGGGGGCCCTGTGAGGGGCCCTATAGGGGTGGTCTCACTAAACAAAACGAGTTTTTGTTTGGTAAACTATTTTATTGAAATATTGTTACAACTGTCGTAGGTATTTTAAAATGGACATTTTAATGCTTATATGTACCCCAAGGAGGACTTCTTCTGAATTAGAATTTAGGGTGTGTGTGTGTGTGTGTGTGGTCATTTGCATTGTACATTCATCACCAACCCGCCTAGCCATAAATTATGAACGGTCCCTTAGCTATGTATAAATATATGACAAGGGATATTTCCACCAAAACAGTCGTTCTCGGTGCTTCACTTTTGACTCAGTCTGCTGGATTCAGCCATACGTTTGTTGTTCGGTTTAGTGCATGTATATGTGAATATGATTTGTTTGTAGCCATATATTTATATGAATTGTTTGTATTGATTTATGGTGTAAACAAACAAGAATATAATTGAAATAAGGTTTGTTAGTTTATTCAGTAAGCATTTCACTCCTTCAAAGTATATTACTGAAGCATCTGTAAAATGACTTTATATTGTCCATGTCAAACACATACATGCTGTCGATGTAATGACTAAATAAGTTCATGTTATTTTGTAGTCTTTCATCCGTTGTTAGCATGCTTGATGTTGATGAGAAGGTTAACTGCTGTTAAATCTCTTCCGAGGGTGACACAGTATAATTGATTATTGGTTACTGTGGCGTAGTGATGATTGAGGAATAATCACTTGTGGTGTAGTGATGATTGAGGAATAATCACTTGTGGTGTAGTGATGATTGAGGAATAATCACTTGTGGTGTAGTGATGATTGAGGAATAATCACTTGTGGTGTAGTGATGATTGAGGAATAATCACTTGTGGTGTAGTGATGATTGAAGAATAATCACTTGTGGTGTAGTGATGATTGAAGTATAATCACTTGTGGTGTAGTGATGATTGAGGAATAATCACTTGTGGTGTAGTGATGATTGAGGAATAATCACTTGTGGTGTAGTGATGATTGAGGAATAATCACTTGTGGTGTAGTGATGATTGAGGAATAATCACTTGTGGTGTAGTGATGATTGAAGAATAATCACTTGTGGTGTAGTGATGATTGAAGAATAATCACTTGTGTCGTAGTGATGATTGAAGAATAATCACTTGTGGTGTAGTGATGATTGAAGAATAATCACTTGTGGTGTAGTGATGATTGAAGAATAATCACTTGTGGTGTAGTGATGATTGAGGAATAATCACTTGTGGTGTAGTGATGATTGAGGAATAATCACTTGTGGTGTAGTGATGATTGAGGAATAATCACTTGTGGTGTAGTGATGATTGAGAAATAATCACTTGTGGTGTAGTGATGATTGAGGAATAATCACTTGTGTCGTAGTGATGGTTGAAGAATAATCACTTGTGGTGTAGTGATGATTGAGGAATAATCACTTGTGTCGTAGTGATGATTGAAGAATAATCACTTGTGGTGTAGTGATGATTGAAGAATAATCACTTGTGGTGTAGTGATGATTGAAGAATAATCACTTGTGTCGTAGTGATGATTGAAGAATAATCACTTGTGGTGTAGTGATGATTGAAGAATAATCACTTGTGGTGTAGTGATGATTGAAGAATAATCACTTGTGGTGTAGTGATGATTGAAGAATAATCACTTGTGTCGTAGTGATGATTGAAGAATAATCATTTGTGGTGTAGTGATGATTGAAGAATAATCACTTGTGGTGTAGTGATGATTGAGGAATAATCACTTGTGGTGTAGTGATGATTGAGGAATAATCACTTGTGGTGTAGTGATGATTGAAGAATAATCACTTGTGTCGTAGTGATGATTGAAGAATAATCACTTGTGGTGTAGTGATGATTGAGGAATAATCACTTGTGGTGTAGTGATGATTGAAGAATAATCACTTGTGGTGTAGTGATGATTGAAGAATAATCACTTGTGGTGTAGTGATGATTGAAGAATAATCACTTGTGGTGTAGTGATGATTGAAGAATAATCACTTGTGTCGTAGTGATGATTGAGGAATAATCACTTGTGTTGTAGTGATGATTGAAGAATAATCACTTGTGGTGTAGTGATGATTGAAGAATAATCACTTGTGTCGTAGTGATGATTGAGGAATAATCACTTGTGGTGTAGTGATGATTGAAGAATAATCACTTGTGTCGTAGTGATGATTGAAGAATAATCACTTGTGGTGTAGTGATGACTGAGGAATAATCACTTGTGGTGTAGTGATGATTGAGGAATAATCACTTGTGGTGTAGTGATGATTGAGGAATAATCACTTGTGGTGTAGTGATGATTGAAGAATAATCACTTGTGGTGTAGTGATGATTGAGGAATAATCACTTGTGTCGTAGTGATGATTGAAGAATAATCACTTGTGGTGTAGTGATGATTGAGGAATAATCACTTGTGGTGTAGTGATGATTGAGGAATAATCACTTGTGGTGTAGTGATGATTGAAGAATAATCACTTGTGGTGTAGTGATGATTGAAGAATAATCACTTGTGGTGTAGTGATGATTGAAGAATAATCACTTGTGTCGTAGTGATGATTGAGGAATAATCACTTGTGGTGTAGTGATGATTGAAGAATAATCACTTGTGGTGTAGTGATGATTGAGGAATAATCACTTGTGGTGTAGTGATGATTGAGGAATAATCACTTGTGGTGTAGTGATGATTGAGGAATAATCACTTGTGGTGTAGTGATGATTGAGGAATAATCACTTGTGGTGTAGTGATGATTGAAGAATAATCACTTGTGGTGTAGTGATGATTGAGGAATAATCACTTGTGGTGTAGTGATGATTGAAGAATAATCACTTGTGGTGTAGTGATGATTGAGGAATAATCACTTGTGGTGTAGTGATGATTGAAGAATAATCACTTGTGGTGTAGTGATGATTGAAGATTAATCACTTGTGGTGTAGTGATGATTGAGGAATAATCACTTGTAGTGTAGTGATGATTGAGGAATAATCACTTGTAGTGTAGTGATGATTGAGGAATAATCACTTGTGGTGTAGTGATGATTGAGGAATAATCACTTGTGGTGTAGTGATGATTGAAGAATAATCACTTATGTCGTAGTGATGATTGAGGAATAATCACTGATTAGTGATGACCACTACGTAAGGTGCAAGTAATTGACAGACTCCAAGTCAATATTGTGTCAATTAATCAAATGACTAAATACCCAGCATGGATTATGTTTCATCACCAAATACACTGGGTTCTACACAACAGAGCCCATCCTAACTGAACACAGAAATGTGTTGACTATGGATGAACCTACCTGATGATGTTGCATGGCAGTGTGGAGATGGCGCTAGCGGGCTGGCCGCGGGACGACCGTGGAATCTGAACCTTGGCCTTCTTTACATCTCTGTGAATAAACAACAAGAAAACAGATGTTGCTTTAGCTCGCTTAGATTGTTTTTTGTTTAATATTGCTGTCAGCAACATCCCTGCCTCTGACATCGGCAAGTAAATAATGGAGTTCAAATCAGAGTTAGGAATGAAAACCCCTGCCACTGGGTTATGATAACATATGACGGAATGCCATCATTTCACCTGGTGTGACCACCCAGTCTGTAGCGCCATCTCTGACAAGCTGTGTTAGCTGGGGACATATTCCACATTATACCAGCTTCAAGTCTCTTGTCAGTGAAGTCTGATGCCGGACAGATAAACTATATTAGAGATTTATGTGATTTTAACTTCCTTTTAAGTATCACATCTTAATCACTTGGGTATAATCTATTAGTATTACTTAAAATTCAAAAATACTTCGTTGTGAAAAGCCATCTATTATGTGCATTTTACATTCTGATTTTGCGATGGTGAATTTTCAAAACTTTATATATAATTTGGCCTTACTAATGTACAAAAGTGCCTGAATATGTAGCAGTTTAGAATGCCCTCATGTTCCCACCGTAGGGATTGGACGATTGTTACCTCTGCACAATGTCCAAAAGGTCAAGCAAGAGCCATAACTGTACACTTTCTCAACATTTTTTACTCAGTGCCTTTGAATTCAAAGCAAACTGGGTGATGCTGAATTACTAAGGACATATTGACAGATTGTCATTCATTTTTTAGAGATACTTGCCCTTGATTGACATCAGCCCAGCGGAAATCCACCGGCCACGCCCAGAACTCATAGTCATAACGCCACAAAGCTCGCTGAGAAACATAAATAGCAGCCATATTTAAATATTACTGTAAATCATGTGATCATGAAGTACATACGAAAACTGTTACTGTCTTATGCTTTTATTGATAAAGTCTTTGTTCAATAGCTTCTGCAGAGAATATTGAACGGACATTGAGAAATCAGGCAGCAGTGATTAGATGATGTCATAGGCGGATCCAGGAATTTTCAAAAAGGGGCGGGGGTGTTTAGAAATTCTTCTCAGGCTGTATATGGGCCTATTCCACAGAAGTTTGAAAGCATTTTCCATGATGCCCTGGACATGTTCAGGGTCGTACCATGGATGGACCTCGGGAGTCAAAGCCACAGACATGGCGGAGACGGTAGTAAAACCAACGAGCCATGCCGTCATGTCGTTTACGATATGCTGTTTGTGCCAAAGAAGGGCATCCACTGACAAGACGTTGGAGAGTCTCTGTAAATTTGTTTCATAGTCGACATTGAATATTGATATTTTCAGATTTTGGCGATTACGAGTGGGAAGTGACTGGTGAATAACTTCACCTGGTTTACTCCCATCGCTGTACCGTCCAGCAGTACAACGCCATCAGGAAAATCAACCTCAAATTCAGATTCTGTCCAACAACCTTGTCACGCTTAAAATAGCTGTGGAATTCCTTGCTTTCATCATGAGACTTGACATGCATCACCCGAGGATCATCGGATAAATAAATATGTACACAATCAAATTCTATCATGAAGAGCCTCCACATGAATCAAACCCCAACCCCCGGAACTGATTGGCATATATAAACAGTTAAGAGAGGAACGAGGGTTGTGGGTTCTGTTATCAGACATGATCCTTCCTCTTCTTCTTCTTATTATTATTTTATTATTATAGGATATTTATATAGCGCACATATCCACACACCAGTGCTTGCTAAGGCACTGGTATTTTTTCCCTCGATCACTGGATGTGAATCTCAACAGCACATCGCATTATTTATCTCAACTCCCTGGGGAGTATACAACTCTTGCTGCCACTAGGCGCACCAAGTTATTGTGGCTTTCTCATCCTAACGAGGTACCCATTCACAGCTAGGTAGTTTGTCCAAGTTACTGCATGTTGTTGTACCCGCAACTAGGTGTTTGCATGTATTCATGTGGCCACCACAGGGTTGTGTACTGTACACTAGGGGTTGTGACAACACTGAAAGAGTCTGCACATAAAAGTTGACTCCAAGGGTTTTACACCTGGTCACAAGTGGGCTCGATCACGGCACCTCAACCTCGCTGGATCAGTAGCCTGGCCCCGATTTCTCGAAACAAACTTAAGTCTGAGTTTTTACTTAAGTTAGAGTTTTTACTCAAAATCTGAGAAAATGCAGGAAAATGCATTTCCCAGAATGAACTGAAATTGATATTAAACTCATACATAGTAGACAATTTGATTTTGGTGGCTAGATTACTTAAATTGTTTTGGCTTTTTTATTTTAAAAATGCAGTTGAGTTAAAAATTCAGCTGTTTCAAATTGTCAAACTCAGTTTGAACTTTCAGTAAAAACTTAAGTTTGTTTCGAGAAATTGGGGCCTGGCGTCTTAGCCAGCTCGTCCACCATGGACGATCCGCCAATGGATGTTGACTGATGTTAAGGTTTGTTAAATGTATTTCCATGTAGAAATTAAAACATGGTTAACCCTGGTAAAAGTGGCATGGTGATTCTCAATACAAAAGTTTCCTGTCAAAGGCTAACAAGCTGTCAAATCATTTATGTTTATGTCCTGAGATTGACTTGCCACACCAGGTTCACAGGTAACATAATGGCGGGAAGATCGAAAAAAAGATCCAAAAAGTAGTATTCTTTATTACCTCCATAAGGCTGAATTCAGAGAACTCACCCTGTTGGCCTCAGTGAGAGATCTCTCACATGTCATCAATGTTGAAATAAAGGTCACATAGTCTGGGTTAGAAAAACGGCCAATACCTGGACAAAGAATGACAAAATTGCAGAAACTTTTAAACACATCACTGAAATAGTTTCAAAACCAACAATCTTTCAAAATCATTTCATAAAGATCAAACTCAAGCTTTGCTGCTATTTAGTTGCTACAGTTACCACCAACATGTAGTCATCTTGCATCCACAAGTCAATGTAAAACTTTATGGGATCAGCACAGACATGCTCTTTCCACAGCTACCATTGAACCATTCGTACTTGATGCTGACTGTGATGATGATATTTAACAACTAACAAATTAAACCTTTGATTGTGACAAGTAGTTTGTGCGTTGTTAAAAGATCTCATTACTTTCATTCTCACAGATGTACAGTAGAACACGGATATAATGAACTCCAAGGGACCAAGAAATTTAGTTCGCTATATCCGGTGTTCGTTATTCACATTTGACCGCCATCTTGGATTGTAGAGATGTAGAGACACGTATATGCTGAGGCTACAAATTTTTATTCTTGTACATTGACATAATATTAAAATTCTGAATTTATCATTCACAGACATTAGCAAGAACATGTTTGTTTTTTTAAACGCGTTAATGACCATCGAATAATGTTGATTCGCCGCCAACAAGGGTGATGTATACCGCTAAGTGGCTGAGCTGACACTGAGCTGACGCTGAGTGAGTTCGCTAATCACGTCGTTATTGGGGCTTGGGGGTAGTAAATCAGTTCGCTATATCCGTTAATTCGCTACTCACGAGTTCGTTATTCGCATATAATTTTAATGATATTGTAAAGGACTGTTGACGGGACTTTTAAATTTGTTCGCTATATCCGTTTGTACGCTATATCCGTGTTCTACTGTACTGCAATGTGAAAGAAATGGAAATCTGATGAGCTTTACATTTGTACCCTAACACCAGGGACGGTGAGGTAGTCTACTGGTTAAAGTGTTCGCTCGTCACGCCGAATACCCGGGTTCGATTCCCCACATGGGTACAATGTGTGAAGCCCATTTCTGGTGTCCCCCACCGTGATATGGCTGGAATATTGCTAAAAGCGGCGTAAAACCATACTCAACGCTACTCAACCTAACACCAATTTCTGATATCAATCATTAACAAATGCAATCGTTCTTTCTGAAATATTTCAAAAATTACTCCAACTACCAAAGACTCACACATACACAAGGAGGTTAAGCATAACCCGATTCTTTCAGATTACTACAATCAATCTATTATACCAATGTTTGTTTGGTTGTTGTTTAAAGCTGCACTCAGCAATATTCATCTGGCAGCAGTTTGCAAATAATCAAGTCTGCCCCAGACAATCCAGTGATCAACACCTGAGCAACAACTGGGATAAAATGACATGTGTCGACCGAGTCAGCAAGCCAGAGCACCCAATCCAGCTGCCTCTTACGACAAGCATTGATTGCTGAAGACCAATTCTAACCCGGATCTTCATGGGTACATTACGCCAATGGATTGCAGCACCTGAGTATATTGTGGCACCAATACTGCCGGGTGATGAATGAATGACAACAACGTTTACCTCTGGTGAAGAAGGACACAGCGTAGATGATCCCGATAGAGATGAGGAACTTGGCGATGGTCGTCAACCCCTCCGTGCTGAAGTACTCTGAAGAACATGGACAACAATCAGTGAGTAAATGTTGTTTTATGTCAAACAACAGCTACCAGAAGATGGCCACAAAACATGTCTAAATGCATCAGTCCAGTTTTCAAAGGCTGACAGGATCTGCATTGTATATGAGGAAGAAGTAAATCCCTTCAAACTTGTAATGATAGTTATCAGATATGTTCATATGTTGAAAAATGAAATTTTTAGAGTAAAATTAATATTTTATACTTATCCTGACTCATGCTTATTTGTTTGTCTTCTTCTGGCGAACCTAGTGGAACACGTATATCTCCCAATTGAAGTTCCCTTCAAAAGAAATCACTCATTAGTACTCACCACGAGTTACCTCCCTTTCCCCAAGCGCGGGAACGAGGGCGCCACCCAAGCCCATGTGCTCCACTCTCTCCTTTTTTGTTTTGAGCCCAACACTTTATTTTTCTCGAGAAATCCAAAGTGCTAAGTGGGGAGGACGGGAGGGCTTACCTCGATGAGTCAGGGATAAGCATAAAAATATTAATTTTACCTAAAAATTTCATATTTTTCTTATCCTGACTCATGCTTATTTGCTTGTAGAATCCTACGGATAGGAGGTGGGATTATATATACTTTGGATTTTACTAATTAGTGATTTCAACTGAGATAATTGTAATAACCCTATGGGAACTTCATGAAGGCACTGAACTGAATTCCTGCTGTATATTAACAGCTGCCTTTTAAGAAGGTTATTACAATTTACTGAATATAATAAAGGTATATAGAACATTAATTAAAGCTAAGGCAAGTAATGTGAAGTATAAACTGTAGATAGTTTATAAGTATACTTTTATAAGAACCAAAGTAATAAGCTTACAATATGTATATATATAAGCTATAACATAATTGTGCTTAAGGTATAAAGATAACTTAAGCTGTATAATAGTAACCAACTACTGAGAGTTTGTTAACTAATACATGTTATGAAATGAACATATGACTGAGCTTAAAGATAGAACTTAAGCTGAACATATATATAATAGTAGAACTCGTAAGAGTTGTAGGTATATGTGTATAATGATATAAAATCATAGTACTGAGCTTAAGATAAAATTTTAACTTAAGCAAATATATATAGATAGCACGTAGCTATTAGTACTGTTATCAGATAAGTATAAAATCATCAAGATAGACTTATCTTCTCCGTGGAACTGTCAACTGTTGAGCGAGGACCATGGGACCGAAATGGTGGATACCTGAGACGTCCTTGGTGGTGATATCTCTCAGATAATGGTTGGCAAACACCATATCGGATCTCCAAAAACATCCCTCCATAATGGTATTTAATGAACAATTTCCATGTAAAGCTAAAGTAGAAGCTAGTGCTCTAATTTCGTGGGGATTAGCAGCACTTGGAGGGTCCAGTCCAGCTGCCTTGTAGGCTCTTAGTATGACAGTTCGGATCCAGATAGAAATAGTAGTGCGCGACACTTCTGTCTGTGAAGCGGTAGATATAGGGATAAACAATCTTTTGAATTTCCCTCTACTTTGCTTGGATCTTTGGAGATATATTTTCAGTGCACGTACTGGGCAAAGTGATAAGTCCATCGTATCATGTGGTCCAAGTATGGATGAGAGAGCTGGGACATGGAACAACCTGTCTGGTTGACCTGGTAGTTGATTTTTCGCTATAAAATCCCATCGAAGTCCCAGATGAGCGATGTTATGAATATCATCAAACCGTGTTCTCTCGTAATCCAAAGCGTGAATTTCAGACATCCTGGCTGCAGTGGCTAACGCTAGCAGGAATAAGGTTTTGTGGGTCAATGATTCAAATGACGCAGATAACAATGGCTCGTAAGCCTCACTTGTGAGGTGTTGAAGTACAACATTCAGATCCCAGGCTGGCGCTTGAAACTTCCGTTTCTGGTCTTCCAATCGAAAGGCACGTAATAAGGCGAGTAACTCTGGTGTTTTAGTCAACTTGACGCCCGTCCTCATAGTAATGACTGAACTTATGGCTGCAAGATAAGTGGATAGTGTAGATCCTTTCAGATTCTTAGTTTGGCGTACACAGTCTGAAACATCGGGTGAGTAGATTCAGTGATCTTGTTGACCCTTGTTTGTTCACATAAAACGCCACTGTTGAGTTGTCTGTGTGAATCATTAACTGGGCGTTCTGTAACAGGTTGCTCCAGTGACTTATGGCGTTTATGACTGCTTGCATCTCTAGCAGATTTATGTGACATAAGCTCTCTTGAATGCTCCATAGGCCTGACGCTGTCCTGCCGGTAAGGTGGGCTCCCCAGCCTATTAGTGACGCGTCCACGTAGAGGTGTATATCCGATTCCGGCTCTACTAAGGAGACGCCTACGCAGACATTCAATCTCTTGGTCCACCAGAGTAGATGTGGTTTGACATAATCTGGTAGACTGAATGGTAGAGGGTCCTCGAGATGAGCAATGATGAGGACTTGTAATGGACGCAATTGAAGCCTGCCTCTGAGTGTCAAGTCTTGAGCTGATGTGAGTAGTCCCAGTAGACTCTGCCACTGTCGTAGTGGTAACGGAGAGAGTAGGGCTTGGGGAATCAGTTGTTGTATTTTGATCCATCTGTCCTCCGGGACTACCAAACGATTCTGGGCTGTAAGGAATCGTATACCTAGAAACTGCAGATCTTGCGTGGGCTCTAGGTCCGACTTGAGTAGATTTACTAACCAGCCTAACTGTGTTAGTAGCTTGATTGTAAATTCCAGCTGTAGTCTGAGACGCTGTGGATCTGGATCCACCTGTATACCGTCGTCTAGGTAAAATGCACTCCGCAGGCCTTGACGATGTAGGTATGAGACAATAGGCTTGGTTACTCTTGTGAATACCCAAGGGGCCGAAGTGATTCCGAAGGGAAGTACTTTCCATTGGTAGTGTATGCCGTCTAGCATAAACCTCAGATATTTCCTTGACCTGGGATGAATCGGAATGTGTAGGTATGCATCCTGCAGATCTATACTTACCATGTAATCTAGTGGACGAATTAGCTGACGGAGTTGAGGTAAATGTATCATGCGAAACGTTGGTGGTTTGCATAGAAAATCTCTGTTGAAGGTGCTCATGTTGTAAATGAGGCGATACTTCTCTTTGGAATTCTTTTTCGGCACTAGGAAAACTGGGGAGTAGAAGCCTGGTGTGATGTTTTGCTGCTCGAGAACTTCTAAGGCCTGTTTGTTTAGTAGAGACTGAACTGTTTCTCTTAACATCGGTAGTAGTGCCAGCTGAACGTTGAACCCTGGTGGGTCGACTGTTAACGGTGGCTTGGCCTTGAGTTGTAGACGATATCCGTACTGAAGGATGTTGGATACATACGGATCTTGAAGTATTCCCCAGTTTTCCCAGTGTAGTTGCAGACGTCCACCCACTTGAGAAGGTTGTACTGGGACGACTGGGGGTGGAAGACTCCAGTCGTTCCGAACCTGACTTTCATCGTTTAAATCCACGGGCACCTCTGGATGATCTGCCTCTAGCTGATCCTCCTCTGAACTTGTTGTATGGGCGACGAAAAGAATTCTTGGGATTATTAACGGCCGCTAATTTCTTATCCCGGGCCCTCTGTAGCCCTGAAAACTTAGACTTACCCGAGTACCTCTGTGCTGATTGTTTAAAGGCGTTGGCTAACGTATCCATAGATTTAATCATGAGAACTTCTCTAGAATCTTTAGATACTTCCTTGGAAACCTTGTTAATGTTGCCACCAAACAGTAACGGAGAAGACCATGGAGCTGTGTACATAGGCTCTGTGAATTGTTTATTCCAAGAGCAGGAGGCTAGTAACCCTTGCCGACGTGTCATGGTAGTGATTTCAGTAAGAGCTGAAAGAAGGTCTGTAAGGAATTGTTGATCTTTTTTCTGCATAAGTAGTGCTGAGTAAATCATCCTACTCTCCTCATCCGTAGAGTTCTTGAACTTGGTGATGAGAGTTTCGTTAATAGTCCTAGACCTATTAAGTCCGAAAAACATCCTCCTGGAAATGGTATCTAACTGGGCCATCTTGCGATCATCAATCCTATAAGTTCTGGACTTGGAATCACTGATAAGTTCAAAGTTCTCATCAATCTCCTGAGTCTTGAAAAAGGGCTCCATATTATGTCCATAACAATTCTTGGCATTGAAGAATGGTTAATGGGTAGGTAGGTTTTTAGTAGATTTGGCGTAAGTAGTATCCAGATTAGCAGGAACGGCTGCGATAGGATCCATAGGAGGCACGGTGATATGATCTACATCATCATCTTTCATGAGGTAAGTTTGGGCTGTATCCTCGTTCTTAGAGGGAGAGGCCAGTTGTAACTCGTTTACCATCCAATATCTTATCTCAGCTTCTGAGAAAACAATACCATCGTCCTCCTCTGATGGATGGTTGTATGTCGGAGTCCTAGATCTGTAAGAAGATCTATGTGAGGACTGAGGAGAACGGACTGAAGAGTGGCTAGTGTATGTAGACCTTGGAGAAGACATCCTTCGCGGAGACTGTGATCTACGTGAACGGTGATGGCTTCGCAAACGTTGTGGACTTCTCGAACGTTGAGGGCTACGCGAACGTCTTCTAGGCGATGTAGAACCACTTAGCCTTCGCGTCCTACGCGAATGTATGGATTCAGTGTCCGATCCGACATATGAGCGCTTGCTTCGCGGACGCCCTTCGTGCATGACAAGGTGCGTGCTCGGCGAAGCGCTCCTTCTCCGCGAAGCCTCTTGCAAAAGGTGAGGCTCTGGCTCCTTCACGGAGGCGGCCTGGGATACCTTATGCAAAGAGCTCACTCCGGGCAGGGTTGCCCTTCGCGGAGGCGCGTCTATGGGCTCAGAGGCCCTACGCGAAGCCAAGGCGGGCTCTGAGGCCCTGTATGACTTGATATGGGGTGGGCTCTGAGGCCTCTGTAAGCCGTAGCGGTCTTCCATCACCCTCATTATCTGGTTGATCAAGTCGTCTGAGGCGGTCTGCGTTGAAGAGGGATGTCTCTCTGCAGAGGTGACGGGACCCTCAGATAAAATTTCTGGTGATAGAGTTGGCATCTCCTGTTGTGTGTTCATCTGCGCTGAGGTGACAGTCGCAGAAACGGGCCGTTTCTTGTGACGAACTTCTGGAATGATAATAGGCATATCATCATCATATAATGCTAATTCTGTAACTGGTAAGATATCAGAGGCAAAATTATTTAGATGAAGGTGTAGATCTTGGTGTACGCAAAGTACGAGATGATATGGATGGTTTCCTCGACTTGGACTGAGAAGACGGCAGCTCTTGAGATGCAGGTCGCTTCTTGGACATAGCGGACTGCGTCCCACGCTTATCCGCCGAGGGAAACTCAGGCATGCCACCAGCCGGTGGCGTGTCCTCAGTCAACAGTTGACATGAAACATTAATTTGCGATCTATTAGCCATGTTTGAATTCTGTTTACGTGATTTATCTGCCTTCCGTCTGTAAACGGAACATAAATATTTGTCAAAGGCAGAGATAGGTAAATTGATACAAAATTTACAACGAGAATCAAAGGAACATGGAGTAATGCAACTAGGGCATTTTAAATGTGGATCGGTATCAGAATAACGTAGTTTACATTCTGTGCAAATTTTCATTAATGTAGCCTACTGAACAAACACGACGAATCGTGAATAAAACAGCAGAAACACAATTAATAATCAATGCAAATTGAATAATTATACTAGTACTACCTCTATACTAACGTATAAGAGGAACTTAACTAAATATAATTAAGGATATAGTGTGTTGGGAGACACAGGTGCTCTCACGTCCAGCTCACTGGGCGAAGAAGGAGAGAGTGAAGCACATGGGCTTGGGTGGCGCCCTCGTTCCCGCGCTTGGGGAAAGGGAGGTAACTCGTGGTGAGTACTAATGAGTGATTTCTTTTATTGAAGGGAACTTCAATTGGGAGATATACGTGTTCCACTAGGTTCGCCAGAAGAAGAAGACAAGCAAATAAGCATGAGTCAGGATAAGAAAAAATATCTCATTTTAGCACGTTTAGTGTTCTAGAGAAGCATTTTAAGAGCATTTTGACATGAGCATGTGTTTAACCTATGCTGAATTTCTCAGCAAACGCAGATAAAAACAGTAACACACGTAGTAGAAAATAACACACTGGGTAACAGTCCTTAGATGTATTTGGGGGCTGGAAAATCATCGAACATTTAGACCATACTCATATACTAGTACTTGAACATTTCAGAAGTCAGAGACATGCATGCATAAAAAAGAACAGTGTCTTTGAAAAAGGATTTGAAGTCTGAATTTGTTCCTACATTTTTTTACAAAGATTTCCCAGTTTATATAATTTGACATTTTCAATGGGACAACTACAGCCTTTATTTATGCTCGTCCTCTGAAATATCATACTTAGTCAGATGATTGCAAATTATCTTAAAGGATTTCCAAGCATCTTGGATTTGAATAGGGGTTAAGTTTCCGTATGTAATTTTCCAGCAGACAGCTGCAATTGCCCGGAGACTTCTGTTGATACTTTGATTGATTGAGTTTAGTTTTACGCCACATTCAGCAATATTACAGAAATATGGTGGTGGTCTGTAAATAATAGAGTCTGGACCAGACAATCAAGAGATCCACATCATGAGCATCAATCTATGCAATTGGGATACGATGACATGTGTCAACCAAGTCAGCTCTGTCAATACAATGCTTCCTGGATGGTGCTAAGGGAAGCAGCTCTACACAAGCAACATAATCTGATGCCAACGTGACCAACCTCTTCTGTAGAGTACAGTCAGCAGCACGGGGGACGTCCAGTAGGATAGGGACCAGCAGAAGTGGATCTGAAACAGTGGAGGTCCTGCTACACAAGTGGATTAACAAGACTAAAAATACAACATTGTTTAAGGGGTGGTGGGGTAGCCTACTGATTAAATCGTAATGACATCCGAAAACATATGACATTCTAAAATATAATTTGAGGACATACAAATGTGTTAACCACTTCCTGACTGATCTTAATGATAACACTGGTGAACCCATGACCAACCACTTCTCTGGCGGATGCTCTATCCACTTGGCGACGGAAAAAGATCAATCATTGTTAGGCAATTTGCATATCATTTTCTATGTAAACTTTTTCACTTTTCCATTGTCATGTCTAATATGCAAAATAGTCACTCAAAAGTACATAATTTTAATGAATTTTGAAGAAAAATTATGATGGATTATCAAGAATAAAATCATGCATATATCATGTATATAATTCAACGATTGGTTGAAAGCACACTGATTTTAGACAATCAGTATTAAACCTGAGCATGAAAATTGAGGGGTCTTTTCTCAGAGTTCAGTTCTGATCAAAGTCACTAAAGTAGCAACCACATGACTCAGTGTGGGGTAAGAAGCCCTAGAAACTCTCAAGAGTCAAGTATTTCACTCTGCAAGGGCAGCCAATGCTGCCTAAGTCAGTCACATTTGTGACCTGTATGTTAGAAACAAACCATCATAAAACGTTATTTATACTGAATGACAACACAATGATTTTTTCATCTACATGTAGCCATAAATATAATAATAATAATAGTCCATTTATATTGCGCGTTTATCCATGCACATTCCATGCTCAAAGCGCTGACATATTACCCCTGGTCAACGAGTACAGAACACTCCATGTGGAGAATACAACCAGTCGCCTGTCAGGCGCTCAAGGTTCAAATTCAGACTACCATCGTATCATACAAGATACCCAATTTTACTGCTGGGTGGACAGTGGCAATTTTGAACAAACTCACTTGCCTAAGGTGAGACCACATGCGTCACATGTGCTTCATTGTGGGGCAGGACTGAAGTCCTAGAAACTTTCAGGAGTCAAGCTGCCAAACACGGTCACCCGTCCGAGGACTGTCCGCTACCAACGTTGCTTAACTTCAACTGATTGTGACCTGAGCTCTACGCACAGGACCACACACCGCAAACAAATATACAACAATAGTATTACATAGATGATGTACTCATGATCCAGGCATAATGGTACCCACCACTTTAATAAACTTGTCCCCGCCAGCCTCGATGAAACCAGGCCGATAAAGCCGCCCAGGTTGAAAGGTAAAAACATTCATGCAATAATTTAACAGCACTTGCTTAGTCCACATGCAACTGAGGAATGTATACAGGGCTCGATTGAGTGCTTTGTTACTTGCACTGGTGCAACCCAATATTACAAAGTGCAACCTAGTTATTATTCTAACTTGTACCGGGTGCAGAATAATATTTGAGTTGGCAAACTTCTGAATAAAACATCTAAATAATTCACTAGCATATTTCTTTCACTACATATTGCAATAAAAGCAGTGCACCTGGAATTTATCTGGTGCTACTAGGTTTTCACCTTAGGTTGCACTTGGTGCATGTTGGTTAATATCTCTTAAATCGAGCCTTGTTATACAAACTATATACAGTATCAGGCGGTTGCCTTGTTCCAGGAATCTATCTGTCAACATCTACATAAAGTGAGTGAGTTTGGTTTTACGCCGCTTTGAGCAATATTCCAACAATATCATGGCAGGGGACACCAGAAATGGGCTTCATCTACATAGAGGAACAATATCCTCCCATACATCTGACTCTAGTCAAAGAATCATGTTCAGTGTCCCATGTCTTTGTAACAATCTATTTTATATAACATATACAGCGTACTAGGATATCTTAGCCAGTGTTTGTCTCTCAACTGATGTCAGTTTGTTTTAGGTGTTGTATATTTGTGTCGTGTCTCACTATGGTCAGTTGAGACAGCACAACAAGTCTTTAAAAATATCCACTGGACGTCACAACAATGGACAATCAATCGATGTATTATTGGCTTATCCTTCATGTCCTTTGAACAAAATATGTTAATTCCATATTGGCACCTAACACCAAGATGTTCCTCTGCCTTAGTAAACCGTAATATACAAGGCTTACTTTTCATAAATCCACGGGGCAAGACAGAGATGAATCACTCCTTCGATTTATGTATTGATCTCAACTTACCATTACTGTTTTGTGAATCCCATGCATTTTATGCTCTGTATCTAATGACAACATTGGACAGTTTAACATAGTCAGCTGAAATATCATTGTTTGTTTGTTTGATGTTTAATGCCGCACTCAGCAATATTCCAGCTATATGGCGGCAGTCTGTAAATAATGGAGTCTGGTCCAGATAATCCAGTGATCAACATCATCTCCATCTATCTATCCACTTGAGATACGATGACCAACCAATCCTGTTAGTCGCGTCTTACGACAAGCATGGGTGGCTAAAGACCAATTCTTACCCAGATCTCCACAAGTCGCATGATTGCACATACACAAACACAATTACGCACACAGACAATTTGAAATATAAAAAGGTTTTAGTCAGCATCCAATAAATGTGAGAATTCAAGGGATGAGTCACCCTCATCATCACTATGGTCTAGCTGATCTGATGCCCAGTTTGTTGGGTCGTGGACAACAAAATGTCATCTGGTACATATAAATGGTGCAGGCTACAAAACAGAGGGAGCACCTTTAGAATACAGCATCACAACTTCTTGTGCGGACAGTCTCTGTCGTAGGTCACATGACTAAGAGAAGCAACCAGTTTTGTGAGAATCTGTCCCTAATCCTGAACCCCTCAAAATAATCCTAATAAATAGAATTCATTGACCAAAGCAGCACGAAAATGACTGACATGTCTTGTGTAATACATTCTTACCACTTTGAAAAATATACTAAATAAAATGTATTTCTGTGTAATGATGCAAACTTACTGTATTAAATAACTATATAGAGGATATCATATGAGTGCCCATGTCATACTATGTTTACGACACGAGTGCCTGAATCAGTGAATGTTGGTATTTCCCGAGTGAGAGCGAGGGATATACCGATATTTAGGCACGAGTGTCTAATATTACCTGACTGAGACTCAGGATCAGAGCAGACATGGCAGAGAAAGTGAAAGTTCTCCCCACTTGCACAAAGACGGAGGTATTCCTCTCGGGTCATGTCTGTGTTACAGCTGAGATGGGTCCATCGCTGGCAACAGTCACATTCCAGAGCTTGTTGGTTTTTCCTGACAGTGTTGTGACAGACAACACACTTTACAGGCATGGTTACCAGTATGAATTGGTAGTTGAAATGTTCGTCTTATATAGCATTGTGAGTCATGAGACCAATCACAACTAATTAGATTAATGACACCCATGACTCTGTTAAAACCACAAAACAAATTAAAACATTACTCTTGTTTAGATTACTGACTAGTGTCTGACACCCATGACTCTGTTTAAACCTCTTGTAATCATTACAGAAACAGTTGTATGGTTGACTATACCCACAACATAAACACTTACTTGTAATCAGTACACAATTTACACAAACAGTTGTATGGTATAAAGTAAACACCTAACCACTCTGAGATTTTTTTAATAAACAACACTGGGGCACTCTGATGTATTTAGGATGTTTAGGATTAGAACTACTGCAACAACATGTACTCTCGCGTCATGGGTTTCCGTGGTATTAAGAAATTTACGACTATGAATATGATCGCTCATATTGCCAAGTCATATAAACATAATATAGTGATAGACGACATACCTTTGTATCATTTAATATCAATGTCATTCTGAAGTTCATTGTTGGCCGTATCGGACGTCAGGCGGCCATTGTGCACAAACTCTGATGACGTCATATGTTTCCGTGGTATTTCCTTCAGATCAAATTACGGGCGCACAGCACATGTCACAATCTCACACGTTGTCAACAGCCAATCCGGGAGTGTCAATGTAGGTTTACAGTAATATCGAAGTTGATAAATTGTAATACAGTAAACGATTTTGTAGAATTAACGCAATAGTCATATTTCTTCAGCATAAATTTCCAGTTCATAAAATATGTAGAGTTGATACGGGATACGTGAAATGAAAAGTGAAAAAACAACTTAAAAGATGACCCTATCGGGCTTCTATAGTTTAAAAAGTAGATTCCCCCCTTAGGTCACGTGATTGTTTTTATTGATGACATCAGCTAGGAGACGAGCGATGTTTGGAAAACTTTGAAGCTAGGTAAGTTTATAATAATAATAATAACTAGGATTGCCTCCAGGGCAATACTGACGGTCTTCAGACTTCCCCCATACACCCCCCGTGGCTACCTTTACTTGTACCGTTTCTTTGGACGCCAGCTGGACCGTCAATTTTAACTCTCGGAGTTACGGGTGTTTGAAGAGTATTTAAGGGCTAGAAAGCGTTCAAAACCCAGGCAGAACACGTTTTTGACACGAGAGCGGATCGGTGAAATGCAGCCGGGTCGCGGGGGTCATGTACCTTTTAAGTAGTTCCCACAGAAGGTATAGTTCTTTCTTTAACTGTCTGTAGCTCCGCCGTCCTTGGGCCTACGGTCCAAACGATTAGTGTTCTGGAATCGCCGTGATCCTAGCTATCTGACGCATACACGTATGTGCAAATACTGCACTTGTGAAGGATAATGCCGATGTAACGCTATTTCTTTGGGCATTGGATGACGTTCCAACTCAGATTTGACAGCTCCTTGTCATTGTCAATTACATCTGCCGTTGAAATTGACATCGTCTCCCATATCTGCACGTGGACCACGTTTTGCAGTGGTAGTCTATTTATAGGAGATATATGTTCTCCCGCGTGAGTGCTCATCTGATAGTGAACCACCTGGGGGAAGTTTATCTGTATTATAAATTGCAACTGTGTGATGTGACTAACAAACTGCCTGTTTTTAAATTTAGTGCTATGACTTTTCTGTTTTTAAATGACAACGTAATGAATAGATGTTTTTAAATAAAACTCATTTTGACTCTGTACTTACCATGTGTACTAATGCAGACTTGTTCTTATCACTATATGGCTGGCTGGAATAAAGCGACGTAAAGCCCAACTCAACTCAACCCAACCTTTAAAAATTACTGTGGTGCGGTTAAAGGCCGGGGTTCCAACCTGAGATTAATTTGGCATTGATTCAATGCTGCTGACCTAAACGGAAAATTCACAAACTGCAGAAAAACATATACTATAAGAGATTACTGGTACATGTTGCAGACTGCTGGAGAGATCACATCCTGGCAATTCCAGAACACTAATTCTTTTGAATGTAGACCTATGAACAACAGAGTTACGGCCTGTTAAAGAGGGAACTATTTCTGTGGGCACTGGAAAACCAGGACACGGGCAGTGGTGCTAGATTTTACGACACTTCCTCCAGCTATCTCACAACTGAAAAAATGCGAAATCCTGATGTCCCTCACTGTTTGTGGCGTAATTGTGGCGTAACTATTGACTTTTACATAATAATAATGTGAAGCAAAATTGTTCCACATTTTACTGTCTACAGTTTGGTACCTTCAAAAAGAAAATCCATTGTGTTTTCGAAGAGCTGTGAACCCTATAAAAATGCGTTTGGCCAAAAATTGACCAACTTCCAAGGGCAATAACTCCGACACTATTCAAGATATCGATATGCATTGAACAACCTAAGTAGTCAGAGTGTGGGCTTTAAAACGATATATAGAACACTATTTTACTATTTGCCGTTCAGGAGCAGAGGATTGTTAAACAGAGGCACCGTCAAAAAGGTGCAGAAATTTGCGAAATCGCGAAGGCTGTGTTTGCGTCGTAATGGTGACGTTATTATTGATTTTTTCATAATCATGATGTGAAGCAAAAATGTTTCCCATCCAATTACCTACAGTTTGATACTATGGAAGATGGAATTCATTGATTTTCCGCAGAGTTGTGACCTCTTTCTTAACCTTATAAAAATGCGTCTTAAAAAATTCACTGACTTCCAAGGGCAATAACTCTTAAACTATTCAAGATATCGATATGCCTTGAAGGGTTTAAGTAGTCCGGAGTGTGGGTTTTAAAATGATATATCGAACGCGATTGTACTATATGCCGTTCTGGAGAAGAAGATTTTTAAAGACAGGCACCGTCAAAACGAGGAAATCGGCAAAAATTTCATTTTTTTCAAAATTGCGGAAAATCTATTCTGCCGCGAAACTTCCGCTATGGGTTGAATCGATGGGGCATGATGTTGTCTACATTGAGTGAAAATCTGGTCAATTTAGCTCTTTTAGTTTTTGAGTTATTCAGGTGTAAATATTTCGACATTTTGGGTTGTCTGCCCTTACCGGAAGCCGGAAGTCTGGATTTTTTCGACTATGTATCAATTTCAGCACACAGGCTATCATCCCTGAAAGTTTCACGAACATCGACCAAGCGGTTAGGTCAGGAGAGCTGTCACAAAATCTGTACAAATAATAATAATAAGAAGAAGAATAATATTCGGATAATAACAGTAGGTCTTCCAGACTTTCGTCTGAAGACCTAATAATAGTGGATTTGTATTGCGCTTTTCCATACTTGGATATTATGCTCAAAGCGCAGTGAGATTTGATCAGAAGAAAGCTTGGCGGAAAAGATGGGTTTTGATAGCTGTTTTGAAGGCAGAACAGGTTTGACACTGGCGGACATCAAGGGGAAGATTTTCCAGGCAGTGGCTGCAGCATATGCAAACGATTTCTTCCCATAACTAGAGAGTTTCACTTTTGGAACAATAAACAGATGTTTGAATTCAGACCGAAGGGTTCTGCTGGGACAGTACAATGGAAGTAAGTCACAGAGATACTGTGGGGCTGTTTGAGAGTAGCATTGGAATGCCAGATAAAGGAGCTTAAAGTCGATTCCTTGTTTTACCGGAAGCCAGTGGAGTTCTTGGAGGATGGGTGTGATGTGGTTCGACATGGGTGACAGAGAGACAAGGTGAGCAGCTTTATTTTGAATCCTTTGGAGTCTGTTTAGGTTGATATTTGGAGAGTTGGCAAGAAGACTATTACAATAGTCAAGGCGAGAAATGATAAGAGAGAGATTCAGCGTTTTTGTAGCTTCTTTGGTGAGACAGGGTCTGATCTTGGCGATGTTCCTTAATTGTAGGTGGCAGACTTTAGAGAGTTGACTGAGTTGCTTGTCCAGACTAAGATCAGAATCGATGACAACCCCGAGGTCTATCACATGGGATGACAGAGGTATGGTTGAATTGTTCACTCTCATCGAGTGAATTTGGCATTTCTGACGCCTCTGTGATGGACCAATGAGAATTGCTTCAGTTTTCTCAGCGTTCAACTGTAGCTTATTGTTGGTCATCCAAAGTTTGATTTCTTTACAACAATCGGATGTTCGGGAGATAGCCATGGCAGCTGGAGAAGGACTTGGTGTGAAAAGATTACACAGATGAGTGTCATCAGCATACAAGTGGTGTAGGAGATTATGTTTGCTGCTGATGTTGCCTAGAGGTCTGGTGTAAAGACTGAACAGTGTGGGTCCCAAAACCGATCCTTGCGGGACGCCGCATTGAAGTTGAACAGGACTAGATGAAATTCCATTGATGACTACTTTCTGTGTTCTATCTGTCAAGTAGGATTGAATCCACTTCAGTGCCGATTCCCTAATTCCGAATTCTGAGTCAAGACGTGTCAAAAGGTTGTTATGATCAATCGTGTCAAAAGCTGCACTTAGATCAAGAAGAATTAGAAGAGCAACATCACCATTGTCCACACCACAACGTATGTCATTCAGAACTTTCAACAAGGCAGTTTCAGTGCTATGGCGAGGTCTATAAGCCGACTGAAAGGGTTCATGTGCTTGCTGGGATGTTCAGACAGACGACAGCTCACAGCCTTCTCAACAAGTGTTGATACAAAAGACAGATTGGAGACTGGTCTATAGTTCTTCAGATTTTCTCTGTCGAGTCCAGATTTCTTCAATAAGGGCTTGACTATAGAAAATAGAAAATGTTTGCAAAGATCGCCCAAAAAATGCATTACGTGCTAGACATAAAGTTGCATTAGTTTTTAATAGTAGATGAATGTTCGTACGCAAATTGATGAAAGTCTGAACATGTTTTGTTCAGACCCGTGCCGATCAACTGATGAACGTAAACAATCGATAGGTGGCGCGATTTGGTGAGTGGCTCATGAGAAATTATATGTCATTAGAAAATACCACGGAAACGCACCCCAATCCTCGGAACCCTGGGCATATATTATAGACTACACCTATTCCATTACACATGGTCGGAGGCAGCGGAAATATATACAATACCCTCGGTTCTGAGGATGGTGCTCTTAACTTATGTGTCTTACATCTCATTTATATGTACTGAAATGGTCACTTTGGATTGAGGAACGTTTGTACAGAAGCGTTCAAGCAGTCAGCGGGTACCATGTGGACCATGCGTGATATGGTTACATGGAGAACATTTATCTACTCAGAAAGGAACTGATTAATCTTAAATACTTCAGTTTTATTTTCAAAGTTGTATACAAAACACGTTTTGTTATAACTGGATTTAAAGTTAGAAATGACCTTAGAATTATGTCTTCAAATCCAAACTTTAAGGTTACTTGTTGAGCTTAGACCATATATGATCCTAAGGTTTTCAAATAAAGCATGAATGAACAGTAGTCAGTGAATGTGACTTGTCTACATAACCCATGGACAATCTTTGAATCTACTGATATAGGATGCACCCTAAGAACAGACGCCGTCTGTGTTTCTGAATGAACATCTGAACAACACTTTTAAGATCAACATCACATTGCATTTTCAACAGTGTGAGTCCAGCTAATCTTTCTTGACCCATAGTAGATCGCAGGTGTGACTTGACCTGCCTTAAAGAGGAAAATGTTCTCTCTGCCTCTACACTCTTGACTGGCAGTGTTGAAGCAACTCTCAATAGCTGTCTGATGTTCGGGTAGACATCAATATCAACTGAAACAAAGCAGCCCATGATAGTCTCAGGGCGCACCGTGTGCTTTTCCCAGTACGCTTTCCACTCTCTTAACTCTGATGATAGAGCAACTGGCATAGGCAGATCATCCTCCCAGAACATCAGTGTGAATTTCAAGCTCTCCAGATCTACCACGTCGACTATGACGTCAGGAAGGTGAGCCAGGAGATCAACCCCGCATCTGTTTTCAGGTTTAAACCGCTGGTGCATTCAATCTCACCATCAACATGAAATTTTCTGTTTGCTCACGAGATCCTCTGTTGAATACCGACATTCATCATTTTGTTCCAGAAATTCAAAACAAACCATCAAAGGCTTTGCTAAGTTCTTCATCTGCAAGTCTACCCTTCATCTCTGTTGGATCCACCGTGAAATAAAACTTGTCCGTGGAACTAGCAGGTTGATATGTGGATATGCTTCTGTATGTCATTGCTAGAGGGCCTCTCAAAACTATTTTGAAAAGAAAAGATGGAAGCAAGGATAGAAATGTTGTGAGAAGCACATGCAATTGATTTCTCACAAACCATCAAATCAAATTGGTCCATCAAACTAGAAATGTTTGTCACTGCATTTGGTTCAGTGAATGATAATACCAGAGGAAGAGAAGCACTTGGAAGAGAAAGGTTTGTGGCAAGATATGTATTCCTTACTAACCAAGTAAGCTACACAGAATGGAAGCTGTTCAACTTTATTGCTAACTGTTCGTGTTAAACTATTCGCTGACAAAAAAGTCAAACACTTGATCACTGCCATGCATCTTAGGACCCCTTAAGTGGAAGATGATAGTTGATGAGCAATTATGGAAGAAAAGAGCAAGTGGTAGTTTACCGCCTCAGGGAATTGTTTCAGCCATTCGTGGGTTTTTGTGAAATAATTGTTGGTTATGTATCAGTGCTTTTATAATTGTTGCGATTTTCAATGGAAATAAAATTAAAATTATAAATGTAGTTATTATATTCAGACTTTCAGATAATGTTCAATTTGCATTGAAAGTATTAAAATGTTTACTTATCAGTAACTTTGATGAATATTATTGTGATAAGACTCATGCATACCGGTTATTACAAAGCGAGGGGATAGGGGTTGGGGGGCACCACAGTTTTCTGACAGGTATGCAAATCAATGAAATTTCGCGTTTTGCCAGTTTCAATTTCTTCCAACTATTTACCATTGGAAAGATAGATCATAGGGCAATTTATTCATGTCTGTATAAGACCAATTAAACTTCATATAAAAAAGTTTCAGGCCAAAATTCAGACCCAGGTCACAACTTCCTAGAAATTTATTTTTAGAACAAAACGGGATGTGCACGCGAGGCAAATAATTATTTTATACTTTTTAAAGTATTTTGATATACGTGCACTATAATCCATTATATAGTACAAACAAAAAATATGGGAGCACCCTAAAATTTGATAGTCATATGTAAACCTAAACGTGGTGAGGTCATTTATACTCTGAGAGAAATGCAAGTTTCTTGTGTGCTTAATGGGCACTATGACACGTTGGAACATGCAGTGAAGCAACTGATTCAATATTCGTTGAGTTTGAATGAAATGAAACATTGTCAAAAAACAGCAAAAACAGGTCAGGTCAGGTCAGGCTGCAGGCCACTGGCAGAGTAGAGGACAGACCTCGCTCTGGAAGACCCAGAAAAACATCAAGGGCAGATGACTGATATGTTGTGCTCCAAGCCCCTCGGAACCGATTGACATCTGCCAATGACTGTCTTTGACCAGTTGCCACAAGCTGCAAGGGGAGTCTGTCTTCCACATGCACTAGGCTGTTGTGTATGGGCGTTTGAATCAGACAGGGTGCTGCTGTGTTTCAGGACAGACAGACGGATAGACACGATGGACAGGATGACAGACAGACAGACAGACAGACACGGTGGACAGGGAGACAGACACCGCGGGCACACAGACAGACAGACAGGGCAGGCGGGCAGGCAGACAGACAACGCAGTCACAAAGACCGACAGACAGGCACGGCGGACACATAGACAGACAGGCACGAAAAACGCACAGACAGGCACGGCGGGCGGACATACAGCCTGACAGACAGGCACGGCGAACAGACAGACAGACAGACACGGCGGGCGAACAGACAGACAGTCTGACATACAGGCACCGGGGACAGACAGACAGACAGGCATCTGACGTCACTGTAACTGAGAAAGTTATTGAGTAGTTCATTATGGAGGACTGCGAAAAAGGAGAAACCTATTCATTCCATAATGGTAAGCAACTACACTGTACAATTGAACAGCGAATATCTCATCAAGTGCTTTGGGCAAGGTACCTGTGTACATCGTTAAGCTAGAGCGTAACTTCAGTTACGATGGAACACACACTTCAAGCGGGCCAGTGATATATATATTGATTATGTCAATCTTACTTGCAAGAACTCACTGCAGTATGACTCATGTATCCTCGTTTCTCAACAACTTCTGTAAGGGCTGTCACGATCACTGTACCCGGAAAAACTCAGGATTTGGAGACATATTTATCCATACTCCTTTATCTGATTGCCCTTGACGTCGGTTAACCCCCCTGGATGCCACAGTAAACCAAAAGGTCCATACACGTTTTTTTGTGTCTGCACTCATTGACATCAAGTACGGGTACAGCAGTGAAATGTCATCAGCCGGCCGTTTCCGCTGTCTCCCATGGTAGCATCTGGAACTGCTCATTTGTGACGTCATTCGGACTTTACGTCACAATATGATTTTAATGATGTCATCACAGCTGACGACGTAACAATACAAAGGTGTGAGCGATGTTTGTATGTATTAATACGCAGAGAATTCCGGGAATCAAATACCATTTGATCACGTTTTTCAACCAATCAGATTAAAGAACACAGTGACTTTTGGTTTACAATGGTGTATGATAATTTTAATCACAGTATGTATTAAAATCTTCTGTTTATCCCATTTTACACAATTTTGTTACATTCAAGCAATAATGTTTCACAATCAGTCAATTTAGGGGTTTCACGTCGACTTCTGGCATCTGCTTTACATACCGAGCTGTGTTTTTTATATGTAAGTTTATCGGTAGACTCTTCCTCAAATCCAACTCCTACCCCTGCGAACACAGACATACACTGACAGACAGGCACAGCAGACTAACAGACAGACAGGCAGGCACGGTTGGCACACAGACAGACAGACAGGCAAGGCGGCCACACAGACAGACAGGCACAGTTGGCACACAGACAGACAAGCACAGTTGGCACACAGTCAGGCACACAGACAGACAGGCACGGTGGACTCACGGGCGGGCAGACAGACAGGCACGGTGGACTCACGGGCGGGCAGACAGACAGGCACACAGGGACGTCGGACATCAATCAGACATGACACCATCAGTGTTTGCGAAAATGATATAATAGGGATCATAAATGATAAAAAAGGATTGAAGTAGCGCTCAAAATGTACGATCTTTTTTATCACGTGCACAGACTTCCAAAAGTGGCGAAGTAAGTACCAAAATTCAAATTTTAAACTAAAACATTACTAAAAACAACACCCTAAAGACTAAACCTCTACCTCAAATCTACACATAATGACAGGGTGATAACCAAATTACAAACAGGTCACACACAATTTTATACCCATCTATATAAAATAAAAAAATCCACACCAAACAGACAAATGCCTTTACTGCAACGAAACAGAAACCCCGAACCCGTCCTAATACCCAGCATACCCTACCAACAACACAGAATGGTGCTCCAGAGTTCACTGGAGACAAACACATACCTGACACTACAAACACTCCTAACCTTACGAACTTATAGCCCAAGCCTTCAAAGCCTCAGGTATATTCCTTATCGACACGAGCCATGGCGTTCTACGTCGCATATATTGCCCCATAACCAACTCGTGCTAACATAGAAAAACATACAAAAACAAAAGAAAAGAGCAATACAAGCACCAACCCAAATATCATCACTGACTTGGTTGAGACATGTCACCGTATCCCAGTTGCGTAGATCGATGCTCATGATGTTGATCACTTGATTGTCTGGTCCAGACCCGAATATTTTAAGACCGCCGCCATGTAGCTGGAATATTGCCATGACCACGTCAATTATTTGAGTTTATTTTCTGAACACATAGGCAGCAGTATCTTCTCCTCTGGTGCATGTGACGTATATATGTTGCAAATGTGTTGCTTATGGTGTGTGTAAATATCAACTATTAGTCCAGTATATTATGTACATTATACACGTGTCTTAGAGGACCACACCCCAGAATAGGCACGATAGCTCTCAATCAAAACTACATTCAAACGTTCACTCACTTAAAGCACTCACTATATGTTATGTATATATATGAGGTTACATCGAAGATGAATTTCTCCACTAACTTGCGGGAACCAAATGCAAACCGTATGCAGATGAACTGCACGAGGATCAATCATTAAATTGCTGAAAAGCATGTGCAAATATCGTGCATGTGAATAGCTGCGTTTTGGTGTAAAGTTATGTTAAGAATTCACCAATTTTCACTGAGTTTCATCATTTACTGAACTCATGACAATAATGTTTCCAACGTTACGAATTTGTTTTACAATACACCAGTTCATGTGTAAACAGTACCTTAAGCCCTTTAAACAGTATGGAATATTTTGCAAAATCTAGTTCAGAACAGTTGATTGAAGAAAGTGGCTACATTTACACTAGTGAGTCTAAACTTTTGATGGGTAGTATATGTCGATATGTTACTCCTGTTAGGTGGTGAAGATCAATTTCATAGATTTTGATAGGCTTTGGTGGAAAGAAAGTCCTCAGAAAACCGGATATCTACAAGAGTTCTAAAAGAATTGTTTCAAGTCTCGCAGATGTTGTTGCTCCTGCTTGGTCTGACAGACAGCTGCGTTTTGGTGTAAAGTATTGTTAAGAATTCACCAATTTTCACTGAGTTTCATCATTTACTGAACTCATGACAATAATCTTTCCAACGTTACGAATTTGTTTTACAATACATCAGTTCATGTGTAAACAGTACAACACAATTGCCAAAATATCTTTGTGACCTGATCCCAAACTCCGTCTCCGGAACTACAAACTACAGCACTGTCTCTTATGCTAAATCCTTTTTACCTGCCACAATAAATTTATGGAATGCCCTATCAAAAATTCCAAAGAGTCACGTAGTCTCACAGACTTTAAAAACCTAATTACAAAAACTGAAAATAACATTTACTTTTACCTTAATTATGGCACTCGTTTTTGCCAGATCGTTCACTGCCGCCTCAGGCTCGGATGTAGCGACCTAAACGCCGATAAGTATAACAGACATTTAATATACAGCCCATGTTGTTCTTGTGGACATCAGAGTGAAAATGCCCTACACTATTTCCTCACTTGAAGTAACTATACTCGGATAAGGCTTAATATGTAATTTTCAACTACCGGTTATAACCTGGATACCATTCTTAAGGGAAACAAAGAACTCACTCCCTGTGTAAACTAGAAAATAGTTGAATCCGTCCACGATTATACAACCAAGACACAACGCTTCGAATTTTCTCAGGAAAATAATTAAATTTACTCAACAACCTTCTCATGATTGATTTATATTTCTACAATGGCTTGTTAGACACACACAACTGTACTAACTTATGACTGCTTAGAGAATAGTTGTATTTCATGTAATCTGTATATATTTATATTTATTTAAAAATATTATATTTATGCAATGGTCAGTACCGATGACGTCAAATCCTCCATTTCATGTTGTATTATACGTTGCATGGGAGCGGTGTTAACATAAGCAGTAATGCTTGTTCACCAATTCCAATTTATCTTCATGAATAAAAATATGTTTACATCACTTCTTGGAGTTCAAGTGCCGAATTTACTCTGATTGACCCTGAGAGGAATCCGTAAAAACTCTACCTTGAAAGTGTGTAAATCCTAAGTGCTCTTCAGTATTTCGATGGTCAGTTTAGGTATTTTTATTGCTTCTAGACCGCTGAGTGCGTATGTTAAAATTAAATTATTGAGTTGTCAGACGAGAGGGTCATGGTGTGCTGTTAGTGAATCCAGGACAAAATCCACCCGGACAAAATCCACCTCAAAATTGCAACCTAAGGCAAAATCCACCCGGACAAAGTCCACTCCGGACAAAATCCACCCCTAATAAAATCCACCCTAAGAAAAAATAGAAATGAATTTTTTTTCATATCAGTCATTCATAATCGATAACAAAAACAACCAAAACTACAACCAAAGAACATTTTGCATATATAAATATGACAGTTGCACATTTTCACATTTCACATTTATGACTCATTCGTGCATCAATACATATATAAATATCACAACAGCATATATTTTCACACATCCGGTTGGATTTTGTCCGGTCACCGCTGTTAGTATGCATGTTAGTTAAATAGTGTGCTTAACGTCACGGGAACGCCTGTCTGTTTGTAAATATAACGTGACAGCTGATCAGGACTTCACTGGAACGCTTCGTTGAACCCCACCTTTCATGCTGATAAGCCCTTTGGTCATCTTTCTTGTACCCACATTCTCACTTGCCTTCCACATACGCATTCATGAACGATCGTGGTGGGAGGACTATTCTTTACAGGTGAGAAATATTCAAGTATTGAATACTGATTCAATTAATGAAATTAAAATACTATGAAATAAACTGTCACAATTTTCCATTGCAGTAAGATATTTTAATCACAATATAAAATAATATAATCTTTTTGTGCCAATTAACACAATTTTGTTTCATTCAAGAATAATGTTTCATAATCAGTCACTTTACAGGTTTGACGTCGACTTCTGGCGCAGGGTTGGTTTACATATCGAGCTGATTTTTTATAGGTAGTCTTATCAGTGGAGTCTTTCTAAATCCCTACTCCTACCTCCGTGGACACGGACATACACATATACAGACAGACAGACAACCACGGCGGGCACATAGACAAACAGACAGGTATGGTGGGCACACAGTCAGGCAGAAAGGCACACTTGCCACACAGACAGGCAGACAGACAGAAAGGCACGATGGCCACACAGACAGGCAGACAGACACAAAGGCACGATGGCCACACAGACAGGCAGACAGACAGAAAGGCACGGTGGGCATGCAAGGCGGACACACAGACAGACAGGCACGGTGGGCACACAGTCAGGCAGAAAGGCACGATGGCCACACAGACAGGCAGACAGACAGAAAGGCAAGCTGGCCACACAGACAGGCAGACAGACAGAAAGGCACGGTGGGCACACAGACAGACATGCAAGGTGGGCACACAGACAGACATGCAAGGTGGGCCCACAGACAGACAGGCACGGTGGGCACACAGACAGACAGGCACGGTGGGCACAGAGACAGACAGGGACAGCGGGCACACAGACAGGTATGGTGGGCACACAGACAGACATGCAAGGTGGGCACGCAGGCAGACAGACAGACAGGCACGGTGGTCACACAGGCAGGCAGACAGACAGGCACGATGGCAGACAGACAGGCAGGCAGACAGACAGGCAATGTGGGCACAAAGACAGACATACAGGCACGGAGGACAAACAGACAGGCGCGGTGGGCACACAGTCAGACAGGCGCGGTTGGCACACAGACAATTAGACAGGCGCGGTGGGCACACAGACAGGCGGACAGGGACAGACATACAGGCACGCACGCACGCACGCATACGGTTCTGACGTCATTGTAATTGAGAACGATTTTTGAGAACTACATTATAAAGGGTCGCAATAAGGTGAAACATATATTTTATAATGTTAAGCAACGGTAATTGCTCAGTGAATGTCGTATAGATTAATTTGGGCTTTCGCGAGTGTAATCTACAATAAAGCCTCCACGCAACAAGTAGGCCAGTGATATATTGATCATGCAAAATGAGGCAAAATTAACCAAAGCCGACAACGCGACAATGTCCCTTACAGGATTCCATAGTTTTGCTATACGTTATTTTTGGAAAACTAACTTACACTCAAGTGTAACAGTGTGCCTATATGGGAACAGGAATAGACCCTGCCATGGGAATCCTTTTACAAGCCTGTTACCAGTATGTACTGCTTTTCCACAGCGTTATCAGGTAGGTACTTAGTTCTCCGACTTCTATTGCCTCTCAAAGAAGTCTTCATGCAGACATTGTATACAACCTACCACTGGACGCATAAAACCATGTCTACATCTGTGATATTGCTACAACTTGTAACGTAGTTAGAGAACATGCGTTCTTCTCCACTTAGTCCACTATTGCTTGTTAAGAAACAAACTTGTTTTCACTTCAGGTAATCCAGTTATCTTTTAATCCTTATATCTGTTTTCATCAGTAGATCACGTGTCCCCTGGAACAATGAAAGGTGGACAGATCCTGTCGCTTGTGGTGCTGATCTCTGCCCTGCTTGCTGTGACACACTCTCTTGGTAAATACACGTATATAATGATGCAATGGATTTGTATTCACCATGGTTATTGGATTAAAAATGAAACGAAACTGAAATTTGTGGTGATTAAATTTGTCATATTCATATGGTTTCCTAAATACAATACGGGTTATTTTTTCTGTCACTTCTAATTTTTAACATACAACATAATTTTTTTCAGAGCACCCAAGTCACGACTCATGTAACACCACTGGGTGTAGACATGGGAATGGTCGTCTTAGATGTCAGTCATGTAACACCGGGTGTCACGGATCAAAGTGCAGCTCTACATGCCAAGGACGTTGTGACGGAGACGGATGTGACAGGTCCACTGGAGAATGTTTCAGATGTAGGCCAGGGTTTTATGGACGACACTGCGACACACCCTGTCCAACACGATGTTCCAGCAGTCCGGTAGGTGGCGCTGTCTACTGTCACCGCCATACAGGCGCTTGTTCTGAATCTTGTGGTGGAGGATGGACCGGGGCACATTGTGATGGACGATGTCCACCCAACTGCAAGGCATCAGTCTGTCACATACAGACAGGAGAATGTCTTGATGGGTGTGATGGAAGATGGGCAGGGGGCTTCTGTAACATGACATGTGACAACTGTCTGATGGGAAGGTGCAGCATCACCGGCTACTGTCTACGTGGATGTGAAGCAGGCTTCTATGGACAGAAGTGCGAAGATAGATGTCCACATTGCTGGACCACTGGTTGTGACAGACAGACTGGGGTATGTGAACAGTGTCTTCCAGGTTACCATGGACACCAATGCAGTAACACGTGCCCCAAGAAGTGCTACAAAGGAAGAGATGGACACAAGCACTGTGATCGACATACTGCAGTTTGTCAGGAAGGATGTGAGACTGGGTGGCACGGGTTACACTGTAACACCCCGTGTAGTGCCTCCTGCAAGTCTTCCCTGTGTTACAGTCATGATGGATCGTGCGTGGAGGGCTGTGTTCCAGGGTACTATGGGAAACACTGCAACAAGAAATGTCTGCTTTGTAGAGACAATGTGTGTGACCGCCATGGACGGTGTTCAGCCTGTACTGATGGATGGTTCGGAGAGAGATGTGACGAGGCTTGTGGGTGGTGTTTGGATGGTGTATGTGAGGTGGACGGTAGCTGTAGTCGTGGGTGTAAGGACGGGGCGTACGGGAGTCACTGTCAGCACACATGCAGTGGGGATTGTGTAGCTTGTGATCAGAAAACAGGGGTTTGTAATGACGCAGGGTCTGTTGATGCTGTGATCGAACTTGATACGATAGCAGGTACATGCTCCTTAATTCATTCAAAGTATCGAAACATACTGTCAGTTACATTTGTACTTATCTACGCACTCTAAGATGCGAATACTGAAGGTACACGTTGTTTGGACGATATGATATGTGGCAGTTGCGTCAGCTGTCACTTAGCCAAGGCATGTGTGTATTCGTCTTTGACCTTTCTAATTATGACTCCAAGTGAGTGAGTGAGTGAGTTAAAATTTAACGTCACATCGGCAATATTTCAGCCATATCGTGACGAGAACAATTAATTTTATGCATAATATGCAATGGCAAACTATAAAAACCTGTCAACGAAGGACAGTAAAATAACTAGATTATCACAGATTCGAATTTAAAACTAGCAATAAAATCTAAAACAGTCTAACTATAGGACAATACAAGGTAAAAACCGGCTATATATTGCCGACAACTGAAGGTAGATCACCATACTAGGGACCATGGGGACTTACAGTACATTGGCTTCCTGCATTGACCCTAGCTGGATTTACACCATCCCCTCAGCTATTAGCAATGTTAGATAATCTAGCCATAAACTAAACGAACATATATTCTACGATTAAAAGAGTAGTAGGTTTAAATTTACTTTGAATGTTTTGGGACTTACGTACCCTCTCAGGAGGACAATAATTTTACGCTACTTCAACCCCCTTTGAGGGCACTGCCACTCACAATCGAAGTTACTAATCAAATCTACCAATAATTAAAATACATATTTGTACAGAACATATTAATCAAAATTCATTCATTAAATCAATTTCTGTTAAAAAGCCAATAATTAAATGAAAATTAACAGTGTTAAAAAGATCCTTAACTGTTTTCACATTGAAGTATTTACCCGTTATGATGGAGAATTCAACACAGTCAAGCAGGACATGCTTGACCGTGGTTCTCTCATCACAAGGGATACAAAACGGAGGACCCTCACCTTTCAATAGGTATGCATGAGTGTATCTAGTGTGGCCAATACGAGATCGTCGCATGATGATCTCTTCAAATCTGGACTGACTACCAAAGTAGGTATAACCGATATAGGGTTTTATTGCATGAAATTTATTGATACCTACTTGGTTGTCCCACTTCTTTTGCATCAGATCACGGATGTAAGTTCTAATGCCAGCTTTATAATCAGAATATGGAATAAGAAGTGGTGTCACAGATTTGTTGAGTGCTGCCTTGACAAAAAGATCAGCCTTTGTGTTCCCAGAAATGCCAACGTGGCTGGGTAACCAACAAAAGACGATGTCGCATTGGCCAGTAGCAAGATCATTATATAATTCGATTATTTCAATTAAAAGTTGATGTTTGCAAGAGAGATTTTTAATCGCCCGAAGGCAAGAAAGAGAGTCAGAAAATATTATATATTGTTTATGTTTGGGATGTCTTTGAATATATTTAAGAGCTGTTAAGATGGCGTTTGCTTCTGCTGTAAATATAGAGCTGTTATCAGGTATTCTAGAAGATATTGTTGTGGATCCAATGACAGTGGCACATGCCACTGCGCCACCACCCTTGGACCCATCTGTAAATAAGGATTTGTATGTATTATAGTTATTCTTTGTCAGTGTTACGTCAACTTGTGGCCTCACTAATTGCCAAGGAGGAGAAGAAAGAAGACGGGAAGGAGATATATTCTCCAACTCAATGCCAGCAGCAGAAAGATATTGTTGGATTCTTATCCCAAGAGGTGGAACAAGTGAAGGGTTTTTATTATACAAGTCCTCATAAAGAGGATTAAAAACGCAAGTGTTAGCAGGATTGGATTCATTAGAATATAACTTTGTGATATATTGTATGGACAATTTGATACGGCGAAGTTTTAAAGATGGCTCATCGGCCTCAACGTAGAGACTGTCAATGGGAGAGGTTCTGAAAGACCCAAGACAAAGTCTTAGACCCTGGTGATGGATAGAATCAAGTAGTTTGAGGTTGCTTTTACAGGCCCCACCATATACGATAGAGCCGTAATCAAGTTTCGATCGGAAAAGTGATCTATATAAATGAAGGAGGGTGGTTTGGTCCCCTTCCCACTTTGAACTGGAAACGACTTTCAACAAGTCGAGTGCCTTCAGGCATTTGGCTTTTAGATTTTGATATGTGGCAGAAAGGTTAAATGCGAATCAAAGATGAGACGAAGAATTTAGCTTCCTTGACAACTTTGATGGGTGTGCCATTTAATGATAATTCAGGATCTTTATGGGGTTTGTATTTCCTACAAAATGTAGACAGTTGGTTTTGGATTTCGAAAATTTAAACCCGTTTTCAAGACACCATTTATGAATTTTGTTGAGACAAATTTGTAATTGTCTCTCAATAGTTCGCATGTTTTACCACGGCAAGAAATATTAAAATCATCCACGAAAAGAGATCCATCGATTGAATCACTTAAAAAACCTTTGACAGACTATTTATTTTAATACTAAAGAGTGTGACAGATAAAATACTGCCTTGTGGGACACCCTGATCCTGATTGTAATGATCAGACAGGGTAGAACCCACGCGAACTTGAAATTGCCTGTCCGTTAAAAACTGTGATATAAAAAGAGGCAAACGGCCTCTCAATACAAAATCGTGTAAATCTCTTAAAATACCATGTTTCCATGTGGTGTCATATGCTTTTTCTAAATCGAAAAAGATCGACACTGCATGTTGTTTTTTAATGATGACATTTTTAATAAAGGATTCTAAACGCACTAAATGATCGATAGTACTTCTGTTTTTACGGAAACCACATTGAATGTCTGTTATAAGGTTATTAGTTTCCTAGTACCACACAAGTCGATTATTTATCATGCGCTCCATGGTCTTGCAAACGCAGCTAGTTAATGAGATTGGTCGATAATTCGAAGGATCAGTATGATCACGTCCAGGTTTAGGGATGGGTACAATAATAGCATCGTGCCATGAAGAAGGAAATTGTCCAGAAGTCCAAATATCATACCAAAAATGTTTAAAAGGGTTTCTAAGCATGAATCCGGTAAGTGTTTCAGGAGCTGATAATGTATGTTATCAGCACCTGTAGCCGTATCATGAGCTTGATCAAGAGCAGTATGAAGCTCATGAATAGAAAATAGTTCATTGTCATCTTCCCCATTATCTGAAATGAAATTAATAGTTTTCTTTTCCTGTTGTTTTTTATAATTTTGGAATTGAGGTAAATAATTCGATGAGGAAGAGTGTTTGGCCAAAGTTTCTCCAAGTCTATTTGCAATATCAGATTGACTAGTTAATAATTCGTCTCCATCTTTAAGTTGCTTAATGCTAGATTTAGAACCCTTACCTTTTATTTTCTGGATCATATTCCATACTTTTGATATCGGCGTTCGTGAATTTATTTGTGATACATAATTTCGCCAGGATTGACGTTTATTTTGCTTGAAGGTACACCGTGCCTTAGCATTTAAAATTTTAAATGTATTCAAATTATGGACGATAGGATGGCGACGGAAATAATTCTCAGCTTTCTTCCGTGCCTCCCTAGCCTGTTTGCACTCATTGTTGAACCATGGTTTTCGTATGTGTGGAATTGCAGAGGATTTGGGGATACACTCATCAGCAATATTAATTAGTTCATCAGAGAAATCCTTTATAGGATCAGTACATTCTATAAAGAGTTCGGGTTTAAGTCTGCTACAACACAGAGCTTGATACAACGGCCAGTTAGCTTTTTTAAAGCTCCATCTCGAATATGGAGTAATATCAGTTGGGTTTACAGGTTTTAGTATTGTAGGAAAATGGTCACTTCCACATAGGTCATCATGGACTGACCATTCAAATTCATTTAGTAATTCTGAAGTCGAGAGCAGAATAGGTTCGTGTACCAGGGTGTAAATACGTGTTGGAACCATCATTATAAATACATAAATCATTGTCTGAACAAAACTCCTCCAGTAGTTTACCTTTAGCGTTTGTATTGACACTACCCCAGAGTGGGTTGTGCCCATTTAAATCTCCCATAATAATACAGGGCTTCGGGAGTTGGTCATATAGAGCTTGAAGATCAGTTTTGTGAAACGTTGAAGACGGAGAGATATATACAGAACACAATGTAAACGCAACATGTAAAGTAATTCGCACTGCAACAGCCTGCAGATGAGTAGTTAGTGACACTGGGCTCTGGATAACATTCTGTTTGACTAAGATGGAAGGTCCGCCCATGGCCCTGTCACCCGGAGGTGAAAAACAATGATATGCATTGAAAGAACGCAGGACAAAATCATCTGTCTGTTTTAAATAGGTCTCCTGCAGACAGAACGCTGATGGTGTTAAATCCTGGACTAAAAGCTGCAATTCATTGAAATTAGTCCTTAGTCCTCTGCAATTCCACTGTAGGATATTATGCTGATAACCTATCTTTTAGGGGGATTTATTGGGGATCTACCCCGCACTTGTTTGGTGGGCGACAAGCTATGTGCCCTACTACGGACGTTTTCAGACACGTCCATATCCTCAAGAGATCCATATTTGTTGAATAATTGAATTTGATTTTCTGATCCCTTTGTGACTCTGCCACTGAGTTTTTTGGAAACATCTGGCTTTTTAGTTTTGGTTTTAACGAGACCTTGCTGAGATTTTGTGGACAACTGAGAAGATAATTCATGATCAGGGGATGTCTCTGATTGGATTCGAGATGTACCAGGAAGTGAGTTTACAGTTTGTGTAGATGTAGCAGGCGAGACAGGTTTAGGAGATTCTGTTTTGACCCAGGTTAAATCTGTCTGACAACTAGCAGATACTTTAGTTACTCTAGATGTTGCCTCAGTCGTTGTTCTGGCAATGGAAACATAACTGTCTGTCTGTTCTGAGCCGTGGACTAGTTTCTTGGCATCTGCAAAACTAATGTTTTGCGTGAATTTTATTTGATTGATTGCCATTTGCTGTTTCCATACGGGACAGTCCTTAGAGTAAGCTGGGTGGTTCCCCGCGCAGTTGATGCACTTTTTGACAGTACTGTTACAATCTTCTGTTGCGTGTGTCTTTTCACCACAGTGAGCACACACAACAGACAATGTACAAGTATTTACGCCGTGGCCAAACTTCTGACATTTAAAGCACCTCAGAGGGTTTGGAATGTACGTCTCCACATTGAGGTTACAATAACCTGCCTTGAGAGATTTTGGAGCAATGGGTAAAGAAAAAGAAAACAGATAAGTATTGGTTTTGATGGTTGTATCGTTTTTACGTGTAGAAAAACGTTTAACGTAGAGTACACCCTGATCCTTCATTTCGGAAACGATATCTAGTTCCGACATGTCAGCCAGCAATCGCTCACGATCTCTAACGATTCCCTTGCTCGTGTTAAGGGTCTTGTGAGCCGTGACGGTGACGGGAATGCCGACAAAAGTTTCAGTGTTAGGTAGGTTGTTTGATTGGTGCATCTTGCCACACTCAATTAACAACGCACCAGAACGTAATCTTTTAACATTCTTCACATCGCTAGCAATGCCTTGGATACCTTTAGACACAGCAAAAGGATTTAATTTTAATGGTGTATCATCTATTGTCTGAATTACAACAAAACGTGGCCAGTAATCAGTTGGTTTGGGCAGTCTAGGGTCGTTGTCAACAGGGTCATTGTCAAGAGGACGTTTGGTTTTTTTGTTTGGAGTTTGATAAGCCATGGTTATTTTGTTAGATTTCATCATCCGAGCTCCCCACCCACCACGGAGTATCACAAGGACAATGCTAAAAACAATTGGATTTCCAACTTGCAGCACCAAGGATACCCGGATGATATACTCAAGCAGAAGAATTAAAAGATTAATAATTCCACCAGATTGGTCCATGAGCACCGCCTTCTGGGCATAAGACTCTAGGCAAAGTTCATAACATCATATTTCAAAATCACAAACGTTTTAGATAAACAAGTAAGCCCGAAATTAAAACAATTCCAAATCAAATGTGTGCAAAGACATAGATAGATATAGTCTATACACAGGGCACCAGCCGATTGATAGAACCGGGCCAGTTCTACCACCCGTCTAGGTGAAGTCAGGGGCGAAGTGGTGTGTTGGGCAAAGGAACACTGTTCCTGGAACCAGTGCCCTCAACCACCGGACTACCTTCCTCCACCGACACAGGGGCACAACCCACGGCAAACGGGTTGGTGGACCAAATATCCCCCCGGGTCCACAACGGGGGGTTGAAGGGCGCTTAGCGTGACCCAGCACCCACCACGAGGAGGTGGCCCTTCATGGGTGCCATGACTCCAAGTCTAAAACGGTACGGCGCAGTAGTAATCGATTAACGCCATCTATTATTCCCCAGTATTTTGTCCGAGACGTAGCTTAACATAATGTCAGTTGCGTTTGTACTTATCTGCGTACTCTAAGATGCGAATAATAATTGTAAATACACATATTTAGATAGACAGACAGAATCCAAGCCTAAAAATCTGTGTAGTGCATCTGTAATCGTTCTGTCTAGCATTTAACGTAATCTTTTATTTCACAGTATTTTATCTCATTCATAACTGAACACGAGGCCAGAATCAAATGAAAAACGTAGCAGCATCGTGAAGCAAATCACATAAACTCCAAAGGATCTCGGCTCAGTGACTAAAGCTAGATCCAAGCAACTTTAACCAACAACTATCTCAGAAATGTTTTTGTGAGGTAGTTTCCAAATCAGTTTCGCCTCTATGTCCTTATGACATGGCATACATATTGGTTTGAAGGTTTGGGCATAGCATATTACCATTTTCACAGTACTACCTAAAGCCTCTCCGATCAAATTATCCAAGAACGATACTGTAAGGTTATCAGAAAACAGGCTCAAGTATGTGTTCAATCTTATTTGTTGACAAAAAGTTTTGGAAGTTTTGAAACGTATTTTCCGAAACGTATGCTTTTGTGGTATTGCTGTTTAACTTGTTACTGACAGGCAACTTCAAGATTCATACAGAAGTGAGTTGTTTCCTTTGTGCCAATTTCATATTTTCCGCTAAGATGACAGAAGATAGTTATTTCCTTTGTGCCAAAGATCGCTAAGATCTTTTCCTCCTCTCAGTGTTTGTCTTCTTCCATAATCTTGTAAATTTGACACGTGTCATGTACCCAGCACACGTATGTAGGTGTTACGTTTGTACTGTTTTTGTTGTTTCTATAAATATTCAAACTGGGAATGGGTCGTGTACACCGCGATGACCACATAACGGGTGTCTGGCATGGTTCAGTATGGTAGAACTCAGCGAGGGCTAGCAAATATGGTCATAGTGTCTCAGGTCTGTAATTTGCAGACTTTGGATCAGGTTTCTGCAGACAGTGGTCATTGACAAGACATACATTCAATGCATGAATGTAAATATATGTATATAGGACTCTTTAGTCTGTCATACAAACCCTGAAACAAACATCCAAGAAATTCCAAGCCACACACTGAGTGCTAGTGATTAGGTGCCTGAGTCTGGGGGTGTGGGTTCGAATCCCGGATGGGACTCAGCTAAACAAATTACTAGAATCTGTACTTTACTCAGAAAGTGTAATCCCAAATAGAACATACAATATATTTGACGACTTTCTAAATGGCATTGTGCATTCAAAGCCCATTCAAGTCTAGATTATGTGGCAAGTCTCTAGATGTCACCAGTTTCAAAATGAAGAAAGTCTCAAGATTCCTTTTTTATTATATTTCTTGATTATAAATTAGGTACTGTTTTTTCTGTAAAATATAATAATTTCAGAGACTAGATGTTAGAGAGAGAGAGAGAGAGAGAGAGAAGGAGTGAGCGAGTTAGTGAGTGAATGAGTGAGGTATCATTGAAGTTGGCAGGCAATGACATGCATTAGCATTGAGTGTTCTGTGTTGACTTTTAGATAGATCTATGATATTGTGGTACCATGTTTGTTTTTCTACTAAACAAATCATTACAGGGCTGCACGAGTGGATCGTGTAAACACATGTCCACACCTGGTTAGTGCTGTATATACTATTTCAGGATATATATTTCAATATATATTGAGCAGTGGTGTATCTTGTAAACTTTACAGCATGTACATGAAGTACATGTAGGGCTTCACCCTGTGTCACAATCAAGACGTATTTGGTGTATGACATGATACCTTTGCAAATAGACATTGTTGGCCAATTCTTTCAGCATTTTATGTATTGAGGGAAAATTGTAGCCTGGTGGATTCGTCCCAGAAAAAATAAATTTGCCATCACATAACACCCTTTAGCCTTGTAGTTTTCATTACTGAAGAACTCCAAATCCCGTGGTACTACACTGAAATCTCCCGTGATGATCGGGATAGAAGTGGCCTTTAGCACCCATGTATGTAACAGGCAGTTTTACCAGATAGGGTGGTCAGTCGGTCGCTAACCTTGTTTTGATTTTTATGCATGTCATATCAGAAACCGTTGATCCGTCCATTCACCGGAACACAAAGTCCAGCCCAAGCAGACGCCCATGCAGTCTCCCAGAAAACACCAATGTAAAGAATTCTGCAAGAAGCACGGCTGACCACTGGTCGCAGCTCTGTGAGGGCATTCAATCCTCAGTTGATGAACAACGTTGATAGAAGCTATTTCAACAACTACCTCGGGATTCTCGTCCTGAACATCGTCGGGAAGGTCTTCGCTCGTGCGATCCTGAAAGGACTTTACAGACACTTACCGTTAAGGTGTATCCCGACTCGCAGTTTGACTTTAGGACCGAACGGTCCACAACCTACACGTCCTGCTCAGTCTACCATATGTTGGAAAACTGAAGAACCTTACAAAAGCACTCGACGTTGTTTGCAAGGTTTGGCTGCTCACGCAAGCTGGATCATTAGTGGAGTACAACAGGGCTGTATACTCGCTCCATCCTGTTTCGAGTCCTCATCGCAGTCCTGCTAAAAGAATTGGAAAATATATAGAACCTCTAAAGTTTCATATGAGCCTTATAGACTTTGGACAAAGTCATAAGTAACACACACCATCATGTTCAGTTATCCTATTCTGTTGTTCTTAAGGAAAATGGTTGCTGTGTATGCGCATACAGGGTGTTCATATATATATATATATATAACCGCGAGACCAGGCCAGGTAGTTCGCCAGAACACTGAACACCTGGCAGATAACATGGCAACAAAGCCGTCTTGCTGATAAGCCCTTTTGTCTTCAGTTCTGGGCCAACTTTCTCGCATGCCTTCCAAATGCACATCAACACTCACGGTGGGAAGATTATTCTTTACGGGTGAGAAATGAAATTCTTCAAAGACATTTAGAAGTTGGTGTAGTAATACAAGACAAATCTTATGGATAACAACGACTTGGTTTATTTTTCACAACGTTTCTTGGCTAGTTCTTGCCCCTTCTTCATTCACCTGCAGAAGGGGCAAGAACTAGCCCAGAAACGGGTGAGAAATATTCACATATTGTTATATTTTCCTATCCACTTAGTTTATCTCACATTATCTTTATTACTCTATCACAGCTTTAGATAACGGTATGATAATTTAATCACAGCATATATTGATTTCTGTCAATTAACACAATTGTGTTACATTCAAGCAATAACGTTTCACAATCGGTCACTTCAGGTGGTTAACGTCTAGTGGTTTACATACCAAGCTGTGGTGTTTATAGGTAGGCGTAAGGGTGGACTTTCCTCACCCCTACTCTTACCCCCGCAGACAGAGACATACACATTTACAGACAGACAGACAGGCACGGTGGACTTACAGGCGGTCGGACAGACAGACACGGTGGACAGACTGAAAACAGATAAACAGACACCACAGGCACACAGACAGATAGACACGGATCGAGGACAGACAGACGGATAGACACGATGGACAGGATGACAGACAGACAGACTGACAGACACTGTGGACAGGGAGACAGACACGGCGGGCACACAGACAGACAAGGCGGGCAGGCAGACAGACAACGCAGTCACAAAGACCGACAGACAGGCACAGCGGACACACAGACAGGACAGGCAGGCACAGGCGGGCGGAAAGACGCACAGACAGGCACGGCGAACAGACAGACAGACAGACAGACACGGCGGGCAGGACAGACACGACAGACAGGCACCGGGCGGACATACAGACAGACAGACAGACAGACAGAAAGGCATCTGACGTCACCGTAACTGACAAAGTTATTGAGTATTTCATTATGGAGGACTGCAAAAAAGGCGAAACCTATTCATTCCATAATGGTAAGCAACTACACTGTACAATTGCACAGCGAATATCTCATCAATTGCTTTGGGCCAAGGTACCTGTTTACACCTTTAAGCTACAGCGTAACTTCAGTTACGTTGGAATCCACACTTCAAGCGGGCCAGTGATATATTGATTATGTCATCTTACTTGCAAGAACTCACTAAGGTATGACTCATGTATCTTCGTTTCTCAACAACTTTGGTATGGGCTGTCAAGGTCACGGAACAACTCAAGTTTTGGAGTTATATTTATCCTATATCTGCTTCAAGTGATATGCAGCAGTGCCCTTGATGTCAGTTAATTTTTTTAACATGTAGGCTGTCACTAAGCTGACACATTTATAACAAGAGCGGAGAAAACAAGTAGTCCGGAAGAATGATTTTAGCAATAAATAATTTAATAATGATAAAAAATACACGACCCTCCATTTTAACAAAACACAGAAACATCCTTTAAAGATCTACACTTTTACTATCCCAGTCAGTGGATCATTCGTCACCTCGTTATCAACTCCCTGGGGAGTATACAACCAAAGATGCCCGTTGGATAGGAGTAACATTAGCAACTCCTCTTGGGTACCAATTCACTACGGGGAAAGCAGGGTTAAATTCACTAGCCGAGGTGTCCCACACAGAATATCAACTTGACCACCCATGTAGACACCCTGTAGTTATGCGCCACCAAGACAGAACATCAATCAGCCATGACACCATCAGTATTTACGAAAATAATAGGCCTCATAAACGAAAATAAATGACTGATGTAGCGCTTAAAATGTGCGATCTATTTCATCACGTGCACAGACTTCCAAAAGTGGCGAAGTATGTACCAAAATTCAAGTTCTAAACTAACACATTGCTAAAAGACACTCTAAAGACTAAAAACTACCATAAATCTACAAATGGCGATAACCAAATTACAAACATGTAACACCAATTTATATTCCCAACCACATAACACCCGAACACGCCCTACTACCCTGAATACGTTAACTTCTGTGACTTTATGTGGCTTTGGCACCGACATAGGGAGGGATCCATATAAATTCTACCTTTCTGGCTAAGGTGTGTAGATCTTGAGTGGTTTTTGGTAGGTCTACATCGTCTATTAAATTAGGTTGTTGTTGTTTTTTGGGGGGTTTTTTTTGTTGTTTTTGTTGTTGTTTTTTTGTTGTTGTTTTTTGGGGGGTTTGTGTTGTTTTGTTGATTTGTTGTGTTTGTTTTGGTTGTTTTTTGTGTTTTTTGTTGGTTTGTTTTATTTTATATTTTATTTATTTATTTACATTCGTTGTGTTTGTGTGTGTGTCTGGGGGTTGGGAGGGTGGGGGTAGTGTGTACTTGATTCTAGCCCTCTGAATGAGTCTGTTAGATTAAAATGTCTTGGAGTCTGTATGATTTAGTTTGCCTAGAGGGTTGTAATGTGTGGGTGCCGAAACCCGTGCGTTTTGTACCCGGGTGAACTTCACCGTGACGTCAGGTGTGCTTGTAGATATAACCGCAAGTCAGCTGATCAGGTAGTTCCCCGGGGATAAATATCACAAGGGCAGACTAACCCGTTTTCAAGGCTGTCTTTCCTAAAAGCACTTTGGTGATCTTTTGTATACCCGTTATCTTACTTGCCTCATACATGTACATGAACGCTCGTGGTAGGAGGACTATTCTTTACTGATGAGATATATTCAATATTGTAATCTTTTATCAGTTAATTAAACTGGTATGCTATGAGATAAACTACCACAGCTTTACATTGGTGTATGATAATGTTAATCACAGTATGTATTAAGATCTTCTGTTTATCCCATTTTACACAATTTTGTTACATTCAAGCAATAATGTTTCACAATCAGTCAATTTAGGGGTTTCAAGTCGACTTCCGGCGCAGGGGTACTTTACATACCGAGCTGTGTTTTTTATATGTCGGTTTATCGGTAGACTCTTCCTCAAACCCAACTCCTACCCCTGCGAACACAGACATATACTGACAGACAGGCACAGCAGACTAACAGACAGACAGGCAGGCACGGTTGGCACACGGACAGACAGACAGACAGGTACGGCGGCCACACAGACAGACAGGCAGGCACGGCGGAGACACAGACAGACCGGCAAGGCGGGCACACAGACAGACAGGCACAGTTGGCACACAGACAGACAGGCAAGGTGGGCACACAGACAGACAGGCACAGTTGGCACACAGACAGACAGACAGACACGACTGACCCACAGACAGAAAGGCACAGTAGACAGACATACAGACAGGCACGGCGGCCACACACACAGACAGACAGGCAAGGCGGGCACACAGACAGACAGACAGACAGGCACGGTTGGCATACAGACAGACAGAGAGGCACGGTTGGCATACAGACAGACAGACAGACAGACAGGCACGGCGGGCACACGCACAGACAGACAGCCAAGGCGGGCACACAGACAGACAGACAGACAGGCACGGTTGGTAAACAGACAGACAGACAGGCAAGGCGGCCGTACAGACAGACAGACACAGTGGGCACATAGTCAGGCAGACACAGGCGGAGAGGGACGGCGGACACACATGTAGACAGGGACGGCGAGCGCACAGACAGACAGGCACGGTGGGCACACAGACAGACACGCACGGTGGACACACGGGCAGACAGACAGGCGGACAGGGACGGCGGACACACATGCAGACAGGGACGGCGAGCTCACAGACACACCGACAGACATGCACGGTGGGCACACCGACAGACATGCACGGTGGGCACACCGACAGACATGCACGGTGGACACACAGACGGACATGCACGGTGGTCACACAAGGGCAGAGAGACGCACGCGGACACGGACGGCGTGACACACATGCAGACAGGGACGGCGAGCTCACAGAACAGACAGGCAGACACACAGACAGGCACGGTGGGCACACAGACAGACATACACGGTGGGCACACAGACAGACATGCACGGTGGACACACCTGACAGACATGCACGGTGGACACACAATAGACAGACATGCACGGTGGACACAGACAGACAGGGACAGACATGCATGCGAACAGGGACACGAGCTCCCAGACATGCACGGTGGGCACATTGACAGACACATGCACGGTGGGCACACAGACAGACATGCACGGTGGACACACCGACAGATTATGCACGAGAAAAGTTCTTGGGCACTTCAGACAGACATGCACAAATTGAAGAAATTGGCTGCATTTACCAATACTGGTAACCTAGTGAGTTTAAACTTTTGATGGGTACCGTATATGTCGGTATGTTACTCCTGTTATAGAGGTGGTGAAGATCAATTTCATAGATTTTATTGATAACAAGGCTTTGTTTTGGAAAGAAAGTCGATCAGTAAAACCGGTCACACAGACAGGCTGACAGACAGACAGTCAACACAGTGGCCGCAGACATTTACAGGCAGACAGACAGACAGGCGGGGTGGCAGACAGACAGGCAGGCAGACTCGGCTGTTGCGGGCGACACAGACAGGCACAGTTGGCAAACACCCCAACACACATGCAAGGCGGGAACACAGACAGGCAATTCAGTCAGACAGACTGGCTCGGTTGGCACAAAGTCAGGCACACACACACGCCGAACAGACAGACAGACAGACAGGTATGCACACACTCTCACGCATGCACGCGCACACTCACGCATACACACACGTCATTATAACTGAGAAAAGTTCTTGAGTACTATTAGGTGAGAGCTATTTTTTTAATACTGGTAAGCAACTGCAATTGCACAATGAATTTCGCATAAAAACTTTGTGCCAATGTCTACATCATTAATCTACACACAACAAGCACACCACTATAGGTGATATATTGATTATGTCAATCCTACTTGTACATTCCACTGCAGTTTGACTCATGTGATCCTCGTTTATCAAACACTTTTGTATGGGGTGTCACGGTCACCGTCACCCGGAAAACAAGTTTTGAAGAAATGTTTCTTTATACTCTGCCACTCCTTCATTCTTTACACTGACTAACCACCCATTCACTACAGGATTTAATTCAAGATTCTGTGCCTCACTTTCCGCTGTCTGTCTTGATCTGCCCCTTCGTATCTGGCCCAGTCCCTCACGCAGCACCGCCTATGTCGCTCTCTCCGTTCTCGTTGTTGTGACCTTAAATGTAGAATGGGCGTGTAGAATAGTCATGAATATTCATCAGTGGGCGGTGATTATATGACCACGCCACATGTGTTTCTTCTGAAGGGGAAGATATTTTTTGTTAGGCCGTGTTTGTGACGTAGCACATAAGCTTCGCACACTGATGAATATTCATGATTATTCTGCACTTAAGCCCATTTACGGTCACAACAAACGTCTCCTCGTTATCCCCTCTGTGAGGACTTCTACGTATGGTGAAAGGTCCTTTTGGTATGCTGCCTCTACAACCTGGAACCAACTACTTCAATATCTACGTGAGTGTAAAGAACTTTCTACTTTTAAATCCCTACTAAAGACTCACTTCTTCAGATTAGCCTATGAGTCCAAACAATAAACCATACGGTTCTGACGTCATTGTAATTGAGAACAGTTCTTGAGAACTTCATTATAAAGGGTCGCGATAAGGTGAAACATATATATTTTATAACGTTAAGTAACTGTAATTGCTCAGTGAATGTGGTACATATTAATTTGGGCCAAGGTACCTGTCGCAAGTGTAATTAAGAAATACAGTTCGCTCTACCACCATGTATAGTGTAATAAAACACACTTTCGCCCTGAACTATTATAGTTTAAGTACGAGGACGCTTGCCAAATTTAATACTTTCTAGGGATAATTACGAATAATTTAAGGCAGAAAACAAACGACGGTGTCGGTGACCACATTAAGAATCCTCGCACAGGGCTAACAGGCGCGCTGTTATATTGATGTGTCTGTCTCCCTTACGTTAAGACGAACGTTACCAGAAAAAAAACAAATGATAACAGTTTGATGACGGTTTACGTTCGGATTAAATATCTTCCCTGAATTATTTTAATTGCATCTGTCATTAACGTAAACCATATGGGGCAATATGAACGTCACATTTCTACTACCAACGTAAGTTTAGATCAGTACATCCAGATGAAGCTGAGTAGTCAAGCGACATTCCACGATTGCATTGTGGGAATGTAAACATCGCGTCGCTGAAAACTTGTGAGTCGAACTGACACATTTTTACCGTCGTAAAACATAAACGTAATGTTTCCACCAGAAATATTAGCTGCGTGAAGCAACTGCAAACCAAGAAACGGGATGCAACGAAGTAGTTTACTGTAGGAGGCCGTACGAGGCGATGACAACTGACATGCATCGTGACGTCACTTACATTGTGACGTAATGTAAAATAATTACGAGGGGGCACACTAGAATAGCGCAGTGACGGGATAACTTCATTCAATTTTTACGTCATCGAAAAACTATACCTTTATTGTCTGATAGTGTGTTTTTTACGATTGTTCTAACCGCTAGGCAACTTAGAATCTACATTAAAGCCTCCACACTACAAGTAGGTCAGTAATATATTGATCATGACTCACTGCAGAACTTTTGTATGGGTTTTGTATGGAATCCGAGAAGGGACATTGTCGCGTTGTCGCGCTCTGAAAAACAAGCAAAATGAGGCAAAATTAACCAAAGCGCGACAACGCGACAATGCGACAATGTCCCTTACAGGATTCGATAGTTTTGCTATACGTTATTTTTGGAAAACTAACTTACACTCAAGTGTAACAGTGTGCCTATATGGGAACAGGAGTAGACCCCGCCATGGGAATCCTTTTACAAGCCTGTTACCAGTATGTACTGCTGTTCCACAGTGTTATCAGGTAGGTACTTAGTGCTCCGACTTCTATTGCCTCTTAAAGAAGTCTTCATGCAGACATTGTATACAACCTACCACTGGACGCATAAAAGCATGTCTACATCTGTGATATTGCGACAACTTGTAACGTAGTTAGAGAACATGCGTTCTTCTCCACTTAGTCCACTGTTGATTGTTAAGAAACAAACTTGCTTTCACTTCAGGTCATCCAGTTCTCTTTTAATCCTTATATCTGTTTTCATAAGTAGATCACGTGTCCCCTGGAACAATGAAAGGTCAGTACATCCAGATGAAGCTGAGCAGTCAAGCGACATTCCACGATTGCATTATATCTGTTTTCATCAGTAGACCGCGTGTCCCCTGGAACAATGATCCTGTCGGTTGTGGTGCTGATCTCTGCCCCGCTTTGCTGTGACACACTCTCTTGGTAAATACATCGTATATAATGATACAATGGAATTGTATTCACTATGGTAACTGGATTAAAAATGAAACGAAACTGAAAGGACAAGGTATGATAAGGGTGGTTTTTGGCCCACAAACAGAATTGGCTGAACACATGTTATTTGTTTAGAGACAAGATGGCTTTGCATAAAAAAGCTATTTTTTACATTATCTGAGGCCATAATTTCAATGCAGAGGGGCCCAAATGGGTTTTATCAGTTCCCATGAAAAAATAACAAGAAATCTGAAATATCAGTGTGCCATAATGACTTATATACAACTATCAGGCTATATTTACATACAAACAGTATCAGTTGTGCAACAGGTATTCATGATGAAGAAAGTTGTCAAACATCAATAACAAGGTTTTAACTTCAAGGGCCCAATTAGGGTTGTAATACATTGTGGACAGTAATTCAATTACTTGCCAATTGATTACAATAAAGCTCATTATTCACAACTTTCATTGCAAACATAAACTATAGGTCAATTTTTACAACATGTACTTATGATAACCATTCATGTCCCACGAAAAAATCACATTAGGGGCCCATTTTAGGTCTAATTACATTTTGGGCACAGCTTGATTTTAACAAGTAAGTGTTAAAAGTCAGTATACACAACCGGTTTTAGCAAAATATACAGTAAACATCTCATTCACAACATGATATGACAATGACCAATCATGGGCCTTTCAGGTGAAATTACATTCTTGGCACAGCTTGATTTAACACCATGTAAGTGTTAAAAGTCAGTATTTACAACATTCTTTGCAAATATATACAGTAAACATCTCATTCTCAACATGTTATAATAACCAATCATGTTGCACTAAAAGCACAGGTCTTGACCTCAAAGGGGCCTATTTCAGGTGAAATTACATTCTTGGCACAGCTTGATTTTGACACCAAGTAAGTGTTAAAAGTCAGTATTCAAAAATCTTCAAAAGTAATTATTCACAACTCATTCACTGCAAAGATATATAAAACATCCACTTTCACTCTTCATCCACATGGTCATCAATCTCTGAATCAGTTTCTGAATCACTGTCAAGAACTGCAGCATTCAACTAGAGTTGCTGAAACTGGCATATTGTTTTGGTGTCTACCATATCTTCCAGATCTCTCAACTGAAAAACAGATGACTTTATATCAAAAGAAAATTCTGTTTTAAAACTTTGATATTATAAATCTATTCAAGGGTAACATTACTTATTTATTTTCTAAATGTCAGTAGTCTGGCCTTGAAGGCTTATACAGATTTAATCACCACTGAGACATCAGTATTTCTTGAAATTCTGTCACATTAAATTAGAAAATTGAAGAAAAAATATTGGTTATTTTAGCACTCATATTATGCTTACCTTCCAACTCAAGTTGTCATCTTCATGAAATGACACTCCTGGAAATCAGTCCAAGCAAAATTTCTCTTATCTGAAAAAAATATTGGAAATCATAAAAGAATTATCATTATGTTCAAGAAATTGGTGCTTTCCTAATTTTTCTAATGCTAAACATGTCAATAGTATAGTTATATAGGGGAAGGAATTGACCTCCAAAAGCATAATCAATTGTTGAGGCCACTTTTTGATCAATTATAGATATAAGATAAAAACAACTGTTAGAGCACATGAGAACAAAGGTAATCAGTCCTCAGTTTTAATATGACAATTGAAACCAATAGTCATTGATTCTGTTAACATATATTTAAGAAGAAATAGTGAACGCTTTAATTGATTATGTGATTTGGTTGTCGGTAATTGACTGGCAGCCCACAAAATATCCATAAACTAATTATTTGTTTGATCATTGCACCACTAATTAACAGCTCTGGACAGTTTGTAAATATTTACTTGCAACCCAAAAATCAAACATAATTAAAACACAATTATCACTTCTTCATGACATATAATATGCATTGCTGATTATGAAAAAACAAATAAACAAAATTATAAGCGTATAATCGCAAATCAAAAGTGCAATATTTTGTACTTGGGTTTACCTCCCTCGAAACGAAGCAGCCGGGATACCGAAACCAGTCAGAGCGGGTGGGTGTGCACTCAAGTGTAACGGCTGGTTCATTAGCAGATGCTGCCTTCACGGCTCATTGTGTGTGTATATATAGAGATGTTGGGTTTTGTAAATACATGCTCATTTTTTGTGTATAACATTTTGTAATCAACAGACATCATAACATGTCATGTGTTCAAGTATCACACCTGCCTGTCTGTGTAATTACATATAATGTGACAGAGACCGACCCGGGCCATAAATCAATGGCTTTTGTTTATGGTGTATAGCCTGATTGGTGTTAAGTTCAAATTGCATGTGGTCAGTGATCGCAGTTGTGTATTGAATATTGTCATTAGCAGACACGCAGGCAGACACACAGGTGTCAATAAAACAAGACATTGAGTTTTGTCTGTGACAGCGACATATCTATATCACAGTTAGAAATTGTGTCAACGCTAAATAATTACATTGCTTTTAAGTATCGAACTGAGAAAGTGACTCGGTAAGAAGAACGTGTGGTGAAATAGACAAATGAAATTATATAAACAGTTTATTTACTGTCATAACATATAAAAAGCTCGCGCCTGTGAGATATCAACAAAACATTAGGAAAATAGCTCACACCAAAGCCTTCACCTAGTATTCACCAGACAGCCCGCTTCCAAGTTGCGCGAACCTATTTCACTGCGCACGTGCTATGAGTGCAGCCCAGCTGTTGAAACCCGTTTTCCCCAGAAAAGTCACGGGAAATTTAGTGAAACGTTTGAACTCCGATTTCGCGCGTTTTTTCATCACGTTAATTTTCAACTTTATAAGTTGAATTTGCATTTTTGACGCTTTGTTTCGCTAAGTCCATACCGAAAGGTATCAGAATCTGCAAAGTTGTGTTTTACGTTGCATGTGACCTTTAAAGAAATTACCATACTAACATTTTGAAACAATGCTTACCTTTCTACAGGTTCTTTATTGTGGGAACAAAGTGGAAAAGTCAGTGTCTTCAGGCTTTAAACAAGATTTACATGATGTTAATTCAAGTTTGTTTTGAACAGTAACTTACATTACCAAACTTTTAAGAATTTTTTTACCAAATTTGTATTTCATAGCACACAAGTTTTGTCAGCCAATTCTTATTAATGTTTAACTTAACTTTGAAGAAAAAAATGAAGAAAAGAAAAATACATTAGGATGTGAACCTGAATGTCTGATAACAGAAAAAAATTGAGAGGCCATCACTGTAACCACTAGGCTGCAGATTTTACTGTTACTATTTGTCACTTTAAGCTTATATATTACACTTTATAACAATGTGTCACTTCTTGACGTCTGTTTGCTTTTCATAATCTGCTGGACTTTGATATTAAATGTTCTTATTCTAACAATATTAAATGTAGCCTGATATATCCTAGAAAACATGGCAAGGTACATTATTTTTGTTAAAATGTGTATGTTTTATACACAGTTACATCCAGTGGAATGCCACCGTTATTTGACAGTGACAGGTGACACAGAGGGGTTTCATAAACAGATGCATGATAGAACAAATATGATAAAATTCCCAGCATAATTACCAAAATCTCACCTTTAGAATGCTGCCTGATCATATTTTGAAAAATCTTCTGATGTCTTCTTATTTTCCAGCAGTAATCAACAGGGTCTCAAAAAACTACCCTTGTTTCACCCCCAAAGTCATCAGCCTTGAGAGTCCCTACGATATTGAATTTTTTTATCAAAACATGTTTGATAAGTTCATTTTAGTGCTCTCTAAAACATTCAAAATAGTAATGAATCATGGTATAGTTATTATTAAATGTGACTTAGCGGTTTCTTCAGAGATACAACTTTACGCTAATGTTTATTTTTAGAGAGCTGTGCTATGCAATTTACGTCGTACAACAGAAAAATGTAATTTATTTAAACATTTTGATATGAGCAAGCGTGACCCACCACAATTCTTTTTGAGTGCATTATAATTTACTCTCTTCATGTGTGGTGAAAAAAATTGGGATGGGTCAAGCTTTTAGTTCACACTTTTTAATGACTCTGGAAAATATGAAAATACGGTGGTTTTTCTGAAGATATTGTAAAATAGGATTAACTTTGAGGGTCTTCAAGAGGAAAAACAGCACCTAAAACATCAAAACCATATGGAGGTAATTTCAACAATTCATTTAGCACTTTTTATGCTAAAATTATCATGTTATTAGAACTTTGAATATCGCATGAAATTTTGTGGGCCAATAAGGGCCTTTATCATGCCTTGTCCTTTGTGGAAGTTAAATTTGTCATATTCATATGGTTTCCTAATGAGTACAATACGGGTTATTTTTTCTGAAACTTCTAATTTTTGCAACATACAACATAATTTTTTCAGGAGCACCAAAGCCACGACTCATGTAGCAACACTGGGTGTAGACATGGGAATGGTCAACTTCGATGTGAGTTAGCCGCTTAACACCGGCGTCACGGATCAAAAGTGGAGCTCTACATGCTGGCGACGTTGTCATTGAGACGGATGTGGACAGGTCCACTTGAGAATGTTTCAGGATGTAGGCCAGGGTTCTCATGGACGACACTGCGACACACCCTGTCCACCTCACGATGTTCCAGAAGTCTGGTAGGTGGTGCTATCTACTCGTGACCGACATACAGGCGCTTGTTCTGTGAATCTTAGTGGTGGAGGATGTAACGTGCGCGCATTGTGGAGGCTGGACGATGTCCTCCCAACTGCAAGGCATCAGTCTGTCACATACAGACAGGAGAATGTCTTGATGGGTGTGATGGAAGACGGACAGGGAACTTCTGTAACATGTCATGTGACAACTGTCTGATTGGAAGGTGCAGCATCACGGGAAATTCGTCTACATGGATGTGAAGCAGGCTTCTATGGACAGAAGTGTGAAGACAGATGTCCACATTGCCACCAGTGGTTGTGACAGACAGACTGGGGTATGTGAACAGTGTCAACCTGAGGTTTACCATGGACACCGTTGCAGTGCAAGACGTGCCCCGAGAAGTGCTACAAAGGAAGAGATGGACACAAGCACCGTGATCGACATACTGCAGTTTGTCAGGAAGGATGTGAGACTGGGTGGCATGGGTCACACTGTAACACCCCGTGTAGTACCTCCTGCAAGTCTTCCCTGTGTTACAGCCATGATGGATCGTGCGTGGAGGGTTGTGTTCCAGGGTACTATGGAAAACACTGCCACAAGAAATGTCTGCATTGTAGAGACAATGTGTGTGACCGCCATGGACGGTGTTCAGCCTGCACTGATGGATGGTTCGGAGAGAGATGTGATGAGGCTTGTGGGTGGTGCCTGGATGGTGTCTGTGAGGTGGACGGTACCTGTACTCGTGGGTGTAAGGACGGGGCACACGGGAGTCAATGTCAGCACACATGCAGTGGGGATTGTGTAGCTTGTGATCAGATGACAGGCGACTGTAATGATGTGGGGTCTGTTGATGCTGTGATAAAACCTGGTATGCTTGCAGGTACATGCTCCTTAATGTGTTCAAAGTATCAACACATACTGTCAGTTGCCTTTGTACTTATCTACGTACTCTAAGATGCGAATAATAATTGTAAACACATATATTTAGATAGAGAGACAGAATCGTTCTGTCTAGCATTAGAATAATCTTTTATACCACAATATTTTGAATCAGTCATAACTGCACATGTGGCCAGAATCTAATGAAAAACGTATCAGCATCGTGAAGCAAATCACATAAACTCCAAAGCCTCTCGGCACTGTGACTAAAGCTAGAAACTATCTCCTAAATGGTTTTGTGAAGTAGTTTCCAAATCAGTTTGGTCTCTATGTCCTCATGGCTTGGCAAACATATTGGTTTGAAGGTTAGGGCTTTGCAGTTTACCATTTTCACAGTACTATTTACCTAAAGCCTCTCTGATCAAATTATCCAAGCACGATACTGTAAGTTATGAGAAAACAGGCTCAGATATGTGCTGAATCTTATTTGTTGACAAAACGTTTAGGAGGTTTTGAAACGTAGGCTTTTGATGTTTTATTTTTGAGGTTGTTACTCACAGGCAGCTTCAAGTTTCATGCAGAAGTGAGTTGTTTACTTTGTTCCAATTTCATGTCTTTCGCTAAGATGTTTTCCCACTCATGGTGTTTGTCTTGTTTCTAAATCTTGTACATTTGACAAGTGTCATGTACTTGACACACGTAAGTAGGTGTTATGTTCGTGTTGTTTTTCTTGTTCTATAAATATTCAAACTGGGTATCGGTCGTCTACAACGTGATGGACAGATAACGTGTGTCTGACATGGTTCAAACTGGCAAATATGTTCAGTGTGTCTCATTCTGTAATTTGCAGTGTTTGGTTCAGGTTACTGCAGACACAATGGTCATTGACAAGACCCTCTTAAATTGACATCGGGAGGTAGATTCGGCTTCGTTGTTCAATGAACATCCCCTATTGGTCGAGTCACCACACACGTTGACAGTTTGCCTAGTCACCCATGTATCCAGCCGCGACTGTTTACATACTCCTACACCGCCAGCATGTCACACAGTATTGGGGATTCCTTATTGATAGGGCCCGTGAAGGTCCGGGTTAGAATTGGTCTTCAGTAACCCATGCTTGTCGTAAGAGGCGACGAACGGGATTGGGTCGTCAGGCTCGTTGGCTTGGTTGACACATGTCATCGATCCCAATTGCGAAGATCTATGCTCATGCTGTTGATCACTGGATTGACTGGTCCAGACTCGATTATTTACAGACCGCCGCCATATAGCTGGAATATTGCTGAGTGCGGCGTAAAGGTTAACTCACTCACTCTCTCCATACTGATATAGATGTATTAGAGTACATATAATGCTTACGTTTACATACAGATTGGAGTTACTCGATATTGTCATAATATTTGCTATTCTGTGTGTGTACAGGTTTGTGTGTACATATATAAGAGAGTTACACAATAAAATGTCAATAACAAGGATGAACGAGTTGTTGATAATTTCATTCGAACGTTGACGACGATCTTTTAAGGAGGTACAATGAGTTGTTCCCGTCGATGTAACTGGGCAACATAGATGAAGGCAATGGCTGAACCCCTCGTATCTAAATGTGGGAATCTGAAATGGGAGAAATGTGACCTGTAATGGCCGTCAACTGTTTTAGTTCTTTGTTAGAATATTAAGGAAATACCGACCTGAGCCTCTTGTTCATACTGACGTAGCTTGTTTTGGGAACCGTATTGGGCTCGTTTGGGCGTGATCCTAATTAATACGTCACTATGACAATTAACTAAACAGAGGTGATTACTCAGCCAGAGAGAACAGAGAAGGCTCTGTATATATAAAGACTCTTGTCTTCAGATGTAAATTCGAAACTTACTATTGAAATATGACCTCCACACTTCTGGGCCCCGATCCACAAAGCGTTCGTTATGTTACGAATCTAAAGGCCAGTTAAATGAGCAAAGAAGGTCGGAAAAAGGTGATGAAGAAATGAAATCTGGCAGATACGTTCTACAAACCTTCCTACATAACATACTAAAGTCCCCTAAAATCCCACTTCAGCTATATCCATAGTGCACGTGCAAACATGGCTACCCTATGCAACCTTTTGCTAACCTAGAAGTCCAATTGTGCTTGATAAAATAGTCAAAACTTCTCTATTTCTGTACATAAGTACATACATTTTTGACAACTGAGTGAATATATCTCAAGATTGTTGACTATTATTTCAGAAAAAAAAGAAATTCTGTGGCCCTTTTTTGTGCTAAAAAAAGAAGTTATATATATTTTTACCCTTGGGTGACACAAAGACCTATAGGTAAAATGATAAGGCTTAGATATGTCCAAAAGACCTTGAAGTGTATTGTTCAATGTCTTTTTCACCACAAACCACCAAACATAACTTAATAAAATCATATTTTAACAGTTTGACTGAAACCGAAAATTTGTAATTTTTTAGCATTTTAAAAAAAAGTCAATGAAAACTCAATAAATGGCCCAACAATAGCAATAATTTGATGTTTTACACCCAAAAATCAAGCAAGTAAGAATTTTATTATTTCATAAAGTAACCATATCCATGCTTTAAAAGGAGTGATCGCCCTTCGATACTCACAATTTCAAGAAAATAACTCAACCTGACAGTACCTAAAAATAACTGATATTCTGCAGAATACCAAGACTATCAAACACTATTTACAGATTATGTAACAGGGCATCTTCAAACTCGTATGACTAAACATCTAAAAAAGTTTTCTTTTCCTTGTCAGTCTGTAGGAAGTTGAAGGCTGTGGCTCATCTTCAACTTCACTCTCATCAGCGTAGCTGTAATACAATTCATGAGATGTTTCATCAGATGGTAATACCTGATCTTCTTCATCCTCCTCTGCAAGGTATGCTGTGTTTGTGACAATATCCACATATATAGACGGGAACATTTCAGTCTTGCCTTTCTGCACCCACACATACGCTCACACCCTGTTTTACAATTGCATTTGATCACGTTGATCAATGTCTCTGGTGCTGGGGGTTAACGGGTTGTAACTGGCTTGAGCTGGCCACAGACAGTTTGCCATCCCCATTCATTTGGTGGAAGACTTCTTCCAAGCCATTGCTGCACTTCAGACAATGTTATCTCGCCACTACGATGTAGGTGGCAAGGCAGATACTGCATTTGTGTGTGAATGGGACACTTGACAACGGCTCTTGTGAAATATTGATATTTGTGCTCAGTCAGGGATTTACAAGACTTAGGTGCTCCATACAATGCCAGTAAGAACTGCTCTATGGCAAACGCAACCATATCCTTTGTGGATAATTGATTATGGAACGCTTTGACTGACTGACTGACTGAGTTTAGTTTTACGCCGCTTTTAGCAATATTCCAGCAATATCACGGCGGGGGACACCAGAAATGGGCTTAACACATTGTGCCCATGGAATGCTTTGACAAGTTGTTGCAAGTCCTGTCGTTTTGTGAACAACATGACAGCTTTTTTCTTTCCCTGTCTGTACAAGGCTGATGTAATGTCACAACCAGTCATAGCATGGAGAAAGAGCAACCCAGAATTGAAGCTCTTGCTTGCCGTAACAACGAAATGCTATATAGACGATCAGCAGTCTTTCCGCTCCCAGTTTTAAGGAAGTACACTCTTTCTGAAGAACACAAATGGATGAGAGCACCAGAAGATCAACATCAGTCCCAACACCAATGGCTTTGTGCCAATTCAGCACAATCAATACCTGTTTGTACAATGAGAAGGTCAGCATCTGCACTGGCTTCTTTCACTGGGATATTGAGCTCATGAAATTGTTGTGTCAGAGCCTTTATCAAATGTGACTTGTTTTAACCACTGGACAGGACTTTATCCTGTTTGATCGTCAATGGTGTTTCAGAATTGAAGACAATATCAGTGCTCAGATATTTGGGTGCTCTCCGAATCTGTTCAAGATCGTTTGTGGACAGAATCGCCATACCCATCAAAACACAATGATGCAATTGTTTCCAAAGTGTCTATTGACATATGTCATATAAGCAGCATCATGAGCATCATTGTATGTTCTGCTTTAAATATATCACTTTTCTCCGCAAGTATCCACCATCAACTATGTACATAGCATCTGGAGGAACTTCCTCATCATGTGGAAGGCTTTGTTTGCCTGACAAAGAATCAATCAATTTTTCTGTTTTTCTCATTGAGTACTCATCGAATAGTGATAGAGGACATGGAGAAAGTTCATATTTCAAACAGGATAAAAGGTCATCATCTGTTTTCATGAGATACAGGATGCGATGAAAAAGCTGCATGGTATTGACAGGTATAACCTCATTCTGTATTTTGATTGAGTTGTTCATGACAGATAGGGGGAGTACTCTGTTTTTTCTTGGAATATGTAGATCTCAAAACCTTTTGCCAACTATATTCTTCATAGCAGAATCTCCAATTGCAAGTGCAGAATCGCAAATAATGTTTTCTTCCTTACAATTCCACTACTCTAGGAGACCAGTTCCTGTCCTTGTTCAAATAGAGAATGAGTTGATAGCCATTCAATCAGCTTGTTAACGTCACTGGTATCCCTCTCAATTCTAGACGTCCTTAGTTCTACGTGCTGGTCAACACTACAGAATCTGGTCCCACAGAATTCCTCGAAGTACTGAATCATTTCAGTACAACGAGGCATTGCCAAGATCCATTGCACCAACACACTGTCTGTCAGTCCTCGTCCACGAGTGAGACCACCGGATGTCTTCATCGCCCGCATGAGAACCTGTTCAATTCTCATATCTGTCCAGATGCCAGCGCACATCTTGTCTGTTGAACATACAAATGGGCACTTATGGCATAAGCAATATGTCTTGCAGCATGAAAATATGGTATCATCTTCACAACGATTCCCGGTAAGAAAGTCTCCAGGATCCGAGGCTTGTCACCATAACTACATTCCCAGTAACTTGATGTGCTGAACATTGTTTGTTCTTTGCTGCATGTCAAAATGTGAATCGTTTTGCGGCCATATTGGATTTCGGCAGATTCTGGTGACACTACTCTAGATGAAGATCCCAGTCTCCGATCTTTTCAGCTCGAATGAACTGGCGTATCAAAGAAACCTGCTCCAAATAGTGACACCACGACTTGGCAGTTCTGCTTTGAGACGATTCAAATTTCATAACTGCAGTCAGTTTTCCGACAAGGTTTGTGACATTTGCAATTGCTGGAAGTTCATCAGGGATCACATGGTTGGTTTGAACATCCATATACAAAGTCTTCAGGCAAGCTTTACTTGTTTTATCCAGGCTGACCTTCTGCAAGGCAATAACAGCTATTGCTATCTGTGTCAGAATATGAGCCCTCAATGCTCTTGCATAAGCGTGACAAGTCAACATTTTTTCAGTAGAGGCATAGATGAGTGACCATAGCTCTTTCAATCCACTGCCATCCATTATATAACCGACCGAACCCATGAAAGACATAAAGAGATGGAACCGCCAATTCTGAGAACAACTGAAGCTAGATTACTTTTGTTCTGGTGGGAAGCTACAATATCAACAGCTATATCATATAGAAGTTGGTCAGATGTCACAAAACATGTTTTCTGTCCATGTTTCCTGCATTTGTCAGCAGAATATGCCAGCACAGAATATATTGTGTCTGGATTCGATGCCTGCAAGTTGACAAATGGCAATGGGATCATTTTGGATCCTTCATAATTGTCAACGCTTCTTGCACACTTCATGTATCCACTCCAGCAGGGAGTGTCCTCCAATTTCGACCACTCATCCAAAGCGTCTCCAAAAGAATATGCACAGAGCTAGAAGAGGTCAGCTTTCTGACCTTGGAAATGTCATCAACAGTCAAACCAAGCAAACCTTTCTTGCTCTAAAATGAGCAAGTCAAAATATCAATTGACTTTGGCCTGATATTGTCTGCTGAAACAGCTTTGCTGCGCTTGATAACATCAGATATACACAGGAGAACTCCATGGTGTGACACACATGGTTCCACCCATACTATGAAATGTGCCATATCCATCAAGTGTGCAAACATTAAAATCTGCATTGTCAAAGAAAAAAATTTGCATGAAAGCATTTTCACCAATCTCATGATCTGCAGCCATTGCAGAATGTTCATAGGAAATAGCCGTATTATTTGATGAACACACTCCCAAGGCTGACATGACATCCTACACGGCTAAACCAAGTTGTATCATAGAAAGAAATGATCTTTCTCTTGTTGCTGAGAGTATTTGCTGACAAATAACAGATGTCTTCCTTTGATTTGTAGCAACATCACCTTTCTTATCTTTGTTTGTAATCCTTTCGACCAAAACACTGAGAGTATTAGGCACATTCATCATGTGATTATGAAAAGCATCATGAGCAGGAGTGTAATGGTCAGTATCACAAAGCACTGACCTGATGTCCTCCCGTATGATATCTGCAGCTGTTTTCACTATGTGCAACCGTTCTTCTTCATGGTTCCCCAACTTCTGAGAATACCATGCATCGCTAAGGATCTTGTGGCCAGTATTTCTAATGCAAAATAATGGTTTCCTTCCACGGATGCTAGAAATGATAACATCATCACCAAAGTGAGCTAGCAATTTTGATCTCAGTGTTTTTTCACTACATTCAATCTCACCATCAACAAAACGAATCCCATGCCAAGTATTCCGCCAGTAATGTTAAAACGCGTTCCCTGAGTTTAATGTGCTGCGCAGTTAAAACGATCGGGTCGGCGCACAGACTGCCATGGACGTTTTGCCTGCATTACATGACGTTTTTAATCTTGGTTTGGAGGTGGTTGGTCGTCTCCAGGGTAAACAGCAAACAATATGGTTTTCACCAATTATATATTTCACAGTTTATGTTTCATGAGTTTTACATTGTTCTAAATCACAATAAGTTATAATAAATTGAAATATTCATACCCCTGAGCTGATTTTATCATTTGAAAACATTATGTTTAATAGACATAACAAATATAATAGATGAATTAGCTATATTACGTCCTAAAAAAGAACCCTGGTGTGCTTAATCAATATTCAAATAATAGTCATATAAGGTTTTATTTTATATAATGTAATGTAATAAACATTTTTTGTTGAAAAATTGCAAAATACACCAACTGCTGATGAGTATCTTCATCATCCTAGCTTTGAAAATAAATTCTCTACATTTCCAACATGGTAGGGTTCACAATCTCATTTCTTGGAGCAATCTGTTTTTGTAACAAATGAATAGTCACTGATTACCTTTTACAAACTATCGCAGTATTCCAACATTCACACATAATCAAATCATAATTCCAAAAGCTCTTTCCATTTCAAGTAAACGTACACAACTCGGCATACTTTTCTTTCACCACAGTGTATGTACCTTGTCTGTCATGGGAGAGAGTGATTGAATTGTAATGTCAATAAACATGTCCTTCTGTATGGTCACAGTATTCAGGCATTATTAGCCTAACATTGCAGTAGAGTTGCTGGGGGTATTCACATAGGATCAACTATTTCAAATATAACTAGTACTGAAAGACATCTTTGTCATATAGAAACAGTATTTCAAACATTATGACGCAACCTTTGTTAAACACTTTAAGCATTCCCGGGTGATTACGGGGGTTTTCAATTCCCTTATCAGCGACGACATCAGCATTGCTGTCTCGACAAAAGAATGCACATAGACGTTCTCGTGTCAATATTTGAAATGTGGCACGGTGTTTTTATATCCTACACATGCTTATGTCGTTAAAAAGATTCATAAGAGGGGTTATTGTTGATATTGCTAGGGAATGTTGAATAAAATAGCATATATTTTGAATCTACAGTCTTAACATGCGCTGTGGCAACAACCAACGTGGGACATGTGGGGAAAACCCCGGTGTAGTCGTTTATACTGTGTGTGTGTGAGAGAGAGAGATAGAGAGTGAGTGTGAGTGAATATGTGTGTGTGAGTGTGTGATTTTACAAAACAACGGGCCTTGCTGTGTATGTTGCTGTTGATATTAGATCCACTCACTCACTCACTACCTGTGCTGCGGCAACAAGCAACGTGTTACAGTGGGACATGATGTGGGGAAAACCCTGTAGTAGTCTCATGTTACAAGACACAACTGGCCTTGCTGTCTATCCGCCTGTCCGATTGTCTGTCTTTCTTTCTGACTGAATATAATGATGATGATTTTCGCAAAGGACTGAGTATGTCCTTTTACATTTCCAGAAGTGATTAAGGGGGCTGGGTAACTTACTCCATTTCCCCTAGTATGATGCATCACGGAATGATGGCTTGAGCTGCGTTATAAAACCAAAAGTCACTCGTTGTGAAGGAAAATGCTACTACTACTATTGTAACTAGTGCTGCTGCTGCTACTACTACTATTACTCCTGCTGCTGCTGCTACTACTACTACTACTTATACTGCTGCTACTACTACTACTTCTAACTACTACTGCTGGTGCTGCTACTACTACTACTGTTGCTACTACTACTACTTATAACTACTACTGCTGGTGCTGCTACTACTACTACTACTGCTACTACCACTACTTTTGCTACTGGCACCCGTGAAGAGCCACCTGATGGCTTGAATGATGGCTTGAGCTGCGTTATAAAACCCAAAGTCACTCGTTGTGAAGGAAAATGCTACTACTACTACTACTATTATTACTGCTGCTACTACTACTACTACTACTACTATTGCTGCTGCTGCTGCTGCTACTACTACTGCTACTACTACTGCTGCTTACTACTACTACTTCTAACTACTACTGCTGGTGCTGCTGCTACTACTACTGGTACTACTACTACTACTTTTGCTACTAGCACCCGTGAAGAGCCACCTCCTCGTGGTCGGTGCTGGGTAACGCTAAGAGCTCTGCAACCCCCCGTGTGGACCCGGGGGTATATTTGGTCCACCAACCCGTTTGCCGTGGGTTGCGCCCCTGTATCGGTGGAGGACGGGAGTCTGGTGGTTGAGGGCACTGATTCCAGGAACAGTGTTCCTTTGCCCAACACACCACTTCGCCCCTTTCTTCACCTAGACGGGTGGTTGAATGGGCCCGGTTCAACCAATCGGCTGGTCATGCCAAGCCGTGTGTGCTACAATTATGTACTGTTACACAAAATTTTGAGAATTATAAAATGATATTTTTAAGTATTGGCGATTTTTTTATCTCAGAATTTCAAATACACTATTTCATGTATGTTTTTGCCTAGAGTCATATGCCCAGAAGGCGGTGGCTCATGGGCCAATTTGGTGTAATCATTAATCTCTTAATTGTTATGCTGGAGTATATCATCCGGGTATCCTTGGTGCTGCAAGTCGGAGACCCGCTTGTTCTTAGCATGTCATTGTGATACTCCGTGGTAGGTGGGGAGCTCGAATGATGAAATGTCGACAATAAACATAGCTTATGAAAAAAAAACCCGTAAACACAATGAAACTGTTAAAACCAATAGTTATCTGTTTTCCTTTTCGTCACCAACTGCTCCCAAATCACTGAAGGCAGGTTACTGCAATAGCAATGTTGACACCTACATTCCTAATCCGGTCAGATGCTTTAAATGCCAGAAGTATGGCCATGGTGTAAATACTTGAACATTGTCCGTTGTGTGTGCTCCTCGTACGTCCGAAAGGCAGTGAGAGTTATCTTCTGATCACAAGTCATCCTCTCAATCACGTTGACAGTCTCAATCGTCATCTGATACTCAGCAAATTGTTAAAAGCAAAAATAAACCGAAGCTTGATGCTTAAAGGTCACATGCAACGTAAAACACAACTTTGCAGATTCTGATACCTTTCGGTATGGTCTTACCGAAACAAATCATCAAAAATGCAAATTCAACTTATAAAGTTGAAAAATAACGCGATGAAAAAAACGTTCAAGTTCAAACGATTCACTAATTTTCCCCCGACTTTTCGGGGGAAAACTGGTTTCAACAGCTGGGCTGCGCTCATAGCACGTGCGCAGTGAAATAGGTTCGCGCAACTTGGAAGCAGGCTGTCCGGTGAATACTCAGTGAAGGCTTTGGTGTGAGCTATTTTCATAATGTTTTGTTGATATCTCACAGGCGCGAGCTTTTTATATGTTATGACAGTAAATAAACTGTTTATATAATTTCATTTGTTTATTTCACCACACGTTCTTCTTACCGAGTCACTTTCTCAGTTTGATACTTAAAAGCAATGTCATTATTTAGCGTTGACAGAATGTCTAACTGTGATATAGATATGTCGTTGTCACAGACAAAACTCAATGTCTTGTTTTATTGACACCTGTGTGTCTGCCTGCGTGTCTGCTAATGACAATATTCAATACACAACTGCGATCACTGACCACATGCAATTTGAACTTAACACCAATCAGGCTATACGCCATAAACAAAACGCATTGATTTATGTCCCGACTTCGGTCTCTGTCGCATTATGTAATTACACAGACAGGCAGGTGTGATACTTGAACACATGACATGTTATGATGTCTGTTGATTGCAAAATGTTATACACAAAAAATGAGCATGTATTTACAAAACCCAACATCTCTATATATACACACACAATGAGCCGTGAGGGCATCTGCAAATGAATCAGCCGTTACACTTGAGTGCACACCCACCCGCTCTGACTGGTTTCGGTATCCCGGCTGCTTCGTTTCTTGGGAAGTAAACCCAAGTACACAATATTGCACTTTTGATGTGCGATTGTACGCTTATAATTTTGTTTATATGTTTTTTCATAACCAGCAATGTATATTATATGTCATGAAGAAGTGATAATTGTGTTTTAATTATGTTTGCATGTGACCTTTAAATAAATAAGTGGCAGAGCACCAAAAGGGTCTTAAAATAGAATTCAGCTTTACAACAAATATGGATCTCTTGAGGCTATGGACGTATGTGAAAACGTCCATTCTAGGGCACATAGCTTGTCGCCTAACAAAAAAGTGCGGGGTAGATCCCCAATAAATCCCCCCAAAAGATAATGTCTTCTAATAATATTGTACAGTGGATCTGCAGAGGGTTAAGGAATAATTTCAATGATTTGCAGCTATTAGCCCAGGACTTCTCGCCATCAGCCATCTGTCTGCAGGAGACATAATTAAAACAGACGGATACATTTGACCCACGCCATTTCAATGCATACCATTCTTTTTCATCTCCGGGTGATCGGGCCACTGGAGGATCTTCGATCCTTATCAAACAGAATATTATCCTTAGCCCTGTTACACTTAATACTGAACTTTAAAAAAGCTAACTGGAATTTATATCAAACTCTGTGTTGTAACAGACGTAAACCTGAACTTTTATGGCTGTTCCTGATGCCATAAAGAAACTCAATAATATAGCTGATGAGTGTATCCCAGAATCCTCTGCAATTCCACACATACGAAAACCATGGTTCCCCAAGACTAGGAACGCACGGAAGAAGGCTGAGAATTAATTCCGTCGCCATCCTATGGTCCATAATTTGAATACATTCAACATTTTAAATGCTAAGGCCCGGCGTACCTTCAAGCAATGTAAACGTCAATCCTGGTGAAATTATGTGTCAAAAATAAATTCACGAACGCCGATATCAAAGGTAAGGAACATGATCCAGAAAATAAGAGGTAAGGGCTCTTAATCTAGTATTAAGCATCTCAAAGACGGAGACGAAGTATTAACTAGTAAATCTGATATTGTAAATAAACTTGGAGAAACCTTGCACAAACACTCTTCCTCATCGAATTATGTACCTCAATTCCAACAATATAAAAAACAACAAGAAAAGAAAACTATAAATTTCAATTCAGATAATGGGGAAGATTACAATGACTGACTGACTGAGTTTTGGTTTTACGACGCTTTTAGCAATATTCCAGCAACATCACGGCGGGGGACACCAGAAATGGGCTTTACACATTGTGCCCATGTGGGGATTCGAACCCGGGTCTTCGTCGTGACGAGCCAACGCTTTAACCATTAGGCTACCCCACCGCCCCAGATTACAATGAAATATTTTCTATTCATGAACGTCATACTGCTCTTGACCAAGCTCACGATACTGCTACAGGAGCTGTTAACATCCATTTTCAACTTCTGAAGCATTTACAGGAGTCATGTTTTGAGACCCTTTTGAATATTTTTTATGATAAACTAACGTCCAAAAGAAAACCCACCAAAATAAAAAGTATCATAAATTGTCAAAATAATTGCCAATCTGCTGAAAAACGGCTGAAAACACATCCTTCGAACACAACCTGTCTATTCCCAGTGAACAAGTGCACGAGACTTTGATGATTGGTGAGTTAAATGAATTCGCACAGAAAAAAAATGGCAATTGTGCACAAAGTTACCCGTATGATATGAGGGTATAAAACCTGACTAGATTTGTTCTCTCTCATCATGTAACACGATTGAAAGCAGCCAACATGCCTCGATTGACCAAAGAACAGAGGGAAAGAGCAATTGGTATGCTTCAGATGGGCGTAACACAGGAGCACGTGGCCAAGATCATGGGATGCTGCAAGTCCACCATCGCCAGACTTTTCACACGTCACAGACAGACTGGCAGAACTGCTGACAGACCCAGGAGTGGCAGACCCAAGGTCACGACCCCACAGGAAGATCGATATTTACGGGTGCTTCATCTGAGAAACCGCTACCTCACTGTGACGTCATCAAGCGTCCATAGCCGTGGACATGCAGTCAGCAGACAGACCGTAGCAAGACGACTCCGTCAGCATGGTATTCGTGCCTATCGACCTTTCAAGGGCATGACGTTAACGCTCCGACACCGACGTGCCAGATTGAGGTGGACCAGGACCGTAATGCAGTGGCAGCAGCGAAACTGGCGAAGAGTGCTCTTCAGTGACGAGAGCAGGTTCCAGCTCTTCAAATCTGATGGTCGTGTTCGAATCTACCGACGTCGGGGCGAACGGACGGCACCTGCTTGCATCCAATAAATGGAGCATTATGGTGGTGGAAGCGTTATGGTCTGGGGCGGAATTTGTGGGGACCAGAAGACAGATCTCGTCATCATCAACGGTAATCTCACCGCACGTCGTTACATCGACGAGACTTTACGGCCTGTGGTGCTGCCTTACCTGCAACGTCACCCAAGTTTCAACAGGACAACGCCACACCTCACACAGCTCGGATCACTAGTGACTTCCTCAACACTAACAACGCCAACCTACTACAGTGGCCAGCGAGATCACCCGATCTGTCTCCAGTCGAACACCTCTGGGACCAACTTGGGCAACGTATTCGGAAACGTCAACAGCCGCCATTGACTAGGGACGCTTTGGCAGTTGCCCTGCAAGAGGAATGGCGCCGAATCCCTAATGATGACGTCAGAAGGCTCACATACTCAGTTCGACGCCGCGTTAGAGCCTGCATCACCACTAGGGATGGCCACACACGATACTGAATCATCTGTGTTGTTCAGGACAGTTTAAGACCTTAAAGACTAGTCAGCGTTGGCGATCGAATACTGGACACTGCACCCCTGTCTCATCCATGTGCCTTTAGAACACCAACTTTTTCGTTTTTCTAACTGAAAAGTTTCAAGAACTGTTGTTGAATGGTTGTGTTTTACAATACAACACTTCTTGTTACCATAATTTGCTTTTGTTGTGTTTTAGTGAAGAAACCTGTTTGGTGGCGTTTCTTTTGGATGCTAGTTTATTTGAACATGTGGAAAAGTTACTCCCTCATGGCATGACGCTATAGTAGTACCAATACCTTAACCTGGACGTGATCACACGGATCCGTCCAATTATAGACCGATTTCACTAACTAGCTGTGTTTGCAAAACCATGGAAAGTATGATAAATAATCAACTTGTTTGGTACTTGGAAACAAATAACCTTATAACAGATATACAATGTGGTTTCCGTAATAACAGAATTACTATCGATCACTTAGTGCGTTTGGAATCATTTGTTAAAAACGCTCTAATCAATAGATACAGTGTCTCTTTTTTGTGTCTATAATTTATATCCAACTTTTTCAACTTATATCCAAATTTATATTCAACCCTGTATGACCATTACAGGCAATATTTTATCTGTTACCTTATTTAGCATTAAGATCAACAGTTTAGCCAAGGTATAAACCGATTCAATCGATGGATCACTTTTTTGTGAATGATTTTAATATTTCTTGCCGTGGTAAAAATATGCATACTATTGAACGGCAAATGCAGTTGTGTTTGAACAAAATAGATAAATGGTGTCTTAAAAACGGCTTTAAATTTTCAAAATCGAAAAGTAATTGTATACATTTCTGCCGTAAATACAAACCTCATAAAGACACGGAAGTATTTTTAAATGGCACTCCCATCAAAGTTGTCAAGGAGGCCAAGTTCTTGGGTCTAATTTTTTACTCCCACCTAACGTTTCTACCGCATATTAAATCCCTTAAAACCAAATGCCCGAAGGGGAGGGGCCCAAACTACCCTCCTACACTTATACATATCACTCATTCGATCAAAACTTGATTATGGTTCCATCATATATGGTGGATTCTGTAAAAGCAACCTTAAACTTCTTGATTCTATTCATCACCAAGGTCTAAGACTTTGTCTTGGATCTTTCAGAACTTCTCCTATTGACAGTATTTACGTTGAAACTGACGAGCCTTCTCTTAGCCAACGCCGTATAAAATTATCTTTACAATTATCACTAAACTATATTCTAGTCAGTGGAACCCAGCATATAACCGTGTCTTTAATCCCCTCTATGAGGATCTGTACAGCAAGAAGTCTTCTCTTGGGCACAGAATTAAACCATTCATTTCTGCTGCCGGCCTTGAGCTGAAAAATACATTTCTTTCCGACTTCTTTCTTCTTCTCCTTGGCAATTAGTGAGGCCACACGTTGACTTGACACTAACCACATTTAAAAAATCTGAAACTAATGAATTACAGTATAAACAAGAATTTAGTCAATTAAGAAATAAATATAATACATACAAATCCAGATGGGTCCAAGAATGGTGGTGCAGTAGCTTGTGCCACTGTCATTGAATCCAGAACAATATCTTCTCGATTTCCTGATAACAGCTCTATTTTCACAGCAGAAGCAAACGCAATACTAACAGCTCTTAAATATATTAATAGACATCCCAAGTATAAACAATATATCAGATTTTCAGATTCTCTTTCTTGTCTTCAGGCTTTAAACAATCTCTCTTGTAAACATCCACTTTAATTGAAATAATTGAATTGCATAATGATCTTGCAACTGGCCAATACGACATCGTCTTTTGTTTGTTACCCAGCCACGTTGGCATTTCTGGGAACACAATGGCCGATCTTGCTGCCAAGGCAGCACACAACAAATCTGTAACACCACTTCTTATCCCATACTCTGATTACAAAGCAAGCATTAGAACTTACATCCGTGATCTGATGCAGAAGAAGTGGGACACCCAGGTAGGTATGAATAATTACATGAAATAAAACCCTATATCGGTTACACCTACTTGGGTTGTCAGTCCAGATTTGAAAGGTCATTATGCGACGATGTTGCACTGGCCATACTAGATATACTCACGAATATTTGTTGAGAGGCGAAGATCCTCCGTTTTGTATCCCTTATGATGAAAGAATCACGGTCAAGCATTGACTGCATTGAATATTCCATCACAAGGGATAACTATTTCAAATCACGAACTATGAAGGATCTTTTTAATAATATAAGTTCTCATTTAATTATTGCATTTTTAAAAGAGCTAGATTTGTTAAATGATTTGTAAATAGATAAATATTTTATAATTGGTAGTTTAGATTAGTTTCTGAGATTGTTAGTGGCTGTACCCTCAAAGGGGGTTGAAGTAAATCAATCCAACCTTTTTAATCGTATAATATGTGTGTTTTTTAATGTATGGCTAGATGTGTCTAAACCGCTAATGGCTGAAGGGATGGTGTAAATCTAGCTAGGGTCCATGCAGGAAGCAAATGTACTGTAAGTCCCCATAGTCCCTAGTATGGTGAGCTACCTTCAGTTGTTGGCAATCTATAGCCTGATTTTACCTTGTATTGTCATCTATTGTTAAACTGTTTTAGATTTATTTACTAGTTTTATTTTCGAATCTGTGATAATCTCGTTATTTTACTGTCCTTCGTTGACAGGCTTTTTACAATTTACCATTAATTATTATGCATAAAATTAATTGTTCTCGTCACGATATGGCTGAAATATTGCCGATGTGACGATAAATTTTAACTCAGTCATTCACTTAGTCAGTCACTTTTGCTACTACTACTACGACCGCTGCTGCTACTACTAGTTACACTTCTGCTGCTGCTACTACTACTACTCCTACTACTTCTAACTACTACTGCTGATGCTGGTGCTGCTGCTACTACTACAGTTATTATTACTGTTGCAGCTGCTGCTGCTGCTAATACTACTAGCTCTCCAGCTGCTAGTACTAATCCAATAATATATTAATGGCCCTATCACTGAGGACAAGATCGTGTTTATTGGCAGGATTGTTTAGTTTGTATTTGGGCTTATTCCAAACCATCATTTTCTATGGCACGCTGGATTAACAGTATTATTGTCATTGTTGGCATCATCATCATCATCATCATCATATATATATTCAGCACAAACGGTTCGTGTGATCCTTACACTAAGCACAGCTGATTCCAACCCAGCAAGAACCTTTCAGAGAAGATGTAGACGCCCGAACAATGCACAGCCTTCTCCTACCCAGAGTGTCGGAAGATCTGTGTTCCTGGCAGCAAATCTGGATACGCTCCCAATGTCAAACCTAAGGCACCGAGAACAATGGGGAGTCGGAAAACTTGATACCTGTGATGCAAGCGTGACACTTCAAGGTCCTCATATTTACCATGTTTTATGTGTTGTGTAAAAGGGAACAGAGAATTCAATGTTACAGACAGTTGAATAGTTTTTTTAAAAAAAGACAACGTCAAGATTGATGGTTTTGATATGGCTAGGGTTGTATACTGCTAAACCCTAAGCTTATCTGGTAATCTAATGCTGAACTTGCACAAGTCTCTAAGGTAATCATTAATAAACTCTGTCAAAAAAGAAACGCAACCCCTGTCCTCAGATATGAAAAATTCGTTTGAATGAAGTTATTGCTTCCAAACTAAATTTTATTCGAATGTATTGAAATTATACACGTAATTAATGAAGATTACCATCCAAACAACTGCATTTGTACGCATAAGTGTATTTTATTGCTTATTCCGTCACAACGCATGAAATGACCCTCATGGTGACTTCGCACAAAAAAAACACATGCAAATCATGAAAATGGCAGTTAATGTAGGGGTGTATAAAAGCCCATGTGCTTTCGTATTATATTCATTCATTTGTCGCCGAAAAGCTGTGTTAAAAATGCCACGATTGAGTGCTGCCGACCGAAATATCGCCATTGGTCGTGTTCAAGCCGGAGAAAGTTTTGGAACTGTTGCACGGCACCTAAATGTTCACAAAACAACGATATCCCGACTTTGGAGCCGCTACAACAACTTCAATTTGACCAACGATCGCCCGAGAAGTGGAAGGCCAAGAATCACGACCCCCCTTCAAGATCGGTACATCCGGGTCCATCACCTGCGTAATCGGCATGCCCTACCAACCGTGACTGCCACACAAATACCAGGTTTGAGGAGAGTGTCAGCTCAAACGATTAGGAACCGTCTGAAAGAAGCGGGTTTACGTGCTGTGTAGACCAGTTGTTGGACCTTGTACTACGCCCCTACATCGACGCCGACGACTCAGGTGGTGCAACAACGTAAGGATACGGACTTTACAAAACTGGAGGCGCATCTGGTTTTCTGATGAATCCCGTTTCTTTTGCAACGTCACGACGGAAGAAAACGTGTGTATAGGGAGACGTCATGAACGTTTTGCGCCCATCTGCGTCCGACAGGGGACAGATTTGGCGGAGAAAGCGTTATGGTTTGGGGATCCATCTCATACAACCAGAAATCAGACTTGGTGATCGTTGAAGGGAACCTGACAGCCCAACGTTACATCAACCACGTATTACAGCCTCACCTTCTCCCGATTATTGACCAACAGGACACAGATTTTTCAACCAGACAACGCCCGGCCTCATACTGCACGTGCAACAATGAACTTTCTGCAGAATTCCAACGTCAATGTCTTGCCATAGCCCTCTAAATCACCAGACCTCAACCCTATTGAACACCTGTGGGATACTCTGGATCGACGCGTACGTCAACGTCAGCCGCCGCCACAGACGCTGCAACAGCTCGGCGTTGCACTGCAGGAGGAGTGGAGAGCCATTCCCAGGAAAGAATCCGGCGTCTTATCCGTTCTTGTCCAAGGAGATGCCGTGCAGTGATTGCAGCTCGTGGTGCTCATACGAGATACTGAGAAAGACGCCCCCCTGGTGACAAACTGGTGTCTGTGAGATGACTTTTGAAATGACAATTTTAAACATGCCCATCTTGGTTATTATTCTGCCAAATTTCAGACTTCTGTCTTAAATAATAAAAATGCTGTGTCGTCTTAAAACTTCAGATCAAAATCTCTAAAATACAGGGGTTGCGTTTCTTTTTTGACAGAGTTTACTTTCAATGATATTTCTATAAAAAAATAAATAACAGACTCAGGCCCTTGTACTGTCTGCTTGTCTAGACATGCCTCTTCGAAGGATACAATTACTATACATCCATGGGCTCAGCATTCAGTACAGCCTTGGAGCATGATAATCTAATCTTTTCATGTGTTATTTGTTTCAGTTGCGAGAACTCTTTGCCTCATGGAATCATGAACAGAAGACAGATCCTGCTGGTAGGCGTGAAGACCCTTATCATGCTGGCTCTCACATATTCTGTTAGTAATTTACCTAACCGTTCATTATGATGAAATGAATCTAATATTCTGTATGTCACAAAGGATGTTTGTGAAGATTATTTTACTGAAGATAAAAACCGGGAATATACATCCAGGCTAATCATATCGTTGCCTACACGACATATCACTGTCTGTTTACCTACTCACCATTGTCTCCTTGGTTTGTTTGTACCATGTCACACTTAGTCGTTCGGTTTCCTCCATCATGTTCAGTTATCGTATCCTGCCGAAAATGGTTGCTGTGTATGCGCATATAGAGTGTTCAGCTATAGTTATTTGTTATAAACTTGGAAAACGAGTTCGATCCTACATGCTGGGTTAATTACAGACATTAACAGTTATTTGAAACATTCACGCCTCACATCGAGTTCAAAGGTCGTTTGATGCATTACAATAGTGAGTGAGTTTAGTTTCACGCCGCACTCAGCAATATTCCAGCTATATGGCGGCGGTCTGTAAATAATCGAGTCTGGACCAGACAAACCAGTGATCACCAGCATGAGCATCAATCAACGCAATTGGGAACCGATGACATGTGTCAACCAAGTCAGAGAGCCTGACCTCCCGATCCCGTTAGTCGCCTCTTACGTCAAGCATGGGTTACTGAAGATCAATAATCTAACCCGGACCTTCACGGGTGCATTACAATAGATGTCATGTTAATGTTGTAGGAGTGACAGAAATAGATTAGGTTGGCATACATATGGTGCATGATGGCTGTGACGAAGACCACCTTTCAGTGGTATATTCGCATGACGCTTGCAATCTGATTTAAACATAAATCTCATATAGGGGCGTAATGCGATTTGTTTTCTCATAGGTCTGCCATGCGCATAACTAGCTGAATCTAAATTTTGGTAATAATTTTGTTTTCCATCTGAAGAGCTCAATAAACAGTGCCAGTGGCTGATTTTATCATGTGGTTGTATTTTCAGTATTCGCTATAAATAAGCGGGATTACGTGATTGTAAAAATGATTTTAGAGGTGCTTAATCAACACTCATGTAATAGTTATATATGGATATATTCTTGGAAAAGAAATTCATTTGCAATTTTGCAACTATTTTAAACATTGCATAAAACACATACTGCCGATGAGTACCTTCAACATCTTATCTTGGAAAACACAATTTGCATGGAAGGGTTAATTTGGTTTAACCTAAGAATCAACCTTGGACTATTCAGATAGTCCGTCGTGGCAGATAATATCTGCCTGAAATTGAATCGATGGTTGTAGTAGTGGTAGTAGTGGTAGTAGTAGTAGTAGTAGTAGTAGTAGTAGTAGTAGTAGTGGCGGTGGTGGTGCTAGAAGTAGTAGTAGGAGAGTAGTAGTAGGAGTAATAATAGAAGTAGTAGTAGTAGCGGTGGTGGTAGGAGTAGTAGTAGTGGTAGTAGAAGTAGCTGCAGTAGTAGTAGTAGTAATTAGTGGGAGGTAGTAGTAATAGTAGCAGTGGTAGTAGTAATGGCAGTGGTAGCAGTAGTAGTGGTGGTGGTGGTAGTAGTAGTAGGATAGCTATTGTTGGTAGTAGTAGTAGTGGCCAGTGTAGTGGTAGTAGTAGTAGCGGCAGTAGTAGTAGTAGTAGTAGTGCCAGTTGTGGTAGTAGTAGTAGCAGTAGTAGTAGTAGTAGGAGGAGGAGTGGAGGTAGTAATAGTAGCAGTGGTAGTAGTAATGGTAGTAAGTGGTGGCGGTGGTAGTAGTAGTAGTAGTAGTAAGCTGTTGCGTAGTGGTGGTAGTGCCAGGGTTTAGGAGTAGTAATAAGTAGTAGCAGTAGCAGGTAGCAGTAGAAGTGGTAGATAATTGGTGGTAGTAGTAACAGCAGCAGTGGTAGATGAGTAGTAGTAGTAGTAGTGGTAGCAGTAGCAGCAGTAGCAGTAGTAAGTAGCAGTAGTGGTGGTGGCGGTAGTAGCAGTAGCAGTAGTAGTAGTAGTGGTAGTGGTAGCAGCAATAGCAGTAGTGGTGGTGGTGGTAGTAGTAGTAGTAGCAGCAGTAGTACACCAGTTAAGATTCCAGGTATTCAAGAACCCATGCTTGTGGTAAGTACCAACTGATCTTGTGGTCAGGGCTCGCTGACTTGATTGACACGTTTCATCAATTGCGTAGATCGATGATCATGATGCCAATCACCGGGTTGTCTGGTCCAGACTCAATTATCTACAGACTGCCGATATATAGCTTGAATATTGTCCACTGCATCATTAAACGAATAAAGCCATAACAACCCTTCCAGTGAGGAGAGATAAAGGGGGGATGGAATGATTTTATGCCACTTCCAACAGTCGTCGTGCTGAAGGAGTATGCTCGAATCATGAACGAGACATATGCTCTGCTTGAACAACAACAAAAACTATACCTACCCCGCCTCCATAGCTACTAGTACTTACCCGTGAAGATCGGGGTTAGAATTGGTCTTAACAACCAATACTCGTCGTAAGAGGCGACTAACGGGACCGGGTGGTCGCTCGCTGACTTGGTTACCACATGTCATTGCATGGATGTCATCGCATATCAATTGTGTAGAATAGATTGATGCTCATGATGTTCATCACTGGAACAGATTCGATTACTTGCAGACCACCGCCATATATTTGGAATATTGCTGCGTGCGGTGTAAAAAACACACAAACAAATTATACTTTGAGTTCATTTTCTGGACACATTACATATTTCTGGACAAATTACATATTTCTGGATACTTTAGTATTTTCTCTCCAGGTAACACCAAGGGGACACAACTCACTTATAATACTAATGTATTTGAGAATCAGGATTACGTAAATTCTTTGTGTTGTAGCCGTATGCTGTAATGCTTCATGAAGTATGTGGTGGTAATTTGTCAGAGGGGTACAACAATGGCGTAAGTAATATCTGTTTTGCTGTATCAGTTGCAGATGTATCTGTTGTACCATGATTTATGTGTTGTCTATGTACTATATTCTCTACAGGTGTAACGTCTGTTAGATTTGAGATTACACTTTCTCAGGTGGGTTCAAACTATGAGTCTCAACCTAACACAGGTGTAGACGTGACTGACTTAGAGTTTATTTACGTCGCTTTTACAATATTCCAGCAATATCACGGCGGGGACACCAGAAATGGGCTTAACATAATACCCATGGGAATCGAACCCGGTCTTCGGCTGACGAAGCGCTTTAACCACTAGGTAGTAGAATATGCACTGAAGAGTGTAAACATATATAACATATGTCGCATATAACCGCTTTCTATTGTGCATTCATGTTCTACACGTGTTGTGTCAGGTACATGTACATGTATATGTTAGAAATGTGTTGTATATGTGTGTATGCATAATGCAAATTGTATATGGTGTACATGTGATGTATATATACTGCAGATGTATTGTATATGGTGTGTATGTGATGTATATATGTTGTGCATGTGTTGTATATGGTGTGTATGTGATGTATATATGTTGCAAATGTGTTGTATATGGTGTGTATGATGTATATATGTTGTACATGTGTTGTATATGGTGTGTATGTGATGTATATATATGTTATTTGCAAATGTGTTGTATATGGTGTGTATGATGATATATATGTACTTGCATATGCTATGTGTTGTGTATGTTAGTATATGTATATATGTTGTGTATGTGATGTATATGGTGTATGTTGTATATATGTTGTGCATGTGTTGTATATGGTGTGTATATATGTTGTGCATATGTTGTACATGTGTATGTGATGTATATGTGTGTATGTGATGTATATATGTTGTACATGTGTTGTACATGGTGTGTATGTGGCATGTGTATGTATGTATATGTGTTGTATATGTGTGTGTGATGTATATGTATGTATATGTTGTACATGTGTTGTATATGGTGTGTATGTCATGTATATATGTTGTACATGTGTTGTATATGGTGTGTGTGTGTATATATGTGTACATGTTGTACATGTGTTGTATATGGTGTGTATGTGTATATGGTATATGTGGTATATATGTTGTACATGTGTTGTATATGGTGTGTATGTGATGTATATGTGTTGTACATGTGTTGTATATGGTGTGTATGTCATGTATATATGTTGTACATGTGTTGTTTATGGTATGTATGTGATGCATTTCTTGTATTTCTTCTAAGATAGATATGTAAGATCCACCCTATCGTCTCCACGTTGTTGTTCCATCTAAATGTTCATTCTGACTCACCCGTAAAGATCCGTGTTAGAATTGATCGTCAAACCATGCTTGTCGTAAGAGGCGACTAGCGGAATCTCACGGTCAGGCTCGCTGACTTGGGTGACATGTTTGTGTAGAGTGGATCGATGCTCATGGTGTTGATCACTGGATTGTCTGGTCCAGACCCGATTACTTACAGACCGCCACCATATAACGGGAATATTGTTGAGTGTGGTGTTAAACAACAAACAAACAAAACACACAAACAAATCATTATGTTGCCCTGTACACCCTCTGTAGAGTTTATTATTTTGTACTAATATAATTTAGAAACCGTTTTTGTTGTATCATCTGAAGTTGATTATCAGCTTCATTCTACATCTTCACCGGGACATCAGCTCTATTTGTAGATATCACACCATTAGGTGGTTCCCCTATAACATTGTGAACCGGAACAGCGTAACAGTGCAACAGGTCTGCCCGTTGGTCCGATCTTTTCACACCCACTATCTCACAAGTCTTCTATATGCTTCTCATTTGCATTCACTAGCTTCATTCGTGAGCGCTTTATGGTGGGAGGACTATTCTTTACTGGTGAGATATATTTACGTATTGTTACCCATCCAGCAAGTGAAACAAATAAATATATCACTATCATTACAGTAAGATTCATTTAATCACATTATTAATTTATTCTCTTTATGACAGTTTACACATTTTGTTATATTCAATCAAAAACATTTTACAGAGCTGTGTATTTATAGGGAGGCTTATGGGTGGACTCCTAGCCCTAACCCTACCCCTCCCCCGCCAACGGGCGGTGGGGTAGCCTAGTGGTTAAAGCGTTCGCTTGTCACGCCGAAGACCCGAGTTCGATTCCCCACATGGGTACAATGTGTGAAGCCCATTTCTGGTGTCCCGCCGTGATATTGCTGGAATATTCCTAAAAGCGGCGTAAAACTAAACTCACTCACTCACCCTACCCCGCCAACACAGAGACACACTTAGACACACATGTAGACAGACAATCAGGTACGCACGCGCACAGGCACCCATAGTTCTTGAGAAGTTCCCCATGAAGGATGGCAGTAAGTTCAAACCCACTACATGATAATGGGAAGCAATTGCAATCGCACATATAACGTCTTAAAACTACTCCGCCAATGTACACGTGGCATGTTGTAACGCCTCCACGACACAGGCAGGCCAGTGATAATATACTGATAATGTCTACCTTAACAGTAAGTGAGTGAGTGAGTTTGGTTTTACGCCGCTTTTAGCAATATTCCAGCAATATCACGGCGGGGGACACCAGAAATGGGCTTCACACGTTTTAGCCATGTGGGGAATCGAAACCTGGTCTTCAGCGTGACGTGCGGACGCTTTAACCACTAGGCTACCCCACCGCCCCTCTACCTTAACAGTGTTGGCTATGGCTCTATAAACTGTACACAAAAAGTAGTAATATGTGGTCGATGTTTGAATTTGGTGTAAATGCATTTGCTTTGGATCTACACAGGAAAATGTGTATCATGTAAAAGTATCTCTGTTCATATCTGTATCACAATGAAGATCCGGTATATATTATCAATGAATTGTCAGCAAGGCTACTCGTGATATCGATACAGCTTCTATTTACAGACCACGCGTGCTACTGCATTACTATTGCTTGTTAAGAAACAGAGTAACTTTTAGCTTATTCAGTTATGTTCTAATCCTTGCATCTGTTGTCATCAGTCAACTACTCTCTGGAGCAATGAACGGCGGACAGTTCCTGTCGCTTGTGGTGCTGATCCATGCCCTGCTGGCGCTGACACACTCTCTTGGTAAATACACGTACATAATGATACAATGAAATAATATTCGCCATGGTTATTGGACTAAAAAAGAAACGAAACTCAAATTTGTGGAAGTTACATTTGTGATATTCATGTCGTTTCTTAAATACAATACCTGACATTTTTATCTGACACTTCTAATTTATTACATTTTTAACGTAAAAAAATATTTTATTCAGAGATCCTTAGTCACGACTCATGTAAGACAAGTGGGTGTAGACATGGAAATGGTCGTCTCAGATGTCAGTCATGTAACACCGGGTGTCACGGATCAAACTGCAGCTCTACATGCCAAGGACGTTGTGACGGATATGGATGTGACAGGTCCACTGGAGAATGTTTCAGATGTAGGCCAGGGTTCTATGGACGACACTGCGACACACCCTGTCCACCACGATGTTCCAGCAGTCCGGTAGGTGGCGCTGTCTACTGTGACCGACATACAGGTGCTTGTTCTGAATCTTGTGGTGGAGGATGGACCGGGGCACATTGTGATGGACGATGTCCACCCAACTGCAAGGCATCAGTCTGTCACATACACACAGGAGAATGTCTTGATGGGTGTGATGGAAGATGGGCAGGGAACTTCTGTAACATGACATGTGACAACTGTCTGATGGGAAGGTGCAGCATCACGGGCTACTGTCTACATGGATGTGAAGCAGGCTTCTATGGACAGAAGTGCGAAGACAGATGTCCACATTGCTGGACCACTGGTTGTGACAGACAGACTGGGGTATGTGAAAAGTGTCAACCTGGTTACCATGGACACCAATGCAGTAACACGTGCCCCGAGAAGTGCTACAAAGGAAGAGATGGACACAAGCACTGTAATAGAAGTACTGCAGTTTGTCAGGAAGGATGTGAGACTGGGTGGCACGGGCCACACTGTTACACCCCGTGTAGTGCCTCCTGCAAGTCTTCCTTCTGTTACAGCCGTGATGGATCGTGCTTGAAGGGCTGTGTTCCAGGGTACTATGGGAAACACTGCCACAAGAAATGTCTCCATTGTAGAGACAATGTGTGTGTCCGCCATGGACGGTGTTCAGCCTGTACTGATGGATGGTTCGGAGAGAGATGTGACGAGGCTTGTGGGAGGTGTCTGGATGGTGTATGTGAGGTGAACGGTAGCTGTAGTCGTGGCTGTAAGGACGGGGCGTACGGGAGTCATTGTCAGCATACATGCAGTGGGGACTGTGTAGCGTGTGATCAGATGACAGGGGGGATGTAATGACGTAAGAGTTGCTGATGCAGTGATCAAACTTGATATGCATGCTGGTACATGCTCCTTAATGTATTCAAAGTATCAAGCCATACTGTCAGTTACGTTTGTACTTATCTACGCACTCTAAGATACGAATAATGATTATATACACACATATTCATTCATTCATTCATGTATTAGGAAGGTACGTTATAATATATTTCATAAAAAGATACACGTTGTTTGGACAATATGACATGTAGCAGTTGCATCAGCTGTCACTTAGCCAAGGCATGTGTATATTAGTCTTTGTCCTTTCTAATTATGACTACAAGTCTAAAACGGTACAGCGCAGTAGTAATCGTTTAACACCATCTACTTTTCCCCAGTATTTTGTCCGAGACATAGTTTAACAAGAGTCCAGAATCTACTGAAAAACGCATCAGCATCTGGACCATCGTGAAGCAGATGACATAAACCCCAAAGCTCTAGACTCGGTGACCAAAGGTAGAAAAAGCAACTTTAACAATCAACTATCTCAGAAATGTTTCTGTCTGGCGGTTTACAAATTTGATGCCCATCAATTTCGTCTCCGCTATGTCCCCATGTTTCTTAATGGCATGACTTGGCATACACATTGGTTTGACGGTTTTGGCTTTGCATTTTACCATTTTCACCGTACTATCTACCTAAAGCCTTTCCGATCAAAGTGTCAAATTAAACGCTAGTTCCATGCACCATACTGCCAGGACAAGGTTATCAGGAAAGATTTCAGATATGCGCTCGATGACTAATCCGCTGAGACTTATTTCGTCTTTATGAAACGTCTGCTTTTGTGGTATTGTTTCTTAGCTTGTAACTAACAGCCAGGTTGAAAATTCATACAGAAGTCAGTTGTTCCTCTTGTGCCATTTAGATGTCTGTCGCTAGGATGTTTTGGGACAACTAAATACATGTAGGTATATTATTTGCTAGTTTCTCTTGTTGTTTCTCATTTTGTCTTTTGTAAATATTCAGATTGGGAATGGATCGTCTACAAAGTGATGAACACATAACGGCTTCTGGACATGGTTCCGACTGATTCAGCTAGGGGTAACCAATATGTATATTGTGTCGCCGACGCCGGGTCAGGTTTCTGCAGATTCAAAATGTTATTTGACAAGACCCACTCAAATTGACATTGGAGGTAGATTCGGAATGGTCCAACATATGTGGCACCAGTCTTCGGGTCATGATCCAAGTCAAGTCATCACACACGTTGACTATTTACCTACCCACCCATGTGTCCCTCCGCGGTTGTTTGTACCCTTACACTGCCAACATGTCCTGTTCATGACCATGTCTTTGCGATTCCTTATTGATGTGAGGTTGGTCTGTTGTTATACCACTGCAGTTAGAAGATACCGTCACTACATTTCCTATTTTGGTTTTGTGTATGTAATTGTTTGAGATTAAAATATATGTATATGTAAGATAGCAACGCAATAAATTGCAATAACAATGATGAACGTGTTTTTGTTCATGACTCGATTGATTCGAACATTCGCCCGAAAGTTGATGATAGTGACTTGCTCCCCGTCGATGTAACTGGGCAACGCAGATGAACGCAATTGTCGATTATCTACCAACTGACGCCAGATGGCTGGGATATATGCTGAGTTAAACAAACGAGCAAAGGTATTAACCCTTCCAATCCTTCCTGCCGACTCATATAGGGAGTTGGGGTTATGTTATGCCACTGTCAACAGTATTACACATCACAGCGTGTCAGTTCGGGGTTAGTGTGTTAGTTTTTCCGCTTCCACCCAGCCCTTTAGCTTCCACCTAGCCCTATAGCTGCCATACTACTATATATACTGGCCACATAAAGAAACTGTGCACACAGAAAATATAAAGATAGACAGACCGTGTCTTTATACATAAATAAAGGTGTGAACATAGCAAGTATTGGAGACAATCAAACGCTCATGCAGGTGCCAGGCGACGTGACGTCATTGATGATGGCCAGTGGACTTGCAATGTGTTACTGCACGTGCAGCCTGTGCAGCTGCACACAACATGTGAAACTCAGAAATTGCTGTCACTGTCGAAAGCTGGATCTTTGGTCATTCAAACGTTCACAAATTCTCATTGGAATTCACATGCACATCATGCCAAAATGAACATCTGCTCAACGTCACGAAACCATTGGAATGGTTCGAGCAGGCATGAGCCAACAACAGGTGGCAGCACATTTCCAATGCCATCGTAACACGATATCTGCACTGGTCAGTTGTTATGGAAACAGTAATGACGTCGCCGACCACCCACGTTTTGGGCGTCCCCGAGTAACGATGGCAAGAGAGGACAGATGGATTCGGGTGAATAATCTCAGACACAGGTTCCAGACGGTAGTGACCACGTCCCAAACCATTCCCCAGGCCTTCAATGCTCATTTGGTAGCCACTATGCGTCGTCGATGCACTGCTGTGCTTCACGCGCATGATGGTACCCGTTATTGACTTTGTGATTTCGTCGTTTGACCCCCTACTCAATTTTGAACTTCTGACGTCATCGTTACGGATATTGTTCATGTTCTTTTGACATGTTGTTGTGGCCCGATATAAAGTGTCTACATCATTTCGTCTTTTCTGTGTTGTATTCCAATTCTGAAGGAATTTTCTGTGTGCACAGTTTCTTTATGTGGCTAGTATATAACGAGTACTACTTCTATCTCTTCTTACTACTACCACTTTACAACTTCTACTCCTACTTTTAACTACTACTAATTCTACTACTACTGCTACTACTACTACTACTACTACTACCACCACCACCACCTCCAATTTGGTCGTTATTGTACATCACCTGACATCACCAATAACAGTAAAATAGCTGATGATAGTAACGAAAGTTCTACGACAACGTGCCACTCCCTCTCCCTCGGCGTGATCTTTTGAAACCGGACTCAAACCGAAAAGTGGGACACACGTCATTACAGCGGCCAGCACAACATTTATTTACCAAATGCGTTTGCTCCAATTCTATGCACAGACATTTGAAGCTATTCCTGTGCTCGTAAATAAGATTTCCCTGAAGTCCGCACAACGTAAATCTAAACGTCCGTTGCGTGGCTATAGAAGCAAATATTTCCTATCCACAGTAAACACTAGAAACGATATTAACAAAGATTAAAGTCTCAGGGTTCATATTGATTTACGAGTTACCAATGAACGTACGGTTATACTAGGTGGATTTAAGTGACCGCTATCACCTCGTAAACCACCCCAGTCCCACCCCAGGTTGACACCCGATATAGTGTGTATGTCGCTGAGGAAGTAAATTACTCAGTTACGTTTGTTTCCCGGACTCCATGTATCCCTGACCCATCTCCGATCAACTCCTCCCCCTCCCGACATTTACACTGCTCCCACTGCCTGTCACTCAATACATCGCCGACTGACAATGGCTAAAACAATTAATTTGAGTCTATAGCTATAGCGACAAATTTTAAAAATAAATTTACTTATCTCTTCTAAGACTCTTTCCTCGAAACGTATCCAAGCACTTGATTTGACAAAAACTTTGATCTGGTTTGGCTTTTTAAGGTAAGAACCCACTGCTGAATGATATAATCTTATCTGCCAAAAGTTGATAATTACTTAAAGATATTGAAAGACATATTCACCACTGAAAAATTCATTTCCAGAAGAAATAATAATGTTGAAAGTTTTTTAGCCAAATGGTTTCCTCTCATCCCAGAATTTAATCCTGAATGACTATGTAACCAAAACATATTACTGATATTGATATTTAATGTACTATATCTCTATGAGCCCACAAGCTGTTTTGTACACATATTCCTCTATATGCTTGTATTCAACGTACTCGGAACAATAAAAAAAAGTCTCTTTCCTCCAAATAAGTATATTTTGTTGCATCAAATGTAAAATATGAGGAAGGGAGATAGCAACGTACCATTATGTACGTGTTAACTGAATACTGGCTTACTTTCTTCAGTAACCCATGCTTGTCGTAAGAGGCGACTAACGGGATCGGGTGGTCAGGCTCTCTGACTTGGTTGACACACGTCATCGTATCCCAACTGCAATGCTAAGGATGTCAATCATTGGATTGTCGATTATTTAAGGGCCGCCATCATATAGGTTGACAATTGCGGCGTTAAACAACAAACAAACAAAAATCTTTCGGCTGCATGCAAGCGTTTCCATGTGACTGACAAGGTAATCATATTTAGGATTCGGATTCGGATCCCAATAGTAAACTGCGATATCTACATTTGAGGCAGGTGTGTGAGACGTTTCAGAATAATCGGTCCACTCGGACACGACGTGGACTAGGGAGATTTGACGTCACTGTTTCCTAAAACGAAAGTCATAGTGGTCTGTTTCCTAGAAGATAAATGTTCATAGTAAAAAGTTCAACCCTGACATTAGGTATTGTACTGGGCGCCTCTTTATCTTGCATTTTTTCCCTTTAGATTAGTACATGTGACAGATAAGATAACACTATATCTGTGACTAAATATTAGTCTGAAGTGATCCCATTATCCATCAAGTCATGATGGGCGATATCGGCACATTTAGCACGTGCAACACGAAATTAAATGGTGTTATCTTTTGCGGTTGTGATGTCACCTGATATGTGATTGACAGGGTCATGCGGCAAATTAGTTGATGACTGGATGATTTCTCCTGCGGAATTACCTGATCCTCAGATATGTATTATGATAACCATTATGACTTAATCTGCTATGCTACAGTAAGATGGTTTATAAGTATTGTATCATAGTATATATGTGGCATGTTGCCGAATGCTGCTCTTAACAACAAACCATCATATTCTTAATTCTCATAAGGCTACACATGTTACATATTTTGGTATATACCAGTACCTCCCATGGGGTTGTCGGTTTAGTGTCGGTCAATGTGAGCAAGATGAATGTCGAGCGAGGACTGGATGGATATGTTGGTCAGGCACGGTAACTTTTCTTGTTCGAATCTTTGCATCTGAGCGCATTTACCTACTATTATTAGGAATATGGGTATTTCTATTATTTAAGGGTCCTGGGTGCCCTTGTACAAAACGATCTTAGCGCTAAGGTGACCGTAACTCCCATACCTTAACGTTGACTTAAGGTAGTCTTAGCGCTATGGTTGTTTTGTACAACGGCACCCTGTTGTTTATTTCTAATTTAAACAGCTCTGTTGCCCCCGCGTTCACACCTTTCAGGAAAATCTTTCTAGTATAAATCCGGGTTAGAACTGGCCTTCAGTAACCGACGCTTGACTAACGGGATCGGGTGGTCAGACTTGCTGACTTGGTTGACACATGTCATAGTATCCAATTACATAGATCGATACTCATGCTATTGATAACTGGATTGTCTGGTCCAGACTCGATTATTTACAGACCATATAGCTGGAATACTGCTGAGTGCGGCGTAAAACAACAAACAAATAATTAAACTCTTTCCAGTATAATTGGTTTCTCTATTTATCGACCCATGAAGATCTGGGTTAGAATGTGCCTTCAGTAACCCATGCTTGTCGTAAGAGGCGACTAACGGGACCGGGTGGTCAGGATCGCTGACTTGGTTGACATATGTCATCGGTTCCCAATTGCGCAGATCGATCCTCATGCTGTTGATCACTGGATTGTCTGGTCCAGACTCGATTATTTACAGACCGCCGCCATATAGCTGGAATAATGCTGAGTGCGGCGTAAAACTAAACGGCTCACTTACTCACTCACAGTACCCGAACATCGGACATCAGTTTTGTCAGTGGTTTAAACATAGTTTTATTCATGAAAATGATTTGGGGTTGGCAAAAAAGCTATACGGCTTATGTTAACACCGCTTCCTTACAATATATAATAAAGGATGAAATGAAGGATGTGATAGTGACGTCATCGATATTGACGTCATTGATATTTGTGTCTTTGATGCGTTACATTTGGAAATGCCTTGCACGTGTGTACAAAAACGTTCACTCCTCCTGTGTCCATTGTGTATGTTCAATGTTCGCTATATGAATGTTGTTTGGAGTGAACATAAGCAAAGATCTTAAAGCTTGTAGCACAAAGATATTTTACATTACGCCCACGTACAGTAAAGATCTAAACGCGCAACATCGACTTTTCTTCGCTGTGGCATATTTTTCCAAGCAGCTGGAAATTAAATTATGTTCAAATTAAATGCACGGTGCGTATTCAATATTTATTTAAATACCGTTATAAATAATATAAGGAAAGGTGTTAAGCATAGCTTAATTTCAAAACATGAATGCAATAAAGTCCTGCATTCCTTTAGGAAAACATACGTTCAATGACGTTTTTTCTTATTAACCCTTTTTTAGAAAGCTTTAATTACTATTGTGCTTATCGAGTTGGTTGTTGCTCTTATCTCTGAGTGGATACTCTGAATCTGACACTAATCCAGCCTTTGCTCGTATGTTTGATTAAAAGACGCGGTCGATGTGCGTAGGTGCACTGAGTGTGTGAGTGGTTCGGTACTAACTCCTCAATTATTACTGATGACCTAAACTCAAGGTGCAGATACAAGTTATATATGTTATTGATCCATGTGTATGGCCAGAGAATAATCAGTCTTCATTCTAATGAGCGTAATGGGCAAAATGATGGTGAAAACCACGACACCAGTATGACACCAGGTGTTCAAAAAAGGAAGCATTGTAACACCTGCCACTCACACTATTCAGTCCCCCCCCCCCCTTCCCCAAAAGCAATTTAATGATACTTGATTCCGTACAGCAACACCCCAGACACATGTCGGCGATCTGTAAACAATCGAGTTCTACCAGAGACACCGAAACGATTGCAAATAATTAAGGCAGCGTCTTCAAAGAGGGGTTGATACCACGAACAACACCTCAGTGCTATGGGTATGATGGCACGTATTCTTCGATCTTGACCAACGATCCATTTAATCCCCTGGTTTTATCCCGGAACCTCCCGGACCCGACATTTAAAAGACTTCTTCTAAAACTTCTAGTATATGATGTAATTTATTTCATTTTAGAAGGAAAATCAATAGTACACTTTTTTAAAATTAAATGGGTTTACAAAAATATATACTGTAAATGGAGTCCGCGTCTTTTGACGTGGCAGCTCCCTGAGTGGGAGGGACGGCTACCCCTGTTTGGTTACTTCATACCCACGTTGATCATAATTAATGAGGGTGGGGGTATAAAGGAGACTTCGCGGGACAGAACGAGAAATACCGGTGTAGTTTGCAGATACGACGGCCGTAATGCTGCGTGGTGTGTTTTCGCTGTTCCTGCTGGTGACGTATGTGGGGGTACGTGGTTACGTGTGGTAGTAGTGTTGGCAGTTGCCGTTGCAGTTGGTGCCATTGGTGACGTGAGTGAAACGGCCAGTGTCCCTATGTAATTGTTGGGTTAACATGTAGCATAGCGTATGACTTAAAGGATCAGCATAAAACGTTAGAGAATAGTCAACCTCATTTTATGGATTTCAAAAAATGCTTGAATCAAACTTGCTACTACGAGCTACAATGTGAAATACTTTTCATATATATGTTCGTTTCTCCGATAGTATCAAGTATTCTCTGAAATGCAATATTGTTCAGTGATATTTTTTTTGTCTTGTAGTCTCAAGCGAAGCACATCTGTGAAGTCATTCCTTGGGTTGAAAGATGTATTAGTTTTACGATTTCAATCATTTATGCATATATTATCTAGAATCCACATTTCACTCAATGTATATACATGTAGTTGGACATGGCGGACGTCACTTATTTGTCATTTTGTCAGGGAACGAGCCAGAAGAAAAGTATACATCCATATTTGGTGGTGGCTGAAAATGAAATATTTATTCGAAGGCAATATATTTCATAAGGATACCATGATTTTATTTTGTAACTTAAGGCTGTTCTTAGTCCAGTGAGATTTTGGGAACGTTAAAATTGGTATAATAGTGTTTTAGAAACACGCATATTGTAATGGAAACGCCGTTCCTGTTCTTTGAAGGTTTTAAGTGATCTAATGTTTAAATTCTAAATTTGAAAATTCAAGTACTTATATTTTGTTGTTGTTGCTCCTTTTGGGTTTTGTTTTGTTTTGTTTTACACTGCACAAAGTAAATTTATTATACAGTATAATAGGGTACACCTTAGGTATATTACATGCTTCATATACAATCTAAACTGAGGGAACAGGTGGTCACAGAATGTTTCTAGCACATGTGAATCTAACACAGATAAACCTAGGACAGGTAAGACTAGTACAGTTGATTTCAGCATAGACAGGTCTAGTACATTTGATTCTGGCACAGAATCCAGTACATCCTGTTTCCAGCATTGGTGATCCAGCTGATTCTAACACAGGTGTTCCTAGACACTCCTAAACAAAGAAACGCACAGGCGTTACCAGCAGTTCATTTCGATATATTGACAGCAATTGTCATTAAGACAATTCCCATGTTTGAATCACGAGGGTTGGGGTCATTAAGACAATTCCCATGTTTGAATCACGAGGGTTGGGGTCATTAAGACAATTCCCATGTTTGAATCACGAGGGTTGGGGTCATTAAGACAATTCCCATGTTTGAATCACGTTCAGCATGCCGTGGTTGTTGTGTATTGCGCCCAAAATGTGTTTGCAAACGTTTATCATAAATTTGGAAAACGATACATGAAATGCAGAAAAGGTTTTCCACGTAATGCACGCGCAATGTGTCGGACCATGAGTAGAGACATCGACTATAAAGGGCAAACCAAATTCACCATTTCACTATGAAATTTACGACGTAAACGAAGATCGAAAATGCAGAATGAATGCTACTGGCCGAAATATTTTCGACCAAACCATCAGAAATCGTCTGAGAGAAGTGGGACTTCGGGCATATCGACCAAACGTTGGACCTATCCTGCCACAACTACACCGACAACGACGTGTCCAATGGTGCAACAGGGTACAGGCATGGAACCTGGGGAACTGGCGACGCGTTTGGTTCAGTGATGAATCGCGTTTCCTCCTGCAACGACGGGATGGGAGACAACGTGTCTATCGACTTCGACACGAACGTTTTGCGTCGAACTGCGCGACAGGTGGACAGATTTGCTGTAGTGTTATGATGTGGGGAGCCATGTCCTCTATGGGTTGATCTGAGCTAGTGGTGGTTCAAGGCAATCAAACAGCAAATCGCTACAACGACCAAATCCTGCCACCTCACCTCCTCCCTCATATTAACTACCAGAGGGAGCAATTTCAACACGACAACGCTCGACCCCACACAGCTCGTGTAACAGGTGCCTATATCGCCAATGCAAACGTCAATGTCCTTCCCTGGCCTTCCAATATCGCCTGATCTGAACCCGATCAAGCATCTATGGGACGAACTTGGTCGACGCGTCCGTAAACGTTACCATCGTCCTCAAACACTTGCAGAAGAATGGTGAAGAATTCCCCATGCAAAAACATGTGCAATCTCTTCCAAGGTGGTGTGAAGCAGTGAGGGCTGCAAGGGGTTGTGTCACCGGGTACTGACGTGAACGCCACCTTGTGTCCACACATGTGCAGTGAGTGAACTGAATTAATGCTGACAATGACAACAAAACATATGTTCACCTGTCTGTCGAATTTCCTTCATCTATGTTCAAGCTCAATCGACTTATGTACACTAAAACACTTTTAATACATTTCCTTATTTGTGACATGTGCGTTTCTGTTTCTGAAGAATTTAGATGTTATTGTTTAACGCTGGCACTGGTGTTGCGGGTACAGGTGATTCTAATACAAATGATACCAGCATAGAGGATTCTAGCCCAAGTGAATCTGGCACAGGTGATTCAAACACACGGGTTTACAGGAGTTCCCAGCACAATGATTCTAGCTCGAGTGATTCCCGCAGAGCCAAATTTGTTCCTCTGTCTAAACAGTTCTGTGATTCATTGTAACTGTTTCAGAGTTTCCGAGTTCCACAAGCACAGTGGGCCAGACCGAGGCTACCCAACATCCAACTGGACGAGGGTGACCGGAACTACATCAGCCATGAAGTCAGCGACCCGGATGTGGTGAGTCGTGATGACGCTGTGTTATTTGTTGTGATTTTGTGGGCGAGGGTGGGATTGTGTAGGGGTGTGGTTGTGTGAGAGTGGGATTGTGTATGGGTGAGGTTGTGTGAGTGGGATTGTGTAGGGGTGAGGTTGTATGAGAGTGGGATTGTGTAGGGGTGAGGTTGTGTGAGAGTGGGGTTGTGTAGGGGTGAGGTTGTGTGAGAGTGGGATTGTGTAGGGGTGAGGTTGTGTGAGAGTGGGATTGTGTAGGGTTGAGGTTGTGTGAGAGTGGGATTGTGTAGGGGTGAGGTTGTGTGAGAGTGGGGTTGTGTATGGGGTGAGGTTGTGTGAGAGTGGGATTGTGTAGGGGTGAGGTTGTGTGAGAGTGGGATTGTGTAGGGGTGAGGTTGTGTGAGAGAGTGGGAGTTGTGTGTAGGGGTGAGGTTGTGTGAGAGTGGGATTGTGTAGGGTTGAGGTTGTGTGAGAGTGGGATTGTGTAGGGGTGAGGTTATGTGAGAGTGGGATTGTGTAGGGGTGAGGTTGTGTGTGTGAGAGTGGGATTTGTGTTGGGGTGAGGTTGTGTGAGAGTGGGATTGTGTTGGGTTGAGGTTGTGTGAGAGTGGGGGTTGTGTAGGGGTGAGTTGTGTGAGAGTGGGGTTGTGTAGGGGTGAGAGGCCAGTGGGGTGAGTGAGGGTGTGAGGGATTGTAGGGTGAGGTTGTGAGAGTGGGATTGTGTAGGGGTGAGGTTGTGTTGATAGTGGGGTTGTGTAGGGGTGAGGTTGTGTGAGAGTGGGATTGTGTAGGGGAGTGAGGTTGTGTGAGTAGTGGGGTTGTGTAGGGGTGAGGTTGTGTGGAGAGTGGGGTTGTGTAGGGGAGGGTTATTAATGAGAAGATGGGATTGAAGTGTGGGGAGTGAGGAGGTTGTGTGTGGGGAGTTATGTGAGAGTGGGATTGTGTAGGGTGAGGTTGTGTGAGAGTGGGATTGTGTAGGGGTTGAGGTTGTTTGAGAGTGGGATTGTGTAGGGTTGAGGTTGTGTGAGAGTAGGTTGTGTGTAGGAGTTGTGTAGGGTGGGGTTGTGAGAGTTGTTGTGTAGAGTGAGGTTGTGTGAAGTGGGATTGTGTAGGAGTTGAGGTTGTGTGAAGTGGGATTGTGTGTAGGGATTGAGGTTGTGTGAGTGGGATTGTGTAGGGTTGAGTTGTGTGAGAGTGGGGTTGTGTATGGGTGAGTTGTGTGAGAGTGGGATTGTGTAGGGAGTGAGAGTTGTGTGAGAGTGGGGATTGTGTAGGAGTGAGTTGTGTGAAATTAGGATTGTGTAGGGGTGAGAGGTTGTGTGAAGAATTAGGAGTTGTGTAGGAGGTGAGTTGTGTGAGAAGTGGGGTTGTGTAGGGAGGTGAGGTTGTGTGGGAGAAGTGGGAGTTGTGTAGGGGTGAGGTTGTGTGATAGTGGGATTGTGTAGAGGTGAGAGTTGTGTGAAGTAGGGGTTGTGTAGAAGGTGAGGAGTTGTAGAGAAGTGTAGGATTGTGTAGGAGTTGAGGGATGTGTGAAAGTGGGATTGTAGAGGGAGGTTGTGTAGAAAGTAGGAGTTGTGTATGGGGGTGAGTTGTGTGAAGAGTTGTGTTAAGGATTGTGTTAGGATTGAGAGTTGTGTGAGAAGTGGGATTGTGTAGGGAGTGAGAGTTGTGTGAGAGTAGGGTTGTGTATGGGTGAGGTTGTGTGTGAGTGGGTTGTGTAGAGGGTGTGAGGTTGTGTAGAAGTAGGATTGTGTAGGGGTGAGGTTGTGTGAGAAGTAGGATTGTATGTAGAAGGGGGAGAGTTGTGTGAGAGTAGGGTTGTGTAAGTGGAGTTGTGTAGGGGGAGTTGTGTGAGAAGTAGGATTGTGTAGGGTGAGGTTGTGTGAGAAGTAAAAGGATTGTGTGGTGAGTTGTGAGAAGTGGGATTGTGTAGGGTTTAGGTTGTGTAGGCGTGGAATTGGGAATGAGAGAGGTTAATTTGATGGTGGGATTGTGTGGGGTTGACGTTGAATGAGTTGTATAGGGATGGGGTGGGTGAGGGTTGGATTTCGTCGGAGTAGTGTTGGGTCAGGGTGAGATTGTGTAGGAGTGGGGTTTTCCGAGGGTTGGGGTTGAGTATGGTGAGAATGTCTGGTTGTGGGGGTGTGTGATTTGTGGCGTACTTTATGGGCAGAGAAGAGTGTGGTGTGGTGGATCAATACCGAACGGTATGGGATGTGTAGTGAGGGGTAGGTTATGTAACCGTAAGTAATTAATTACCCCTTACACCCGTGAGGGTGTTTGCAATACTCCAAGAAGCTGTCGTCACTAGGATCGCTTTGTGAACCTGGGCCGAGATTTTCAACTATATAACATTTCAAAACAGACCCCATCCTATCTCCATTAAACTTTTCTAGTCTATTATGTTGCCACAGCACGGGCCAGGGACACATCGTGTCTCTTATAACAGTCTGATATCCAGTGACCTGTCGGTTATCTCACATTCTCAGGCTCTGTGTTGGTTTAGCCCATAAGCAAGATAATGGCAGAGTAGGTGTCAGTTACACCTCCACAAGTGACTTCGTCGCCTGACGTTATCTTGCAAACGGAGAAATTAGTGACGTCCATGAACAACAGGTCACTACAACCTGTCAGGTGATTAACGTTCTGGAAATACTATATTGTAATACGAAGATAAACAGTGACACAATATGTTCCAGTTTGACTCATATCTCAACACTAAACTATGCCATTCCGTGGTGGTACAGACACTAAAGCACTGTACGTACGCTATGCATTTCCTTGAACCAGGGCCGGGAGTGAGTTTAGTTTTACGCCGCACTCAGCCATATTCCAGCTATATGGCGGCGGTCTGTAAATAATCTAGTCTGGTCCAGACAATCCAATGATCAACAGCATGAGTATCGATCTACGCAACTTGGATACGATGACATGTGTCAACCAATTCAGCGAGCCTGACCACCCGACCCCTAGAGTCACCCCTTATGACAAACACGGGTTACTGAAGACCAATTCACTAATTCACGGGTTGTTTACTTAGAATTCAGCGGACGTTGCAGTTAAACGCGGCATTCATAATTATTCGATAGTTAAGGCATTTCACTTCAGGCTTTTGTCATATCGTGCAGTTTAAATCTTCATTTATGTGACTCTGTATCTAAACTGACCAAAGCGCTCCTGTTTTAGACGAGGCATATAGTGTCTATAGCATGGTTCCATTTCGTAGACGTCTTTAAAACCAGCCGACTTTGTCAGTGTGTTTCCATGGACATCTGTTGCATATTGCATGCCCTTAATCTGTTTCCACCTTCAACGAGTTATTGATGATATAAGTGTCTTAACCACCAGTTAGGAGTAATGCTGGATTTTGAAAAAAATCAGTCTCTGGAAATGCTGGAAGGACATTTGTTTTAGACAAAATAAATGTTCATTGCGCGCGTTGGATATTCTGGCCCCGATTTCTTGAAAGAAACTTAAGTCTGAGTTTTTACTCAAATTTGAGAAAACACATTTCCCAAAAATAATTTAAATTGATGTAGGAGACAATTTAAGTTTATAGGTAGGTTACTTGAATTGTTTGAGGTTTTTGATATAGGAAATACAGTTGAGTTAGAAATTCCGCTGTTTTAAATTGTCAAACTCAGTTTGAAATTTGAGTAAAATCAGGGCCTGAATATTTTTAAAGATGGTTTCTCGCTTCTGGACTATCTATTCAGGTACGTCAACAGGCCCTCCCCCTTTACGTATTCTGCAAGACGATTCCGGAATGACAACAGTGGTGACGAATATACATTTATGTAACATTAATATTCTATAAGATACTTGTCTTCGTTTTCTTGATTATTTTGTTTTAAAAGAGAAATCTAATAATTCCAGGGTCCTGACGGAATCACTGCTCTGAAAGACCCGGATCTTCAATCGTGTTTCATCTACAAGTACATGAAACCCCTCATTATACCGCGAGAACAGAGGCACTTCTATACCAGGACAAAGGTTGGTTTGTTTATTTATTTGTTTGTTTGTTTGTTTAACGCCGCACTCAGCAATATTCCAGCCATATGGCGGCGGTCTGTAAATAATCGAGTCTGGACCAGACAATCCAGTGATCAACACCATCTACGCAATTGGGAACCGATGACATCTGCCCACCAAGTCAGGCAGCCTGACCATCCGATCCCGTTAGTCGCCTCTTACGACAAGCATGGAAGTGAGTGAGTGAGTGAGTATATTTCTACGCCGCTTTTAGCAATATTCATGGCGGGGAACAACAGAAATGGGCTTCACACATTGTGCCCATGTGGGGTATCGAACCCGAGTCTTTGGCGTGACGAGCGAACGCCTTTACCACTAGGCTACCCCCACCGCCCCTACGACAAGCATGGGCTGCTGAAGACCAATTCTAACACGGATCTTCACAGGTTTACTGAAACATTCTTCGGTGTATAAGCTTTACTTTGGCGTTTACTTCTCAGGCTTCGTTCCAAGGTAACCGTCCAACTGAATATGTAAATCGGTCGCATTACAATACATGTATACAGGAAGATGTATTAAATAAGTATATTACGTACAAGTGTACGTCCGGCAAATTCGCAGTTCCGGCTTCGCAGGTGCCAGATCACTTCAAAGAATACTGAGACATTGTCGGATCCAGATTCCACCCCCCCACCCACCTCTTGTGTTTGTTTGTTTTTGTCCTTTTGTCCTGAAACACTCGTGAAAACTTTGCACATCCCCTTTCTCAAGTAGCTGTATCCGCCCCTGACTGAACATAGTTCGTTATCACCGAAAGATAATGCAGATCACGGTTTATAATTTTAAACAGTATTGGCTGACATATATCTTTGGCAGAGTTCGGAGAGCTAAAGGTTTCAGTTGTAGCCAAACAAATATCAAGATATGCTTTTTAATCCACAGACCGCTACTGTTCTCCTGACCCCACGGGACAAGATACACTTCCGTCAGTCCGTGGGCCCCGCTGTTGACAAGCTGTGCAACTCTGTGAAATCCTTCTGGCTTGATGAGTTTATGCTGTACCAGTACATGAGCAATCAGCTCCACCCCCAAAACGCCCCACCCCCACTTTCCCACAGCTCCGATGAACCCGAGAGTGACGACGAAAACTTGCCCCCCGCAATGATCTTCCCGACCCCTCCCCCTCTTCACGAGACTCACGTGATTCGCACGCCTCCCCCGCTTCCGCGCCATGACGTGAGAGCGCCACCTGCGCTGGAGAAGGTAGAGCCAGGGCCCTCCACCGAACGCACAGAGTGAGAGTCCCACCTCCGCTTCATGAAGTGAATGCCCCACCTGCACCAGAGTCGAGCCCCACAGATCGCACACAGAATGCGAACTCCCCCACCTCTCATGAAAGTGCCCCCACATCTGTAACGCACGTTTAACATACTGACCATGCTGATTTTTTTTCATAATTTCTTGGTTTACAAATCCATCGTTCACAATTTCACAAAATTTGATACAATTAAATTTAGCGGGTTTTTATTTTTTGGCTGTTGTCTTCACTACAGAATACCTTTTGTAATTCCCGCCACCTCAAGGCCTTTTTATAAGGGAAGTAACTCTTTGATTTATCATCCGCTCAACATTTTATGTATCTCTGTACTGGTTTCATATTTCTCCACCGTAATGTAAATGGATCACTGAAAGTAACAGATTTATATTTAAAATTTCATGCACAATTTTTCTCGAAATCCGCAAACCAAGCAATGGAAAAATATCTAAATATGTAAAATAAATAAATCTGCAATTTAAACTAATTCTGTTTGTTCTTATTAGAGATTTACAAACGTCATAAGACGATATTGCTGACGTTTATATTTTCCTTAAGGAGAAACATGATAGACTCGATCATGACTGAGTTGGGATTAGTGAGTGAGTGAGTGAGTTACGTTTTACGCCGCTCTTAGCAATATTCCAGCAATATCACGACGGGGACACCAGAAATGGTCTCTTCACACATTGTACCCATGTGGGAAATCGAACCCAGGTCTTCGGCGTGACAAGCGAACACTTTAATCACTAGACTTCCCCACAGTTCAGTCACCCACAGGATGACTGTTTGCCCTGTCGATCACCATTGTGCTAACACGAGATGTATACACATGATCATTAATAAGCACCACCTGAATCCAAGGGCATTTTGGTTGAGACAGGCCATCATACCGTACCAGCTTACTGGAATGTACATGCAAAGAATAAAAGCTGGTGCAGATTGATTAACGCCTGCATGTGCGTATAAGTCAAAGAATCACTCATAAAATATATTTGTGTACTAGTATATAAGTAGGATATACAAAGTGGAGTGAGTGAGTGAGTATGGTTTAAGGCTGCTTTTAACAATATTCCCGCAATATCACGGCGGGGACACCAGACTTCACACATTCTACTCATTTGGGGAATCGAACTCGGGTCTTCGGCGTGACTAGCGGACGCTGTAAAAATAGTACTACTAGCTAACCGTGATATATGTACAGATACCGCTTGTGCAAGGCGGATATATTTGTCGTTTAATTAATTCCATTTCGCCATCGCACCTGGAAGACTGTGGACTTCTCCTGAATTATAAGGCTTTAGACGATAAGGCTATTTGGTATGGAATCCTGAAAGGGACATTGTCGCGTTGTCGCCCTCTCAAAAACAAGCAAAATGAGGTAAAATTAACCAAACCGCGACAATGCGACAACGCGACATATTTTGACCTTGAAAATTGTCGCTATGTCGCATTGTCGCCCTTTGGAGGAATAGAAAAATATTATTCAAAACGCGACATGCGACAATGCGATAAATGGCCGAAATGTCGCGTTGTCGCACTGTCGCGGTTTGGTATATTTTGCCTCATTTTGCTTGCTTTTGAGAGGGCGACAACGCGACAATGTCCCTTCCAGGATTCCATAATTTGGTGTGTTCCGCAGCGTGTTGATAACTGACAACACAAGATACTGCTGTATTAAGATTAGTATTGGCCAAGATATACTGGAATTGTTCTGCCAATACATGCTGAAGCTACCGGTGAAGATCGGGTTAGAATATTGATCTTCAGTAACCCATGCTTGCCGCAAGAGGCGACTGACGGGATCGGATGGTCAGGCTCGCTGACTTGGTTGACACATGTCATCGTATCCCTATTGCGTAGATCGTTGCTTATGCTGTTGATCACTGGATTGTCGATCATTTACAGACCGCCGCCATATAGCTGGATTATTGCTGAGTGCGGCGTAAAACTCAATTCACTCACTCACTCTTATCTTGTCGAGTTTTGTTTGTCAACTAGTGAACTCACTCACTCACATGCTCAAGCTTGTCCAAGAAGGTTTCGTTAGCACCTTCATCCACACATATTTCTCCCTAATGCTTCCGCTTTCCCATTCCTTTTCTATATTCACTGTTTGTATGACCTATCATAACTGCGTATGTTGATCGATGCTCAGACTCGATGTTTATCACCATATAGCGGGGATATTGCTGAGTGCGGAGATAAACAGCAACTAACCAACCAACCTTGTATTACCTAGGGCTGGGGGCAGACTACTATTACCATACGAGATTCCCTGAATCTTCAGAGAGTAGTGTAAGAGGAAATGGTTGGAGTCACCCTGTTATGTTATATGTCACCTGCAACGTAAAACACAACTTTGCAGATTCTGATACCTTTCGGTATGGACTTACCGAAACAAATCACCAAAAATGCAAAAATCGCGCGAAATCGGAGTTCAAACGATCCACTAAGTGGTTTCAACAGCTGGGCTGCGCTCATAGCACATGGGCAGTGAAATAGGTTCGCGCAGCTTGTAAGCGGGTTGTCCGGTGAAGGCTTTGGTGTGAGCTATTTTTCTAATGTTTTGTTGATATTTCACACGCGCGAGCTTTTTATATGATATGACAGTAGATTACCGATTTAACTGTTTATATAATTTCATTTGTCTATTTCACCACACGTTCTTCTTACCGAGTCACTTTCTCAGTTCGATACTTCAAAGCAATGTCATTATTTAGCGTTGACAGAATTTCTAACTGTGATATTGATATGCTGTTGTTACAGACTCAATGTCTGTTTTATTGACACCTATGTGTCTGCCTGCCTGTCTGCTAATGACAATATTCAATACACAACTTCGATCACTGACAACATGCAATTTGAACTTAACACCTATCAGGCTATACACCATAAACAAAACGCATTGATTTATGGCCCGAGTTCGGTCTCTGTCACAGTATGTAATTACACAGACAGGCAGGTGTGATACTTGTACACATGACATGTTATGATGTCTGTTGATTGCAAAATGTTATACACAAAAGATGAGCATGTATTTACAAAACCCAACATCTCTATATATACACACACAATGAGCCGTGCGGGCCACTGCAAATGAACCAGCCGTTACACTTGAGTGCACACCCACCCGCTCTGACTGGATTCGGTATCGCGGTTGCTTCGTTTCTAGGGAAATAAACCCAAGTACAAAATATTGCATTTTTGATTTGCGATTGTACGCTTATAATTTCGTTTATATGTTTTTTCATAATCAGCGATGTATGTTATATTTCATGAACATGTGACAATTGTGTTTTAATTATGTTTGATTTTTTGGTTATGTAAGAATATATTAAATGAAATATTGTCATCATGTTTGAAAAATATTGCGGACACATATGCCAAATCATACAAATAAGGTGTAAATGTCTCACAACTACTGAAAATGTTATTGAAATGTTATAACATGTGTGAAACTATTCCTCAACATGTTATTGAAATTTTTCAGCATATTGCAAAAATGTGATGCCAGCGCATATTTAATGAACATTATCATCATGTTTTAAAAACATTGTGGACACGTGCCAACCCAGTTAGTTGAGATTCAGTGTTATTAGGCTTCCAACAGAAAACATTACGTATATTGTTGTGAAGGTTGCCAAACATAGTTGCACCATATTCATTTTATCTTGGATACACAGGATAGAATTTATGCTATCATTGGCAAGCTGTAGGGGTTCAAACAGAGTTCATTCAGGCCGTTATTGCCGCTATTACATTCCGTTAAAGTATCACTAAATTTTGATCATCTGAATGGTTGTTGGATTATTGTTCGTATTACATTCCAGCATGTTATTTTCAAAGGCTATACTCTTAACAGTGTATAATTTCCCAAAACGAATCAATTCATCATTTTCGGAGATATGTTTCCTTTCCAAAAAATAACTAGAAATAAACGTGTTACCCATCCATAGTATTCTGACGTTGGGCCAGCCTTATCAACTGAATATATTTTTTACAACTGGACATGATTCCATAACTACTTTGTACCCAGTATATTTAATGTGTAACTTTAGTATAAACCATCACTCCCAGCGGTGGTATCACATTATACATAGATAATTTCAATAGATTATGTCATTAATCACTCAAATAAAACCAAAAGAATCCCACGTTTGTTCTTCGGTGATTGAAAACGGAACTCGCGATTCGGTTTACAACAGTGAAGCTCCGCACATCGATTACAGCTCTGAATGCTATATAGCCACATCAAGAAACATGCATTGTCAAAATATTATCCCAGTTGATAAGTACGATAACAATGTCAAAGGTACATATAAACTTTAATGGAGGGATCATGAGACCATAACAAGTCGGGAGAATTTCAATTGAAAAGTCAATCACAATGACGTCACGAGTCCACAAGCGGGACAGGGGTCAAACGACCATGTCACAAGCTCAATAACGGGTATGTCCACCATCGGCATGGAGAACAGAAGTACATCGACGACGCATAGAGCCTATCAAACGTGCAAGGAAGGCTTGTGGGATGTCACGTCAGATTCTCTCAAGTTCTGTTGCAAGGTCAAGGACGTTATCTGGCGGATGAGGAAGACGGCGTAGACGTCGACCCATCTCGTCCCAAATAAACATGCTCTATCGGGGAGAGATCCGGTGAATTCGCAGGCCGAGGCAGTAAGTCAACGTTGTGGTGTTGCAAGAAATCCATAGCAACCCTTGCCGTATGAGGGTGGGCATTGTCCTGTTGGAATGTTAATCCAGGGCCATGACGTTGCAGAAAAGGAATTGCCACAGGTCGAAGAATCTGATCCCTGTAGCCCACACCAGTTAAGTTGCCCTGAACAATCACCAATGGAGTTCTTTGGCGTGCTGTTAGTCCACCCCAAATCCTCACGGAACCACCACCAAAGCGATTCCTCTCAAAGACACAGGCATGTGCATAACGTTCTCCCACGCGTCTATAGGCACGTTGACGTCCATCGCTATGGGAAATGTTAAACCTGGACTCATCTGTAAAAACAACATTTCTTCACCAAAACAAGGGTCTGCGGGCATGATTTCGGCACCACATTCGTCGAGCTTGTCGATGACGTTGTGTCAAGATAGGCCGTATGGCGGGACGTCGTGGTCTGATCCCGTGATGACGTAAACGTTGTCGAACTGTGTTGGGGTGAAGTCCTGGGATGGTTCGGGCAGTCATCACTGCAGTCTGAAACCTGTGGCGAAGATGGGTCACCCTTATGCATCTGTCCTGTCTTGGCGTTGTTATACGTGGACGTCCAGAACGTGGCCGATCGATGACGTCATTTGTGTTCTGGTAGCGTCTCACCAGTGCAGAAATGGTGTTCCGGTGGCAGTGGAAATGTGCAGCCACTTGTCGTTGAGACATTCCCCCCACGGACCATCCCAATGGCCTCATGACGTTGTGCCGACGTGAGCCTTGGCATGCTATGCGTTTCAATAGCCGTTTAATTTTTTGAACGATCGCAAGGGCAGGGGTTGAGCATTCCAAAGTGACAGTATTATGTGGCATTCATTTGCTCTGTTTCTCTTTCCAGGAATGCACGTGCAACAACGTATTGCACGTCTCAAGGACGAACCAACTGACGTCACGGAACGTGGCACGTGCATGCATGTTGGATACATGTCACTAATCTCTGAGTTTAAATCCTTATGTGTCTACACAGGTTTGATAAATTTAGATTTTAAATTTTTGTATGCACAGTTTCTTTATGTGCCTAGTATATATTTACAGAACATGGAATGCCTAGAGTTTTGGAAAGCCTCGAAAAAACCCTGAATAAGTGTTTTTAATGTTGTCACGATCAAAAGCGAATATGAATTAAAATGGAGTTTGGGTATTTTTTAAACCATAAAAAAGAACCAATTTTCATAAACAAATGCCACTATCGGGATCATGCGGTTATACAGGTGGATGGATGGTTGTTGATCTCCGAACTACGTAGAACTCAGATGAATGGTGCAACTTATTAACACACAATACTTGTCACTTGGAACCTGGACCTTACAAGCTCTCCCGATCATGACCCACCAAACGATACTGACTGTTGTTGAACGCAGCCATATTCCAGCTATATGGCGGCAGTCTGTAAATAATAGAGTCTGGACCAGTCAGTCCAGTGATCAACAGCATGAGCATCGATCTACGCAATTGGGACAAGCATGGGTTACCGAAGATCAATTCTAACCTGGATCTTCACGGTTTGCTCTAATAGTATAAAGGCATGGAAACACCTGTTCAGTGTTAGGTGTGTACATCAACAATGTCAAATGACGAAAGGCCTCACAAAGGACGCTCAGGTCAAACTGTGACTTTGAAACCTTCAAAGAAACAGCAAAGTTGACTGCAGCTGAGGACACTGGAATATTGTTCGACATAAAGGGAATTCTTATCTTGTCGAGTTTTGTTTGTCAACTACTGATCAATGAAATAATCAAGTATATAACATATAATAATATATATTAATATTTAATTAATTCTTTTTTAAAATTTTTGAATGGTATCGTTGCTGCCATATACAATCAATAAAAAGGAATTTACTTAAATGTACTTTGATTAAACATACATGTGGTGAATATGGATGATTGGATCAATACATGGTTGATTACCGCTCCACAGGGGCGGTGGGGTAGCCTAGTGGTCAAAGCGTTCGCTCGTCACGCCGAACACCCGGGTTCGATTCCCCACATGGGTACAATGTGTGAAGCCCATTTCTGGTGTCCCCAGCCGTGATATTGCTGGAATATTGCTAAAAGCGGTGTAAAACTAAACTCACTCACTCACACTCACCGCTCCACAAATGTTCCAATCTTTTTAATAACTGTATTCATATATAACTTTGCGTAATCTTTTTAAATATGTAAACAGTTAAACATATAAACTCTGTCAAAAAAGAAACGCAACCCCTGTCCTCAGATATGAAAAATTCGTTTGAATGAAGTTATTGCTTCCAAACTAAATTTTATTCGAATGTATTGAAATGATACACGTAATTAATGAAGATTACCATCCAAACAACTGCATTTGTACGCATAAGTGTATTTTATTGCTTATTCCGTCACAACGCATGAAATGACCCTCATGGTGACTTCGCACAAAAAAACCACATGCAAATCATGAAAATGGCAGTTAATGTAGGGGTGTATAAAAGCCCATGTGCTTCCGTATTATATTCATTCATTTGTCGCCGAAAAGCTGTGTTAAAAATGCCACGATTGAGTGCTGCCGACCGAAATATCGCCATTGGTCGTGTGCAAGCCGGAGAAAGTTGTGGAACTGTTGCACGGCACCTAAATGTTCACAAAACAACGATATCCCGACTTTGGAGCCGCTACAACAACTTCAATTTGACCAACGATTGCCGAGAAGTGGAAGGCCAAGAATCACGACCCCCTTCAAGATCGGTACATCCGGGTCCATCACCTGCGTAATCGGCATGCCCTACCAACCGTGACTGCCACACAAATACCAGGTTTGAGGAGAGTGTCAGCTCAAACGATTAGGAACCGTCTGAAAGAAGCGGGTTTACGTGCCTGTAGACCAGTTGTTGGACCTGTACTACGCCCCTACATCGACGCCGACGACTCAGGTGGTGCAACAACGTAAGGATACGGACTTTACAAAACTGGAGGCGAATCTGGTTTTCTGATGAATCACGTTTTCTTTGCAACGTCACGACGGAAGACAGCGTCTGTATAGGAGACGTCATAAACGTTTTGCGCCCATCTGCGTCCGACAGGTGGACAGATTTGGCGGAGAAAGCGTCATGGTTTGGGGAACCATCTCATACAACCAGAAATCAGACTTGGTGATCGTTCCAGGGAACCTGACAGCCCAACGTTACATCAACCACGTGTTAGAGCTTCACCTTCTCCCGATTATTGACCAACAGACACAGATTTTTCAACGGGACAACGCCCGGCCTCATACTGCACGTGCAACAATGAACTTTCTGCAGAATTCCAACGTCACTGTCTTGCCATGACCCTCTAAATCACCAGACCTCAACCCTATTGAACACCTGTAGGATACTCTGGATCGACGCGTACGTCAACGTCAGCCGCCGCCACGAGACGCTGCAACAGCTCGCCGTTGCACTGCAGGAGGAGTGGAGAGCCATTCCCCAGGAAAGAATCCGGCGTCTTATCCGTTCTTGTCCAAGGAGATGCCGTGCAGTGATTGCAGCGCGTGGTGCTCATACGAGATACTGAGAAAGACGCCCCCCTGGTGACAAACTGGTGTCTGTGAGATGACTTTTGAAATGACAATTTTAAACATGCCCATCTGGGTTATTATTCTGCCAAATTTCAGACTTCTGTCTTCAATAATAAAAATGCCGTGTCGTCCTAAAACTTCAGATCAAAATCTCTACAATACAGGGGTTGCGTTTCTTTTTTGACAGAGTTTATATTCCACATGTTCAGTTAAGTTATAAGCACATCTGAAACATTTACACTAAATGCGATACAACATCGGCATACCCACTGGGAGTGTTCCTGCCGGTCAAGAAGTCGGTTCTCTCAAGGGCGGTGGGGTAGCCTAGTGGTTAAAGCGTTCGCTCGTCACGCTGAAGACAGGGTTCGATTCTCCCCATGGGTACAATGTGTAAAGCCCATTTCCTGTGTCCCCCGCAGTGATATTGCTGGAATATTGCTGAAAGCGACGTAAAACTGACTTCACTCGGTACTCTCTTCCCTTTTGTGCCAAGTGGTTAGTGGTCCTGGAACGATGTCAAATAGATTCCATACATCAGCTTCATCCCACTGTTGAGACATACAGTCTCTGAATTTCGGAACCCAGGCATCAGCAAGGTCAGCGAGGTCAAGGGCATTCAGCCCGATGTCGTCCATGTCACGTGGATGGATGAGGAGTAGGGCAGGTGCGAGTGAGTCTTCTTCCACCGGGGTCAGTGTTGAAGAGCATCTGCAGCACGAAAGTGGAACATACACCTGTCCAGATGACAATTAAACACATTTTGGGCAGCTTATCTAAAATCCGTTACACTGATACATGCAGCTGAGCGCTGCCAGGTCGGTATTCGTGAGGTTCAATATGGTCTTGCACAAATACAGTATACTCTATTAATACCAATACATGCACTGATTTTATTAGTTTGTCGATGAACAGATACCTGGCGCTTTCTTCCAGCTGTTTCAGTGAATCCAATGTATTTTTTTCAACTGGTGTTGGAGTTGAGGAGCGCGCACAGCACACACCGCTGGGCATCTCTCCGAACATACAGGTTCCACTACACTAAATCAGTATCGCTTGCTCGCTGAGCCGGTCAGTATGTAAACAAGTCAAGAGAGACAAAGACATGTGACAGCTGTGATTGGATGAAATAGTGTAAGATGTTTGTTTTGTAAAAGCACATCCAACCAGTAAATAAAACTGACCACAATTTTAAGTATTTAGTGCTGTCATTTTTATCACCATCACTTCTGTTGTATACTACCCATCAAAGTTTAGACTCACTTAAAGCACTCACTATATGTTATGTATATGTATGTGGTTACATCGAAGATGAATTTCTCCACCAACTTGGGGGAACCAACTGAAAACCTTATGCAGATGAATTGCACAAGGATGATGCTTCAAATTGCGAAAGGCATGAGCAAATGTCGTGCATGTGAACAGATGCGTTTTGGTGTAAAAGTTTTGTTAAGAATTCGCCAATTTTCACAGATTTTAATCATTTACTGAACTCATGACAATAATCTTTTCAATGTTACGAATATGTTTTACAATACACCAGTTCATAACTAAACAGTACCTTTAAACAGTATGGAATATTTTGCAAAAAGCTAGTTTAGAACAGTGGACAAGTAAGTGGCTACATTTACACTAGTGAGTCTAAACTTTTGATGGGTAGTATAGAAACAAGAGAGTTGTTATCTTCGCCGAGTAAGTCTGCTTGTGTTTCTCTGTTCATGTGAAAAGGGTTTTAATGTCCCTTTCACTTACATGGTGATTTACATGCATATGCGTGTGCATGCGTGTGCATGCGTGCGTGCGTGCGTGCGTGCGTGCGTGTACTAGGCCGGACTGGTGCCAGTTTTACAGTGGCGGTTTAACCGTATTCATGCAAATCCGAATGGCCATAACTGCGTGTTTCATAATCAAAATCAAAGTACGAGCCTTGTTCAGATTTTTATGTAAATAGTTTCTGAAAAGTCTGAAAGCGTCAGCAATTTCTAGGTTCATCCGATAATAAGCTTCATAGTCTAAAAGTATCAGGAAGAAAGGTCTAAGCATAAAATGTCGTACTGCAGTTGATAGATGCAAATTATCTCGATTTCTTAGATTCTAAGTTGATACTTCTGAAACGAGTACATTGTATATTTGAAACTCCCCCAGACAGTGATTTATGATTTGCATCCCGGTCCTCAATACGTCCAAATGCAGATTCTCAAACATTTTACTTGCTCAATGCTGTAATTATTCCAAATATGAGCACGATATTCAAAGTTTCGAAGAATGAATGATTTCTAATCTTCAATCTAGATACCCGATCTTTGAAACTACAAGACAGTTGATAATTGAACTTGTATGACTTCTGCCTTGATCCATGTTCAAATAAACATTTATGGGAAGAGTAGTGACAATGGTTTTGTACTAAGATTGGATTTACTTGATTCCCACGAATCAGCCATATTGTAAGACCCGTGAAGATCCGGGTTACAATTTGTCTTCATCAACCCATGTGTGTCGTAAGAGGGGACTAACGGGATCGGGTTGACACAATTGGTTGCGAAGATCGATGCTCATGCTGTTGATCACAGGACGGTCTGGTCCAGACTCGATTATTTCCAGACCGTCGCCATATAGCTGGAATATTGCTGATTGCGGCATTTAACAACAAACCAACCAAACCATACGCCTGGGTACACCTCAAGGACGCCTCTTTGGTCTGAGACTTCGATACGGCTCGTGCTTTACGTGCGGAGACCTCAGTCACAGGAACGAGGCTGAACATTTGCTGCACAGCCACAACCACGCAGACCGCTTAACCAGGCCACTGCTACAGACTACTAGTAGACAGGTAATCCGACACAACTTCAACTAACAAAAAACACAATTACTCTGAATATGAATATGGAAAAGCGGGAATTGTAGTAAGAGGGCGCCTGAGAAGGTACACACAGTTTTGGCGTGACATTGGCTCAATTTGTACTTGCTGTCATTGTAAATGGATTCCTTTTTACTCTTCCCCGCCACCCATGGAATAAAAAACCAGTCAATCAGCTTTAAAGCAATTTTGTTTGTACTGCTATAATTACATATCTTGTTCAGAAGAATTTACTTGAATATAAGAAAAGACCGTATGTAGTTAACCCGTTGTTGGTGGCTACACAATCTTCTGGAAAGATATGACTCAATTTAGATTTGTCTGCTGTGAATAAACGTGTTTAAACTTTCAGTAAAATACGAAGACTGGAAAACTACTCTGACAGGTTGGGGAAACCTACCGATCGGCCTATAATTATGATATTTATCAAATATATTTGAAGTGGTGCATTTCCGCATGAGGATATTAACATCATTCAAGTTTTGATGTCCTGAGGTTTTCATTCAAACCCTTTTTGAGCATTTTCATCACATAATAAAGGAGTTTGGATATTGCTAATTAAATATAAGTCTATAATATTTTTGACAATTTTCACTGAAAATTAATGACATAAATATTCAGTTTTAGTTTTCAAATGGAAAATCTATGCACAATTGTTTTCTTATTGAAACATCTTTTCCTGATCATGATATAAATTTCTATTTTGTCCAAAACCTTATTTTTCAAATCATTCATCTCTATGATCAAATAAAACCATTTCCTGCGGAAATTGATAGTTTGTGAAATAATTAGAAAAATGTTCTAATATAACCCGATCGACCAAAAGTAAAATAGGCAGAACGGCCAATAATATCCCGTTTGGCCTATTATAGGCCGATCGGTAGGTTTCCCCAACCTGGCTGATGTATATCAAAGCTGGTGAGAGGGTCGCTATAACTTATCGTGGGTTTTTATTTGTTTGGCATTGCGGGAGGAATACTACAAGGTTTTTGTTCTACCTTTCGGTATGTCTTCAGCTCCATATATCTTTACGACAGTTACTTGACAACTGGTGAAATGGTGGCGTTAAGGGTTGAAGAATGTGATGTTTCGTGATGAAGTAATACTGGAAACGGCTTTGGCAAGTGGTGCTGATGTGTCAGATAAGGTCAAAGATGGCCATTATACGCTCTGGTTTTGTAACAAGAATCTCTTGACACCATCGTAAAGTCTGGAATGGTTAGGGTTTCTGGTGGACGCGTAACGTTTTACGAGTAGGTGAGTTTTTCGCCGCTTTTAGCAATATTCCAGCAATATCACGGCGGGGGACACCAGAAATGGGCTTCACACATTGTATCCATGTGGGGAATCAACCCGGGTGTTCGGCGTGACAAGCGAACGCTTTGACCACTAGGCTACCCCACCGCCCCCACTGTACCCGAGAGGAAGTTAGACAAAGTTTCCATCTGTATTACACCTCTCTGATCCCGTAAAAATAGGCCTGTTTATGTTCGTTCTGTGGCCTCTTGTGTTGGTCAGATCATTACTTTGAAACAGTTATTGGTTCAATTTGTCATTTGACAAGATCAGTGTAGATTGTTAGATGGCTAAGTTGTGGAATGACAGGATTGTTTTGTCAGCCCAAAGTAAGGAGCAATTAGTGTTCAAGTGTTTCAAAGTAAGACATTAATGTGTTTAGACTTTTTCTCCTACCAGGAATAGATTATAGTGAAGCCAGCGTTAGTGGTTTCGGAGGCTGTTGTCTTCAGTTTGGTGGTAGGTTTTCACACGGTCAGTGGTCTGAAAGGGAGATGCTACATAGCTCAACCTGGCGAGATATGAAGGCCGTATCCATGGTTGTGAGAGCTTTCATACTTTCCTTGGTTCTCACTCAGGGACGGTGGCGTAGCCTAGTGGTTAAGGCGTTCGCTCGTCACGCTGAAGACCCGGGTTCGATTCTCTACATGGGCACACTGTGTGAAGCCTATTTCTGATGTCCCCCGCCGTGATATTGATGGAATATTGCTAAAAGCGGCGTAAAACCATACTCACTCACTCAGTAGCATGTGCAATTATTCGAAAGGGTAGCATTAATTACATGTTGGCGATGAAAATCGATTTCTGTGAAGGATTTGCTTTTGTTTCTTCTGTTTCAGATAAGTAACCCATGCTTGTCGTAAGGGGCGACTAACGTGATCGGGTGGTCAGACTCGCTGACTTGGTTGACACATGTCATCGTATCCCAAATGCGTAGATCGATGCTCATGCTGTTAATCACTGGATTGTCTGGTCCAGACTCGATTATTTACAGACCGCCGCCATATAGCTGGAATATTGTTGAGTGCGGCGTCAAACTAACCTAACTCACTCACACTGTTTCAGATATATTAAACTCTGTATATCATGATGTTCTATCTACTCTCCCGGAAAGCTCAACACAGCAAGTGCAGGGTTTGAGCATGTTATTAAATGAGGCTAGATCAGGCTCGACATTGAAAGCATGGACAATTTAGGTTTTCAGACATTTTCTGCTTGGGCTAAATCCCATAGTTTACCCAGGTCGTTACCAGTTTCACCGAAGCACTATGCACTTTGTTATCTTTAATACAGAGTTGTGATACTATTGCTTCCGCCCCACTTATCATACGTGGGGGCGGTCGGGTAGCGTAGTTGTTAAAGCGTTCGCTCGTTACGCCGAAGACCCTGTTAGATTCCCCACATGGATACAACATGTGAAGCCCATTTCTGGTGTTCCGCCGCCGTGATATTGCTTGAATATTGCTAAAAGCGGCGTAAAACCCAACTCACTCACTCACTCACTCTATAAAACAATACAGAACACAGAGTAGAGGAGACAGTTTTGTTGCAACACATTTGCAAATGTCTTTGAACAGTCATCTAAACGTTTCTTTTTGTATATGTTCCCATTTTGATAAAAGGCTTCATTTAATGCACAGAAACCATGTCCTCGAAGAGCCTAAAGTTTGGTAACCATGACTACAAAGAAGCATTTGACGCGGAGATATATCTAGATATGTACTATGGCAGCTTGAGAAGCGAGATAGCGGCAGGAGAACAGATACCTTTCATGCTCCGATCCTTCCATGACGTTTTCAGCAAAGGTAGGATTCGCCCTGTAAACAATACTGTAGTGTACTGCACGTTATAAACTCGTAATTCAACATGGAGAACCAACCAATGTTATAAGGCAGTGTTATGCTTTGTGCAACAGTGTTTTACCTGTTATACAATGTACACGTAGATTTAGTAATAGGCAGTGGTGTGCTGTATTAAGACTTGTACAATATTTAGACAGTGTTGGTCACTTTTAAAGTGGAAGTAGTGTCATCTAAATTTCATAACCTTTTAAAGTTTATTAACTCCATAAACTCATTCGAGCACAAGATATTTGTGTTAGATTCACTGGTCTCTAATATTTGTCTTTATATAAGGGCAGACTATACTGTTTCGTTGATCGTAAAGCTACATTGGATTCCATCAATAGAACAAATTTGATGTATGGACTTTGGACTGGCAATGTAAATTTTTTTTGATTAATTAGAAATATGTACACACATTTTCAATCATGTATATCACTGCAAGGTGGCCACACACAACTGTTTGACTGTGAGCGGAATAAAACAGGGTTGCCAACTATCACCACTGCTATTTTCATTGTATGTTAATGATATTACTGAATTTCTTGGTGTTGATGAAGATAGATGCATTGACCTTGGTGTCTGTCGACTTTTCATGTTACTCTTCGCCGATGATATGTTACTGTTTGATAGCACTGTCCGAGGTTTACAGAAAAGATTGAATAATCTACCGATATATTGTAAAAAGTGGTCTTTAACCGTCAATATTAGTAAAACTAAATGTATGGTTTTCAGGAAAGGTGGTAGATTAAAGAAATACAAAAACATTATTTTAATGATACCCAACTAGAAAATTGTCTTCTTACAAATACTTGAGTGTTCATTTCTCATGCAGTGGGTCATGGCATATAACAGAAAAAAAACTTTGTCATATCCAGAAAGTGTTAAATATTTTACGTTCCCAGCTATCAAATTTCAGAAAATTAACATTATCTGTTCTTCTCAACATCTTTGACCACAGAGTATTCCTAACTTGCGGCTCAGAAATATGGGGCTTTCATCCCTCACTGGATGCAGACAGAGTATGCAATAATTTCTTAAAGCAATATTTTTTTCTTGGTTGAAATGCACCGAACTTTATGGATGTTTATCTTTCAAAACTAGATAATATACAACAATTGTAAAATATTGGACACGGTTATTATACCAAAAGGATAATGGAATATTATACCACACATACCGTTATCAATATAAATTAGCAGAAGTTGCTAGACAACCCATATGAGCCCATAATATAAAACAATAAATAAATATGGTTTTAGTTGTGTGGCACAATCAGGATGTAAGTTGTATAAATAAGCTCTTAATTGATTTTAAACAAAGGTATATATCAATAGATAACAGACATGGTTTGAATTAATATGTTCGTTTCCCAAACGTATTGTATATCAATCTCTAAAGAAGGAATAATGTTGTGAAGAATATTTGTCAGTTGTGAATGTTACTTCATATAGAATAGCCCTTAATAAATTTAGGTGTTCAAATCACAGATTGATGATAGAGGAAGATAGAAAAATATTGCTAAAGATCAACGATTTTGTCATCTAAGCATTGTTCCCTGTATTGAAACAGAGTACCAGTTCTGCTTGATATGTCCTCTTTTTTGTCAGTTTTGATAAAATTGTTACCTGAATATTATATTGTAAATCCAACCTATCCTACATTTTATCAGCTATTATTATCCAAAAACCTAGATGTCTAGCAAAGTATGTATTTCTTGCCATGAAAAAAGAAAGTCAGTTGCAGTTGTAAAATGAATATGCATTGCATTCTCTATACATGGTGCATACATGTTGTACTACTTGTATAATGAACCCATTCTCTATACATGGTGCATACATGTTGTACTACTTGTATAATGAACCCACTCCATGGTGCATCTATACTTCTGGTGCGATCTATACATGTTGTACTACTTGTATAATGAACCCATTCTCTATACATGGTGCATATATGTTGTACTACTTGTATAATGAACCCATTCTCTATACATGGTGCATACATGTTGTACTACTTGTATAATGAACCCATTCTCTATACATGGTGCATACATGTTGTACTACTTGTACAATGAACCCATTCTCTATACATGGTGCATACATGTTGTACTACTTGTATAATGAACCGGTGGCCACCTTAGTGTAATAATCTCTTGATATCGATTGACCTACAAAGATTTCAGTATTTAATATTTTATTGATAGATTAATAGGTGTTATCTAAGATATTTAGGGTGAGTTTATCATTAAACAAATGTTTACCTTCCTCTCGGTCGCTGCCCAAAGTCCAGAGAACGCGAGAAATTGTAAAACAAGTACAACAAATGAGAATCAAGAGCACTATTCAGAAAATGTTGTCTTTATTAAAAAAAATTAGTTTTCCCCGACCGACCGACCCATGTTCAGAATTTGCTGGCTACGTGAAAGACATAAAAAGAATGATGCCCTTATGATGCATAGAATATATTCAGAAATATCTTCCTCAGCGTGGACATTTCTAGCACTTATTTCTGTGCATGTTGCAAGTGACATGTTGCTGTTTAATCAGGGGAGATAACCGGGAAGAGACTTCTGGACATCGGAACAGGCCCGTCCATCTTGAGTATCATTAGCGCGTCCCAGTACTGTGACTCCGTCTACCTGAGTGACTTCTTACCTCAGTGTAGGGGTGTCCTCCAGGAGTGGGTCGATGGTCAGCTGGCGGACAAATTCAACCCTTTCTTAGAGTTTGTGATCAACCTTGAGAGGACAGGGTAAGTAGCTTGATTTATGCATACTCACGTTGAACCGATTGTAACAAGCTATTCAGAATTACGTCCCTTAGGCGTGGCAGGATGGCGGTGGTGGTATACTTTGTGAGACTTGGACCAGAAAGAGGGACTATTTGCCCCCAACACATTACTTGAAGTTGAAATATCATATATAAATTAAATGTATTAATTGTATTGAGATTTTGATGAAATGACAGCGTCCTCTACAGTAATCAGTAAAATGGATTAAACCCTCAAGTAACCAATTTGTTTTGGAAAAATACACACAAAAACATGACTCTCGTTCTGTCCAAAAGCAGAAAATCAAACAGAAGAAGGAAAGTTAAAACGATTCAAAAGCAATACATATATGTATTTCGGGTTCGATTCCCCATATGGGTACAAGGTGTGAGCCCATTTCCGGCGTCCCCCGCCGTGATATTGCTGGAATATTGCTAAAAGCGGCGTAAAACTAAACTCACCCCAATTTCAGGGAAACAGTGACAAGTCGTGAAAACAAAATCAGAAGCAAGATAGCTGGAATTTTGCCATGCGACCTATACAAGGAACAGCCTTTTGAACCAGGTCACTTGTCGCCCTTTGACGTCGTGACAACGTCGCTTTGTCTGGAAGCCGTCTCTGAAGACGTCTCTACCTATGGCACATTTGTGAAACGTATAGCTGGACTTGTTGGAAAAGGAGGCTACGTGATAATGTATGCAGTGTTGGGAGATACCACTTACTACGTAGGGGAGGAAGAGTTCAAGTCTCTGTCTATCTCCAGGGAGCAGGTTGAGAAGATATGGACAAATGCTGGCTTTACGATCACATATAGCCGGGTGAATGCCCTTCCAGAAAACGAGAAGACCAAGTATTGCGAGTTTGAAGCGTGGTATATCATGGCAGCAAGGAAACAGTAGCGGCCCGTGCTATTTTCGAGGGGAACTCTAACGGATTAGCCAATATCATCTTCTGCCTGATGCTGGTGAAGGACTCGACCGCTGAAGATCCGGGTTAGAATTGATCTTCAGTAACCCATGCTTGTCGTAAGAGGCGACTAACAGGATCGGGTGGTCAGGCTCGCTGGCTTGGTTGACACATGTCAAAGTATCCTAATTGTGTAGATTGATGCTCATGATGTTGATCACTGGATTGTCTGGTCCAGACCCGATTACTTACAGACCGTCATCATATAGCTGGAATATTGCTGAGTGCGGCGTAAAACAAAACTCACTTGTTTGTTCTTAAAAGCCACTCAGCAATATTCCAGCTATATGACGGCGGACATTAACTATCGAGTCAGGACCAGACAATCAAGTGATCAAAATCATGAGCATCGATCTACGCAACTGGGTCTTCAGCAACCCATTCTTGTAACAAGCATCTAACAAGATTGTGTCTTATGAGGTGACTTACCGGACTGTCTTGGTTATTATCAGATTTTACAGTCAGATGAAATATTGCCGGGTGGGGCTCGAAAAACTACCAAACAGTTGATTAATCCCTGCGTTTTCTTGACCACATTGAAAAAAATCAACTAAAACGTTGATACAGGTAGACGTGGTTTTATTGATATAAAGTACAGTTAGACACCAGCCTCGTACTCATGTTCATATCAACACATCTCTATGTACAAATCAAACTACATGTGTAAGCTGCCGTGGATATACACAAAAGGTCTTTACATTTAGCAATGGAAGATCGTCATATTAACATGCCTAGAGACAACACAACCACTATCAAAGCGTGACGCGGTGACCTTGACCCTGAGCCATAGCCGCACATGAGCGGCTGGGTATCTTCATGACACGTAGCACAGCAGTTAGACCGGTGGTCACAGCACGACATTCTGTCAATGGTGCGGCACAAAGCTGGATCACGGTCCCCGAACTCGCAACCTGTAAAAGTCATCGGGCTTTTTCATGTGATGAAATACAATATTTGCCTGATAATATAGACTTGGTATGTGTCACCCAAATGAATTAACACTTTCATTTATTATCCATCAAGACGAGTAAATATCGAAAGGTCCACACTGAAGCATAAGTCACCGGTCATTAGCCAAGGAAACGTACACATGTGCAGCATTAGGCTCAGCAACTCGTCAACATAGTATCGATGAAGGGGCGACGAAATCGTGGGTGTCAAATTTGTTGGCTTGTTTGTTTATTTGTTTCTTTAATGCTATTGACTATGTACATTCCTGTTATATTTGATACTTTATTTTTGTTCGTTGTTTAACACCCCTCTCAGCAATATTCCAGCTATATGACAGCGGTGTGGACTAGATAATCCACTGACAGCACGGGCATCGATCTGAGCAATTGAGTTTGATGACATGCAGCAACAAAGTCAGCGATCCCGTTAGTCGCCGATCCGTTAGTCGCCGATCCCGTTAGTCGCCGTCTCAGGAGAAGCATGGGTTGATAAAGACCAATTCTAATTCGTGGCTTCACAGGTGAGGGGATGTCATGTGGTTTTGGACATATGGGAAACTTGCCTCCTCCGTTACGAGCTTAGACAAACGTATTTATAGGTTCTCAAATACTTGTTCAGCTACTATCTGAGAAATATACCTATATGACTCGAAAATAATGTATTGGTACAGATGTATTTAAAATCGTATCTCTCTCCTAATTTTCGAGAATCCGTGAAGATTCAGGTTAGAATTGGTCTTCAGTAGCCCATGCTTGTAAGAGGCGACTAACGGGACCGGGTGGTCAGGCTCGCTGACTTGGGTGGCACATGTCATCGTATCCCAATTGCGTAGATCGATTTCCATGCTGTTTATCACTAGATTGTCTGGTCCATACTCGATTATTTACAGACCGCCGCCATACAGCTGGAATATTTCTGAGTGCGGCGTAAAACTAAACTCACTCACTTTCGAGAAATGTATACTTTATATACAGTCAAATGTCTCACCAGTAACGTTTGTGTGAAACACACGGCATACTGAGCAACACCTGTTGTAGTAGGCGATGTCGTAACACTTAGTAGGTGTTGCTATGGTTTCTGCAGTGCAGGATGCATTTGAACTTCCGTGTAAGCCTTCAATGTCGACGCAAGCACCAAATACTGAAACGATAAAGGAGAAACATCTGATATCAACAGGACATGTTAACCAGTTGTCACGGTCACGGAGAGACCCGAGTAGTGGCGAATGTGCAGGTGCATGTAAAACGAAGCATTGTATTAAGTGGCCACTTGAATCCATGTGTTAATATTATGACAACCATGCAACATTGTGTGATACATTCACATATTGAACTTAAAACTACTAAAGATGTGAATACGAAATGCCAATAAAATTATATATCCGTCTTTCATTGTTTTTTCTATTCATCTGCGTCATTTTTGTACACGGCAGCCTTAACGCCCTACATTATACAAAGAACGTTTCCTTTGCTGTTTCGGGTACGAGCACGTGGTCATCGGAAACGCTGTTATTTGCTTCGTAGGGTTGCGTCCCTTACTGGTACCAGACGTTCACGTCGTGGGTTCGAATCCCAGATGGCCATGATTACGTTTCCAGGTTTGTGAGCACCATGCATATTCGGGTGGTGGGTTTTACAAAAGTCATAAAAGCCTGCATTACTTCAGTCCGTCCTCCACACCCAACCGAACGCTGTGAAACAACTGAAATACTGTTTAAAGCAGCGATCAGCGTAACATATTCTCAGTATGTGTTGTTAAGCAACAAACACGGGTTCCTTTCTGCCAAGTTTGAGCAGTGAGCAATACTCACAAGATAGGCCAAACTGGGTCAATCCACGCTCTTCGTCATCTGCAGGTGACGCTTCAGTAGATGAATGGTTAAGATAACGTGTAGATGAAAATTTCGGCGGTTCACCCGTTGTCCCCGACGTTGTAGATGAAGTGGTAACTGACGGAGGGAAAGGTGTTGAGGGCGGAGTGTGCTTTGCGTGATGTGTGACGGACGTTGTGGGTGGCTCCCTTGATGGTACGAGCTCAGATGATTTTACTGGCGCTTCAGTCCACGCTCCATCTGTTCGCTTGGTAACCATTGGCGTGGTTTCGACTACAGACTCGAGGGGAATCGTATTTGTACTCGAAATATTAATATTTGGTTCTGTAGATATGAACGAACCTTCTTCAGTCGTAGAAGGTGCGGAAGAAGGAAAACCCATCGATGCCTCGTCGTACAGGACCGTGAAAGGTGATGACGTCTCTTGTGCCGGACCATCAGTGCTATTCGTAGGTTCATTATTCTCCGATGACGTAGGCGGTACCGTCCCGTTGACAGTTGTCTCATTTGAAGATGTCAGTTGATTTTCCCCCATGACAGACGGATATATATTGTCGATGTGTAGGTCCGGTGTTGTAGTAGTTGCTGACGTTGTTGATGCCGTTTGACACGTTTCACAACACAGCCTAGAGTACTGACTTCCAGGTTCGCCACATTTGTCGGGACTGCACGATGAAATATTCCAATAGTTGTTGCCGTACTCGCAACCTGGATAGAAAATAAATAGTGTAAACGTGGTTTCAGCATATGTGAGTGAATGTATAATGCATGCATGCATGTATGTATGTATGTATGTCATTAAGTCGCCTACACCAGTCGAACACTCTCGAGGCACACACAGACCCAAACTGCCTTCGATCGACATGAAGGTGCCACGGATGGTCCAGTCGCAAAATTTGCACTATAGAGTAGCGCCCCTTAGGCACCCCAGGCACCTGTAATTGTGGTTTCCAATCCAGGTTGGTCCCAATGGTTTCTATGTTTCTCAGCACACAAACCATGGCCGTAGGTTCTACTTAAGTAATAAACGTCTGAGATCTCGATACTTAGGATACCCGGGTTCGAATCCCCACATGGGCACAATGTGTGAAGCCCTTTTCTGGTGTCCCCCGCCGTGATGTTGCTGGAATATTGCTAAAAGCGGCGTAAAACCAAACTCAGTCAGTCAGTCAGTCGATACTTAGGGCTTTCTTTCCAAATAAGCTGTAAAGCTGTTATATAATTGTAACACTGTTAAAAGCGGCGTTAATCTAAATTCACTCACTCACTCGAAAGACCTGCGCCATGTTTTTCCACGCTGTTTCATGAAAGAGGTAAATCTACACGACATACCTTACACCGGGCATTCCTCCCACATGCCGACATGCAGCGACATATAGTCTGGCAGAAAACGTTTCCAAATTTTTAATTTCATGAATTATGATTTAATAATACAAGTTGTTTAAGAAAATATCATTAAAATATTGACAGTTCACTATTTGTTACAAGGGAGGCGTGCAGAGAGGAACAGCCAGGTGTGCTATCAATTCGCACACATGGCTGTAACAAATGGTGAACTGTGTCAATATTTTCCTGATAGTTTGTTAAAAATTCACAATGGTAGGACAATTATAATGCATCATGCCAAATTAGAAAACGATTGTACTTGTAGTTTTTTTACTAAAGTGACCAAACACGTCACGGAGGTTTTCTGCCAGACTATAAAATACCGTTCAAAGCGGCTTTTAACTCCATCACAAACGTATTCACACGTTTACCCACCAGGTGGCCCTGTGGCCAACTTGAGACAGGTATCACAGCACACCTGCCGGTTAGGCTGGCTGTAGCACAGGTGTCTCTTACTCCCCAGCGTCTGGTCACAGTCTTGACCCTGGTACACAGGCCCCGGGCGGTTCCCAAATACACAATCAGCTGACAAGGGGAGAAGAACTGAAGTCATTCGTTAGTCGGCATTGAGAGTTCACTGTATGAACCTGGGTTTACTTACTATAGTCTGTTTGCAGTGAAAACGTACCGATCCTAAGTTGGATAAAATTATGAGATTTTAATGTTCAATTTGCAAGGTAAAATCATGAGGATTCGCAATCTTAATTTCACTTTATTTGATTTACCTTTTTTGTTTAGAATGAAATTCATCTGTACGTTTTCACTGCAAACAGACTATACCGTATGCACCCTTTTATTATTGCAGGGGCGGTGGGGTAGCCTAATGGTTAAAGCGTTGGCTCGTCACGCCGAAGATCCGGGTTCGAATCCCCACATGGGCACAATGTGTGAAGCCCATTTCCGGTGTCCCCCGCCGTGATGTTGCTGGAATATTGCTAAAAGCGGCGTAAAACCAAACTCAGTCAGTCAGTCAGTATATTATTGCACAAGTCTCTAAGGTAATAATTTATTGTTTAAATGAACATTTCTGAAAAAATATAAATAACATACTGGCGTCCTTAGATGTACTCTCCGCTTATCTAGAATTGCCTCTTTAATGGATAGGGGGCGGTGGGGTAGCCTAGTGGTTAAAGCGTCGGCTCGGCACGCCGAAGACCCGGGTTCGAATGCCCACATAAGTACAATGTGTGAAGCCCATTTCTGGTGTCCCCCCGCCGTGCTGTTGCTGGAATATTGCTAAAAGCGGCGTAAAACCAAACTCAGTAAGTCTTTAATGGATAGAATTAATTTACATACATGGGCTTAGCATTCAGCAGAATCAGTACAGCCTTGGAGCAAGGCTAGCACCCTTAGTTCATGGAAGGTATCACTATCTAACGTACCTGCCGTTGAAATACAAAAATGCATCAGTACAATTGTATCTAAGGTACCAGCTGTAGTGTACGGTACCACTCTATCTAACAAGTCTCGCCTGTTGTAAATGACTACGTAAAACGTACCTTCTGTTCTTAGTCACTATGTATGTAACGCCCTTGTTCTTAATCACTGACCCGTGAAGATCCAGGGTAGAATAGGTCTACAGCAACCCATGCTTGCCACAAAAGGCGACTGTGCTTGTCGTAAAAGGCGACTAACGGGATCGGGTGGTCAGGCTCGCTGACTTGGTTGACACATGTCATCGGTTCCCAATTGCGCAGATCGATGCTCATGCTGTTGATCACTGGATTGTCTGGTCCAGACTCGATTATTTACAGACCGCCGTCATATAGCTGGAATATTGCTGAGTGCGGCGTAAAACTAAACTCACTCACTCACTCACTCTTAATCACTATATCTAACGTACCAACTACTGGGGTACTTACTAGTTTATCTATCTGCTGTTGAACAACCTACCGTGTTTGGCTGGAGCGTCGGCAGAGTGTACACACGCCCCGGCAATGCACCACTGTGAACGACACCCGAAGCATCGGGGGTAAGCATCAGGTAACATCAGCGGTATCATATTTCTATCTATTTGTGGTAATAGTTGCATGAGGTTCAAATTGACAAACGTTAATCACAGCATTAACAAAGCACATACAATTCTCCAAGATTAACGCTTAGTCTCTGAATAGATATAATTTTGAATGTAACAAGTAAACCTATTTAAACTGAAAAGTAGCTCCAGGGATATGAAAGATTTAGAACCTAAGGAAATCTAGTCTTTATGGAGGGCTAGGCATTAGGGAAAATAATGTGGTTCAGGGACTGAGACAGGCTAAGTTCTCGCTACCACCGGGTGTTTTTGAGCTGATGGCGAGTGCTACAAGCCAGCCTACCTTCCTGTTGCCGCACGGCGTTCCCTCCCCTGCGGTATGGTAGGCGCAGCGTCTGGTCCGGGGGTTGTAGCACGGCATACGGCTGCACACGTTCTCCGACCCCCCTATGTCGATATGCTAGGGAGTGGAGGAGAAAGGGGTCAGAAAAGCAACCAGTAAATATGCAGAGGAGGGAGCTTGGATATTTAAAAAATAAACAGATTAGTTTTCTATTTCTGCATTGCTTCAAACAATATAAGATTTCTTTCTTTGAAAGGGGACCTGCAAAGGATGAATTATGATGAAGTCCTTTTAAGACTCATAGGAACTGTCAAATTTTGAAATATCTTTGTGTGACTGTGTGCGTGTCGTTATCTTTAAGGACGTGTTTAACTAACTGGATTGTTTACTGAACAGAGTTAATGCAAAGCGAGGATCTGGACAGACCAAACTGAGACTATATAGAACTTTTAAAACTACTTTTACTACGGAACCATATGTTTTAGCACCGATTCCGACAGCCAATAGACGTGCCATGGCTTTATTCAGAACAGGTACAGCCCCTCTACGAATGGAGACAGGGAGATATGATGGACTGAAAGTCGAGGAAAGAAAATGTTTTCACTGTATTGACAAAGTTGAATCGGAAAAACAAGTTTTATTTGAATGCCCTCTATATTCCCACATCCAAGAAGACCTTTTATCCGCGGACAATCATGTTTTACCAGGAGTTTACTTTTTACCGGACGTTAAGAAATTAACACTCCTCTTTAGCAGTGAACACTTTTTTAAAATATGTGCCTATTAATAATTAATTCATTATTTAATAATTATTCTTTGATGTACATTTTATGTTTTATATCTCGTCTCTCATATAGGAGTGGCATATATACAGTACAACCAGAAATTATTGAGAATTTAGAGATTGTAATTTTAAAAACATTCACTCATTACTCACGTATTAAATGTGAATATTAGCAGAATATAACTCCAGATTTAAAGCCAGGTGAACAGTTAGTATTTTGTCAAGTCACCATGCATGGGCAGCAATGCAGGCTTCAGTGCGGCGGGGCATACTACTGATCAAAGAAGTTTGAAAGTCGTGGACCTCTTCTTTCATTTCAGCAATATTTGTCCGATTTTTCTTATTGACACTTTCCTTCATAAGTCCCCAAACATTTTCTATTGGATTTAGGTCAGAGCTATAGCTTGGTCAATCTAATAATGTCATATTTTGGGTCCGAAACCAGGCCTGTGAATGCTTTGAACGATGTTTTGGGTCGTTGTCCTGCTGGAAAATCCAAACATTTCCGTAGAACACGTGAGCAGATGGAACTAAATGTCCCTCGAGAATATCTGTGTATCTCTGTTCATATTCCCTTCAAATACACAGAAGGGCGTTGCCCCTAACACAGATATGCCACCCCACACGTTAAATTTCGGACTGTAGTTTCGGCGCTGATACAAAGGTCTGTTTGGTCCAGAATTTTAGCGTATTAGGAAACAGCCACACAGAACTTTCATCTGAGAAAATCACATTGTCCCAGTTAAAATGTCTATGCTGTAAGCACCAGTTCAACCTTCGCTCCTTTTGTTCAGGTTTCATGATCGGTGATGGAATTCCTCGACTTTCTGCCAACCCATTGCATGCAGCTCAGTTCTAATTGTCTCCTTACAGACAGCCACAGTTCCTCTATCAATCATATCCAGCCTTAGGTTTTCTAAACTCCTTCGTTTGTTTTTAGAAACAAGAATACCAAGCCGCCTCCTGTCATCGACAGTCAATTTTCTGGGCCTACCTGCGCCTCGTTGGTGCTCAATGCCATATCCATTTGCAATATTTTTCAAAACACGATAAACAGTGGACAAAGGGATGCCTGTTCTACTTGAAATCACTTTAGCTGATCTGATGTCCTTGTTATAATACTCTAAAATCAACTTCCAGGGGCGTAGAAACGGTTTTCAGAGCGCGAGGAGGAGGGGGGGAAGAGGGGTTTATTTATGAAGAGTTATGAAAATCAAAATGAAATTGTAGTTATGGTAAGGTAGATATGGTTTCGTCTTGAAAAAGGGAGGGGCTAATCCCCCCGTTCCTACGCCCTGACTTCTGACTTCCTCTTCTCTAAATCATCCATACTGACTGAAAATGTCGTCTGCTAGCAAGTAAACAAAGGGGGATAACTCTTCACAAACTAATGAAAAAGGATTAACGGAGTTGTCTCTCTTGAATGAAACCAAGCACTTGATAGCTGGTCAAGGTTGTTTATACTAGAAATCCAATTAAACATATTCCTAAAATTCTCAATAATTTCGGGTCATACTATACTTTTACTTACTGTGTATAAAATGAATGTAATGTTTTACATGCATATATGGTGAGACGTTAATAAACAATCTGTCTGTCTCTCAGTGTGTTCATGCAAGGGACAAAGTTGACGTGCATACGTGTGTACCTGCTTTTACTAGCACGGACTAACGCCGCTATCATATACCTAACCCACAGAGATACCATGCCTAAGCTTAACATGGATACTCCACATGGACAGACTCGGGGCTGTGGGGTAGCCTAGTGGTTAAAGCGTCCGCTCGTCACGCCGAAGACCCAGGTTCGATTCCCCACATGGATACTATGTGTGAAGCCCATTTCTGGTGTTCCCCGCCGTGATATTGCTGTAATATTGCTAAAAGCGGCGTATAACCATACTCTCTCACTTATGGACAGACTCCGAGCCTTCCAGGCCTTGCAGGAGGAATGGCAATAACAAGTATCAGTATATAAACGTCTTTGGTATGACGCGTCTGGGGATCGACCACTGGTATTCCGCTCTGTGGGTCGACGCTTTATACTTACACAAAAGAATGAGGAGGGGGAGTAGAGCATCTGGCACTGTCGGTGGACATCGTGAAGCTGGCCAGGCAGGGAGGGGAGGAGGAACGAGACTGACAGAGGCTGGATGGAGTCATACAGGCATGACAGGGTTTTACTGTCGCTGTAAAGAAACAATGGTGCTACTGTAGCTCACCTGGACGATGTAGAGGGATGCTCATAATATCAATCACTGGAGTGTCTGTTTCGGACGTGTATTTACAGGTTACAATACTACTGAATGTGGCGTTGAACAACAAATACACCTTACATTATAAACATTCTCACGGTCTTTAACGGCAGCATTTTTATTTTCTCATCGCCCGACAGACCCTTCTAATTTTATTGCACACCCCTCCCCACCAAAAAAGTAACAACTTTTTTTTTAATTCCAACACCACCGACTCGAACGTAAAACGAACCGCCTCGTCATATAAAATGTTTATCTTCCATTCAGTCGCTGCCACAAGTCCAAAGGTAGCGAGAAATTAATGAGAATCAAGAACATTATTCAGATAATTTTGTCTTTATTAAGCCTTTTTTTTTTCCCGACCGACCAACCGACCCATGTCCAGAATATGGTGGCTACATGAAAAATATGATGTCCTAATGATGCACTTCGGGCCTGAGCCGGAATTCGACATAATAGGGCATGTGAGTCTCGCGAGACGCTACTTCCAGTACTAAGCTTGGTACCCCGGCCTCAGACCACAATTATTTTCCTTCCTTTGCGCGCGCCAACTTACGATATGCGAAACGTGACTGGATCCAGCTTACTTCCGGTACCAGATTTCGAGGTGACAAGCGTATATTCAGGAACCAGCTCTGGTTCCAAATTGCGCTAACGCCAAATATGACTTTACTAGACAAGGACCATATTTTAATGGTGTGCGTCGTTTGTCACCGGGAGTACTAAGGTCTCGCGAAGTGCCGTGACCTAATTACGGCCCCTATATATGCGTATATTTCAATATCTGAAGTATTAGACAGTAGCACATCGTGACCACTCGATCTTCAGATCCATAGGGATGTACTTACCCCCGAACCTCCAGTGAGGTCACGTGTTTCTCGAAGGCCCTGACTGAGCATGCGGAGAACGTGTAGTCGTTGTTTTGTGTCACGTGATCCTCTGAACCGTGGGTCCCGGACATGATGTTGATCTCTGATGACGTGCAGCTGCTGTGCATGTCGTCATGGGGTGCTCCAAGGCTAGAGAAGTAATAAAAACATATATTGTATATTCCAGGAGTGAAGTTTTGGGATAGATCACCTCTATCAGTGGTATATCTGGCCGTACAGTATCTAGATTTGATACTCGAATTAACCAATAGCCAACGAGTATTCTCAAATTGCATGTCAGATTCAGATATATGATGATTTCATTCAGTAGTCAATTACAAGAATACATAATTAATTAGAAACTTAGTTCCAGTGTTAGATGCCCTTTTCGTTATTAAACCACATGCTATAATTTGTGCTTGTGCTGTTGTCAATGGGTCATTGATCAAAGTTGTTGGTTAACATGATTCTTGAGTGTCAATCTGTTCGACACTTGTCCAGCGTTACGATTTACATTGACGTCTTTACCTGTGTCCTATCTCATGTGCAGCTGCAATGACGTCATCGACGAGGCTGTCTCGGTATCTGGTCAGTGATATACTGTAACCAAGGGGATGACACATCCTGCCGTCATAGCCGATACCTACGGTAAATTGGAGATGGCACCATACACGCAGAATATGTATTGAGGGGTTACAACACTGAAGGCTTCTGAGGACTTTTAAAAGGATTTTGGGTGGACATTACTAAGGACAGTTCCAGTTTTAACGCATGGGTTACAGAAAGTATTACCGAAGCACTTCCTTATTTCGACCTGTTCCATAGTTTTTAGAATGAAGACTTCCCTTGCCTTTGCATGTCACCGACCCCTACGGTATAGTGTGTTGCTCAGTAGATATATCTTTATTAGGTTATAATTAAAAGGTTGATCACATTTATTTGCTTAAGAGACAAACATCTTCTGATCTGCTGGTATTATAGAGTACCCGATGTCTGGAATTTGGATCCGGTGGCAAAACAGAACTTCATTGTTCATCCATATTGTAAAATGCAATATGTATCAGTGACTCGTACATTGAATCGTACTAGCGGAATACCCTTCCGCATCGTCGGCCTGCTCAGCACAATGCAAAACAAGACAATTAAATAATCATTCATCTAATGTAATATATAATTACTGTGGTTTCCATTACACCGAACAGAATGGCACATAGGACTTAGAAATAAAAGTAGTACTGTAGTTATTACAAGAAAGAAAGAGTATTCATGCCGAAATTTTGTCGTCCAATCTCATTTAAGTATTTCAACCAGTCGGTCAGACTGTCCCATTCATGTAACACAATATCATGTATCCTTGCTTACCCAATATCTCCGTATATCTTCCCATCTGGACCGTGTACAGGGTACGTCTGTAAACAAAACAAAAACATTTGAAACCTGTTCCATGTATATTTAAAACACAATATTAATCCGAAACAAAACTGAAAAAGAGCTAAGAAAACATTTCCCATTTTGGTGGACTAATATGTAGTCCCAGAAAATAAGTTATTATATTTAAAATGTATATTCACAAATCATTCAATCCGTTTATTCAGTACTAAAGAGGCCACAGACCTGTAGTAAATTTACAATATGCATATTGTAGAATGTTGGCAACGTGGATATTACATAACACAATTAAGACATGACAGTCTTTCTATAGTTTAAAGCATGAATATAAATGCTGATACATTTCGTAGAATTAGAGAATTATGCGAACTCAGGAGATCAAAAATTTAGATAATAAAATATAAACCAAATGGAGCCCAGAGTAATGCTTAAGGTCTGGATGAGGTGATTTGGAGTTGCTAAATCATTCTGCACATGATTTTGGATTCACTTTTCAACCTTTTCTTTAGCCACGATATGGCTGCAATATTACCCATGTGACATCAAGCATTAACTCACTCACTCTATGGTCTGGATAAGGGTTGATAGTGCTGGCTGTGTTTTTGTTGAAGGCCTACAGGTACGGTACCAAGAAGTGCTTCTAGATAAATTCAAGATTTTGCAGTCAAGGTTTCACCATCAAAAGACAGGTCAAGTCACACCAGAAATTATACGCCAGAGGAATATTCTAAATAGTAACGTTGTTTGTCAATATAATGCACGATGCTATTCAATATAATTATCTTTATATGGAGTTTTCAAGCCTTAATCACTGACACTGACTTTAACGTCTGGGATATAAGGTAGCTCTATTTATTTATCACGCGCTTATATTGAGAAGAGATTCAATGTAACGCGTGTGTCGCATGTTGTATATGTTGTACATATCATATATATTTCTTTTGTATATGGGCCTCTGGCCTTCATGCAATAAACTGATTGATTGATTAGTGACTTGAGAAACAGCATGGCCATGTACCACAGTGACATGAATCACGTGATACTGGTCACTGGACTGTCCATAGAGCAGGACATCCTTACCCTGGTGTCAGCACAGATTTTCAGTGATGCATTCATAAGATTAACATTTATAATTTGGCTTTTCTGCCCAGTAAATCTGTTTCGATAGGTTACTGAGAATTAGTTTTAAATTTGGAGGCACAGTTATTTTATCCATAAAACTGCATTGAAAGGCGTGTTTCCATCTCTCAGTGCTTTCCACAAATGGACCCAGTGTTTGATCGGACCAGTTTATGAGTGAGTGAGTTTCGTTTTACGCCGCACTCACCAATTTTCCAGCTATATGGCGATGGACTGTACATAATCAAGTCTGGACAAGACAATCAAGTGATCAACAGCATGAGCATCGATCAGCGCAATTGGGAACCGATGACATGTGTCAACCAAGCCAGCGAGCCTCTTACGACAAGCATGGGTTACTGAAGATCAATTCTAACCCGGATCTTCACGGGAGGACCAGTTTATGATATTGTATGGGGTTGGTCCTGCATACATATACTACTCATGATTACTTATAAGGACCACTCGTTTCTTTCATGTTACTATATTTGATTGGTCACAACGCGGCCCTTAACCTCTTTTGAGTAGGATGATAAAAGTGTAAGTGTTATAATTGTAAACAGTGAATTATATGCCCCGTAAACGGAATCTGTAGAACAATCTCATTCTCCTCGTGGGATATGTTTGGAAACCATTACACTCACTCTGTAAACATGATAACATGGTCACTAGCGGGGAACCCGGATGTTCTGCTGGCCAATGTCCACGCGCTGTCCAGTAACCATTTGCCCTCCACTTCTGTCCGCATGCTTCCAGAGTCCAACACTCCGCGAACCAAGTCTCCCAAAACTGAAGTCTATTAAGAAAAAGAAGTGTGTGGGTGAGTGAGTGAGTGAGTGAAGGCTTAACGCCGATTTTTGTTATATTCCAGCAACACCATGGTGGGGGTACATAAGAAATGTCCTTCACACATTGTACTCATTTTATTAAACCGAAACCGGTTAGTGCGTTAAGTTTTACGCCGCACTCAGCAATATTCCAGCTATATGGCGGCGGTCTATCAAAAAAACCGAGTCCGGACCAGACAATCCAGTGATCAACAGCATGAGCCTCGATCTCCACAGTTGGGACAGGATGACACGTGTCAACCAAGTCAGCGAGCCTGACCACCCGATCCTGTTAGTCGCCTCTTACGACAAGCTTGGGTTACTGAAGATCAATTCTAACCCGGACCTTCACGGGTCTCAAACAGACCTGAAAATAATGTGAAATAAGGATTAAAGTTGCATTTAAGATTCTTTCACTAATTTAGCGTACACATGTGTACAAATCGTAACTACGTTTAACTCGGTCACGTGTTACCTCGACGACGTAACCAGCAAGGTGGACGTGGTATCGTGGAGACGCCATCTTGAAACGAAGGTGGACCTGTGGAGGAAGAAACAATAATATAAACTATATTTAATCTGTCAGATTATTTATGCATTAAACTGCCCCTCCGTTCCTGTTTTATCAATTCTGAATAGTGTAAAGATCTGAATGTATTAATTAACGTAAAAAACTATAAAAAGAAAATCTGCGAACATATGTTGAATGGATAAGCGCAAAATGTATAAATTTCCTTTACATATATAACTGCAATACAGCAAATATATCTTAAAGTCAATTTATAGTTATCAGCGATATCGCCTCTTCTGCTTCAGCTATCTTAATCAGGAATGAGTGTTTTGTGATTGAGCGTTGCCTGTGCTTCGGTCTGAGCGCATCTTTAATTATTTGGTAATCCATCAAACACAAGTACATCTTGCTTACAGCATTCATCACATGACCAAAATGGCGCCGGATGTGCTCAATGGTATCCAGTTTTCTCTTCTCGGGACTTGAAAAAGTAGATCTGTTGTACCATCTACAAAACAAACACAGGTTTCCCAACACACATTAAGTACATAAATGCGACACGATCAGAGCTTATTTCATCAAGCATTTAGTTACGAAATACTGCATTTTTTTCGAAAAAATATAACGATACCATTAATTCAAATCTTAATCATTTTTAAACCCCACTATGTCAGCTGCGTAAGAACCTCACTGTGACATCAGCGTAGAAGCCCAAATATTTCATTGACGTAAAAGCTATATACATGCCATGTGAGACAGTATTAGTCACATCATCAAGACAACTACACCCAGTCAAACATTATATACTAGTGCTCAAAAGAAACTATACACAGCAAAATATCACAAAGAAATTCACGAAAATAAAAAAAGAAGTGATAAAGCCATCTTGAGCCACGTCACACACGTACATTTGCTGTAGAATTGAATACTCTATTGAAATTATACAGATGTTCATTTATATATGCTAATCCTTTCTTTTCAAGTTTGGTCAAACACACTGTATACTTTCTTTTGAGCACTAGTTTATAAACAGACACTCTTACCGCTGGTACACAGTGTAGTCAACAAATACGACGATGTCCAGGTGGACGTCAGGAGCGGCACTGGGAGCGGCAGTATCAGGATGGGGACACGATGGATCTGCTGCAGGAGCGTCCGGTGCTGCCCCGGGGGTGGCATGTCCCAGGAACGGAGGGTCTGGTGCAGGTACATCTATGTTGTGATCTGAAATAAGTGAGAGAGTTGATGAATGCGTGTTGACTCGATTACTCACGGACCACCATCCGTTCGCATGAATACTGCTGGGCGTGGCGACCAGCAGGCTAACAAACGGAAATAATCTAAATGAGACGAAAAAACAACAGAAAAGACAAAAATATATACATGAACAAATCAGAAATAAGTGAATTATCGAACGTTGTGTTCCTGAAAGGTCTGGATCATTATTAGTCCAGCTTAGTTGTCATGTAAATACTCGGTGTGCAAGATACACACGTGGTTGATATTATGACCACGCCAACGTTACCTTGAACAGCATAGTCGAGCCGGAAAGGATCGAAGTCTGTGTGTGAACCTTCAGTCGTTCTCGTTTTGTCATGCGAGAATCTCGTGTCGGGGTCCAGTGTGTACAATCGTCCGTCCGGCATTGGAACGAGGCCTCTCTGTGATAAGATAACGATGAAATATGTAATTAAAGTACTGTCGTCGGAATAAGAAATACACTTCTAACCATCACCACCATGACCTTGTGAATTATCAGTTACATTGGCAAATCCAGTTAGAGCCCAGTCATTCTTTGACTGAAGTACCCGTGAAGATCCGGGTTAGAATTGATCTTCAGTTACCCATGCTTGTCGTAGAAGCGACCAACGGGATCGGGTGGTCAGGCTCGCTGACTTGGTTGACACATGGCATCCCAATTGCGTAGACTGATGTTCCTACCGTTGATCAGTGTATTGTCTGGTCCAGCTTCGTTTGTTTACAGACCGCCGCTATATAGCTAAACACACTCACTCACTCACTCCCTCACTTTGACTGAAGGCTAAATGTGACGTAAATTCTACTCACTCATTCAATCACGAAAATAAGGAATATAATACATCCTAATCGATAACTAATAATGACTGAATAATTCATGATGCAATGAGCCGGCGGCAGTTAGATGATTTAAGTTGTATAGCATTACCAAAGACAAAGTTGAGCTGCCATCTTCTCTGTTGGTACACGTCACCTCTACCGTCGCCTTGTTTTCTGTGTCCTGGTATTCGGCGCGAGTCTGCACGTGATATAAGCAACAATGGTTGTACTTCAGATGTGCAATCAAGACCTTACGTCCCAATATTTATTTATTTATTTATTTATTTATTTATTTATTTATTTATTTATTTATTTATTTATTTATTTATTTATTTATTTATTTATTTATTTATTTATTTTTTTTTTTTTTTTTAATTTTTTATTTATTTATTTATTTAAGGCTACGCTGAGCAATATGTAAATAATTAGATCTGATTTCAACAAACAAGTGGTTAACATTATATATGCAACTTTCCCGTTATCCGAACTCGATAATCCACCGTACTTTCATATCCCCATTAAATAATGCAGTATATAACCCGGTGACACACAATGACAAAGTTACGTGAAGATATGACGGATGTTGAGATAAATAATGTATTGTGGGTGGTTTGGTTATTACTTTGTACGTATTGAAGCGCAGACTGAAAATTTACTATCCATATTAACTGAATCGGGGATCGGATGGACACAATGCCGAGGATACGTAGTGATAATTGAGGACCAGCAAATACAAAGCATCAGATTATAGGTTATTTAATCTCGCCCTTGTCATTATATCACATCATGAACATTCATACCGATCGAGGCAATAAACAACAACAGTTATTCACACACGGTATTAGACTACACACATGGTATTAGACTACACACACGGTATCAGACTACACACACGGTATCAGACTGCACACACGGTATTAGACTACACACACGGTATTAGACTACACACATGATATTAGACTACACACACGGTATTAGACTACACACATGGTATTAGACTACACACATGATATTCGACTACACACACGGTATTAGACTACACACACGGTATTAGACTACACACACGGTATTAGACTACACACACGATATTAGACTACACACACGGTATTAGACTACACACACGGTATTAGACTACACACATGATATTAGACTACACACACGGTATTAGACTACACACACGGTATTAGACTACACACATGGTATTAGACTACACACACACGGTATTAGACTACACACACGGTATTAGACTACACACACGGTATTATCGGTATTGAGTATTAGACTACACACACGGTATTAGACTACACACACGGTATTAGACTAGACTACACACGGTATTAGACTACACACACGGTATTAGACTACACACACGGTATTAGACTACACACGGTATTAGACTACACACATGGTATTAGACTACACACACGGGTATTATTAGACTACACACACGGTATTAGACTACACACACGGTATTAGACTACACACACGGTATTAGACTACACACACGGTATTAGACTACACACATGATATTAGACTACACACACGGTATTAGACTACACACACGGTATTAGACTACACACACGGTATTAGACTACACACACGGTATTAGACTACACACACGGTATTAGACTACACACACGGTATTAGACTACACACATGGTATTAGACTACACACATGGTATTAGACTACACACACGGTATTAGATACAACTACACACGGTATTAGACTACACACACGGTATTAGACTACACACACGGTATTAGACTACACACACGGTATTAGACTACACACACGGTATTAGACTACACACACGGTATTAGACTACACACACGGTATTAGACTACACACACGGTATTAGACTACACACACGGTATTAGACTACACACATGGTATTAGACTAACGCTCTGAACGTATATGTTTTGATAGAAACAAATAATTCCTTTTAATTTGAAAAGAGACCTAATATGATGGGATATTTAGGACCTGATAAAATCTTGACTTGTTTCATTTAGGGCTTTAGCATTGCAGAAAGGGCTGTCGGGAATGGAAAATACAGTGGTTCGGGGACTGTGAAACGGACTAACATGGCATACATACCTGTCTATACAGAGTTCTATGCTTCTCTAACACTACTTCTCTTGTCAGCAGAAACACTGCGGCACTTGGGTCCACATCCGGGTTCCTCACAAGACGGAGCGCCAGGGATTGATTTGATGACGTCACTTCCGCGTGGAGGATGTTAGGGAGGTAACAGTTTACCTTTTTAGAGGCAAGGTCCTGGTGGAAATCTATGTGATAGGTTCCAAACGTTTATGACTGTTATATCATCATTGAAATCAACATAGAAATAATTTATCTTGGCAATTTATTCCCTGTCGTTAATGCTGAACGTCTCTGCAAGGCACACAGCGGTGACTGGTTCATCATTAATGCTACTATCATCTCGATGACCTGGCTGATCTAGGTCATTGTATCCCAGTTGCGTAGAACAATGCTCAGGATGACAATCACTTGCTTATCTGGCCCAGGTTACATACACATTATATAGCTGGAATATTGCTGTGTGCGAAGTTAAAAAACAAACCAAGGCTCAGTATCAAATTGAACAAGGCGTACCTCTGGAATATTCATTTAAAATAAAGTGTTTCATAACAAATGCCCAGAATATTTACTTTTATGTTTAATGGGGACTACGTTCCATGACTGTGACGCTGTACATATACCCCAATGCACAACATGTTGTCTAAGTTTGCCGTTGTTACTTGTCAACATCTCATCCTTAGATACACAAATCAGCCCCCATTATCCACCCAAACGTAATTCCAATGGGTATAAAAGGGAAAATAGCGGTTACAATTGTATAATTGGATCATCAACAATCGTTGTTTGCGAAAAGAATAAGTACTGAAAACATGGAATAAAAATGGGTTTCACATGGGTTTGCTTCGTTTTAAAAATGTTTTTTACAATTGTTTGTATTGAAAGATACTACAAAAGTGTTCTGAAAATAGCCATCAAACTAATTTTAACATAACGTGTAGACTAGCGGTATGTCTCTGAAAATAGCCATCAAACCAGTATTAACATAACATGTAGACTAGCGGTATTCCTATGAAAATACATAAATTTGACCAAAAAATATAACCATTTTCAGATCGGAAAGGATCAGCAGTGAGATTGGAGATTCAGAACCTGAGGAACTTGCTTAATTTGGGCCTTTAGCAACTAAAAGGGGTTGGGCAGAAGGGGTATACTGGTGCTCAAGGACCGTGCCACGACACGCGTATCTTTCACAATATGCAGTGTGTGTGTACATTTGTGAATCATTTTGAAAGGAACATTTCAGTGGAAAGTTATAGAAGCTTTCAAACTTTATGCCACTTCGACAATTTGGATTCCCAAGTAAACAATTCTATGAATAGAAGTGACGATGTTTGTGTGTAATCTGGGTATTGATTTCAGCCACATTGATAAACAAATTGGTCCTTGCGCCTAAACCATATACAGTTAAACTAACTTGTGTCAAATCTTTTTGACTGTCATTCGACGGGATCCAGACTTACCTACCGAACAAAGCGATGCTCCAAATATCAATGAGAAAGTTTAAAACAGTACTCACCCGGAGAAGCGCGCATTATTGAAGCAACAGTTAACATAGCAATACAATTCAAAGTCGCTGTCATCATGGCGTATAACTCAACTTATACACGAGGGAGTTCTTCAACCTTGCACATACAGACGGTCAAGGCTCTGTTGAACTGGTGTTTACTGTTATATACGTACCGTTATGCATACTACCCTGAGATTCTCCTCGTGCTTGTGCTAATAATGCCGGTACTATAAATGATATAACACTATCCTTACGTATCTTTAAGTATGTATCGTCCCCGTCGAAGAGTGGGGAGATTAAGCGTTGTCATAACATTTATATAGCTTCTATCCCGTGTGAATATGGAAGCGTGAGAGAATTGGAAACATAGCTCTTAAATCGTAGGTCTGCGGTCACTACCAGGGGGCCGTTGTACAAAACAATCTTAGAGGTATAACTGCCGTCAGTACAGGGGTTGTCTATGCAGATGACAAACAGATTTACAAAGTCATACCACCTTGCAATACCTGGGAGAGTGACACGGGCAGATTGGAGGCGTGTCTAGCTGATATCAAAGATTGGACAAGTGTCAACATGCTGAAATTAAAACGGGATAAAACAGAACTGATAATCGTCTGACCCAAGAAAAGGACAAATAACACCCAAGAGCGTTCGGTTTTAAAATTACATTTAGCGGTCTTATGTCAACGAAAAGGGACCGCAAAAGAGTACAGGACAGTGTAGCGCGACTCATTACTCGTACACGGAAACACAACCATATTACGCCGATCCTGAAGATCTTGCATTGGTTGCCATTTCATCTAACACTGCTCCAACGTATCTCAAGAAGCTCGTTATTCCTTATGAGCCATCGTCATCTCTTCCATCACAATCTTCATCTCTGATCACTGTGCCCAAAACACCACCTGCAATGTATGGTGACAGATGCTTCAACAAGATGGCAGCCACACTGTGGAACGATCTGCCATCTACTCTGAGAAACACAACATATTAAGAACGGCGTAAAAACCTATCTCTTTAAATCAGCTTACACCCAGTAGCATTTATGACTGTTTCTGTAAAGAGCGTAGTTTTACTAAAATAAGTAGTTCCTAAATCATATAGGGCGCTATACAAATCTGTATATTATTATTACGATCACCTTAATTAACACCATGATCGGTGTATAACGGCGGTCAGGAAACAGTATACTCTAACCGAGTTTGTTCAAAATCAGCATCGAACATCAGTAAAACGTTACGAAGTAGTGGATCGTAGCTATGTAATAGCGACAAGTAGATGTCGGGTTGTAACTGTGGTGCAGTACCTTACGACTGCATGCAGATAGCAATGTAATCGTTACAATCATTGGCTGGACGTTATTCCCTATATCGGGCTATGTAAATCAGTGTGGCAGTTAATACCTTCAAGCTTATTCCCAACGAAAATTCGCTTTTCTTTGCTGAAGTAATAGGCCTTAGTATACGTATGTTGGTATGATGTTATTATTTACGGGGTCTGTTTTAAAGGGGGGCTCAGGTCTAGAAAGATGGCAGTCCTCACCCGTGACATACGAACACCTTCTTTAATTGCTCCAGTCGATAGGGAATGAGTTGTTTATACAACAAGTGAGGTTGATGTACAATGCTTGTATAAGAGATAACCCTACTGGCTTCCTGTCAACTTACTCAATCTCTTATACAAGCGTTGTACATCAACCTCACTTATTGTATAAACAACTCATTCCCTATCTACTGTAACAACAACTCCTGTATATATTCTCTCAAGTTGTTACTAATGTATCACTTGCTTGACAACGACATTAGAATCTATGTCGAAACGTCGCCTCCACAGAATAAAAGAAGTTGTATATCCACAATAATAATAATTGTCGTTATTCTTCATCAACTCAACTTCTAAAATGCCAATCAAAAGTTGTGACTTAGTCAAGTCACGTGAGTGAGTGAGTTTTATGCAGGCCTCAGCAATATTCTAGCTATATGGCAGTGGTCTGTAAATAATCGAGTCTGGACCAGACATTCCAGTGATCAACAGCATGCGCATCGATCTACACAATTGGGATACGATGACATGTGTCAGCCAAGTCAGCGAGCCTGACCACCCGATCCCCTTAGTCGCCTCTTACAACAAACATGGGTTACCGAAGATGAATTCTAACCCGGATCTTCACGGGTCCAAGTCACGTGAGATACCGTAGTAAATAATATTCTTTATTCCTCCATTGGAGAGTACAATAACACTGACAGGCAGATGTAATTAAACAAGAGAGGTATTTTAAAAGAAGAATACATTAACGATATTGGAGGAGCACTGGTTTAGATGGGTTTGGATTTCCCTCAGTTTACGATAAGGTTAATACACAGTCTGTACAATCTTTGAACGGCCAGAGAAGAGTAGATGGTCATGTTAGATACATTTAATATATTTACTCAGCTTATCAATAATTATGTAATTTCTTTCCGTACAAAGACTATGATATTTGAAATAATTCGGTCTTGTACAACAATACTTTGGTAATAACTTAGTTCTATCTTCTAATAACGAGTTCACAAATATAGTGGTACTCATCACCCACCGGAGTTACACATCAAACACTTTGTATCATATAAAGGGACATGATACCAGTGCCCTACTTCAACAGGAAGCTTAGTATTACTAGTTCTAAATGTGTAAAGTTGTAAAGATGCGTGGTGACTTAACGAGGACAAAGTGAAGACACGTGTTTAATTTAGTGAAGACACGTGTTGTAAATGAAGACAGGTTTGGAGACGTAGTTAAGACACGTGTTTAAGTGAAGACATGTTTAATTTAGTGAAGACATATTTGAGGATGTTGTGGAGTCACGTGTTGTAAATGAAGACAGGAGTGGAGACGTAGTTAAGACACGTGTTTAAGTGAAGACACGTGTTTACTTTAGTGAGGATGTTGTGATGTCACGTGTTGTAAATGAAGTCAGGAGTGGAGACGTAGTTAAGACACGTGTGTAACTGAAGACACGTGTTTACTTTAGTGAGGATGTTGTGACGTCACGTGTTGTAAATGAAGTCAGGAGTGGAGACGTAGTTAAGACACGTGTGTAACTGAAGACACGTGTTTACTTTAGTGAGGATGTTGTGACGTCACGTACTGTAAATCAAGACAGGAGTGGAGACGTAATTAAGACACGTGTGTAACTGAAGACACGTGTTTACTTTAGTGAGGATGTTGTGACGTCACGTGTTGTAAATGAAGACAGGAGTGGAGACGTAGTCAAAACACGTGTTTAAATGAAGTCACGTGTTGTAAATGAAGTCGAGTGGAGACGTAGTTAAGACACGTGTTTAAGTGAAGACACGTGTTTCCTTTAGTGAGGACGTTGTGAAGTCACGTGTTCTAAATGAAGACAGGAGTGGAGACGTAGTTAAGACACGTGTTTAATTTAGTGAGGATGTTGTGAAGTCACGTGTTGTAAATGAAGACAGGAGCGGAGACGTAGTCAAAACAGGTGTTTAAGTGAAGACGCGTGTTTAATTTAGTAAAGACATGTTTGAGGACGTTGTGAAGACACGTGTTGTAAATGAAGCCAGGAGTGGAGACGTAGTTAAGACACGTGTTTAAGTGAAGACACGTGTTAACTTTAGTGGGGACGTTGTGAAGTCACGTGTTGTAAATGAAGACAGGAGTGGAGACGTAGTTAAGACACGTGTTTAAGTGAAGACACGGGTTTAATTTAGTGAGGACATGTTTGAGACGTTGTGAAGTCACGTGTTGTAAATGAAGACAGGAGTGGAGACGTAGTTAAGACAGGTGTTTAAGTGAAGACACGGGTTTAATTTAGTGAGGACGTTGTGAAGTCACGTGTTGTAAATGAAGACAGGAGTGGAGACGTAGTTAAGACAGATGCGAAGGCTTGGTGAAGACACATGGGATGACTTCGTGAAAGCACGTTCAAACAGGGAATATTCTGACCTCGCTGTGTCGTCAAATAGAGATCAGTTAAGATAAAGATAAACTGATAAAGATCTTTACATATATCTACGTGTAATAATCGAAACCTGTTCAACCTCGTTATAACGCCCAGCACAATTTGCAGGTGGAACTATAGAGAGGGTTCGCTGATTATCATGCACACATATAACCTTTCACTCGAGTGCTTTGAAAGAAAAAACACAAACCAAAATTTCACCAGAGCATTAATATGCTAAAATATGTCTACATACTAACTGAAGGCTGAAGATTAACAGATGGCGTAGGGTAAATGTTTCTAATATCAAAATCGGAATAATTCTGACTTTGTTTTAATGTAAATACCGAATTCATACTGAACCAGTTTGGAACACGCCCATTAAATACATACGCCATGCTTGTCGGTTCTTCCACGTTACATATAAACAGGAAAGCATTATCCTGACGACTAGCCCAATCCTAGTGAATGACCTACTAACATATCTCGACATGTCCGTGTTGCGTGGAGTCATGAAGACGGCGCTTGTTTTGTTGGCTTTGGGACTTTCAACAGGTAGGTTTTCCAGAACTATTGATACGTGTTTGTTTACACGAGTGAGTGAGTATACTTTCACGCCGTTTTTAGCAACATGCCAAAATATCACGGCGCGGACACCAGAAATGGGTTTCACACGTTGTACCCATGTGGGGAATTGAACCCGGTTCCGGCGTGACAAGCGAACGCTTTAACCACTGGCCTACCCCACCGGAACGCGTTTCTTTGAATTGAGATTCGTATTAGAATAGTTCTGATAGCACCAAACTAGGACGGGTATCATGAACAATAATGACGGTTTCGGGGCGTCGCGATTCATCGATATATCATCGATTACACCTGATTGATCTTCAGCAACCCATGCCTGTCGTGAGAGTAGCGATCGATTCTTATGATGTCACTCCCTAGATTTTCTGTTCGGGATTAAATACAGACATCCTTCATATCTGGAATATTGCCGAATGTGGTTTTAAACAACAAAAAACAAATCAGTTCATGTAATCTTTTCGAAAAGAATATTTACTTTCTAAAAATAGCTACCACGTAAGACGATAAGACAGAAATAGTTCCTGTAGTTATTACTCAAGACGGTAACCAAAACAAAGTATAAAACTAAATTTTATGTATTACTGTTTTATATCTTTCTCTTAAATTGAACATAGTTTATATCAACATTTAAATTGTATTTCAAAAGTAGGCGTTGCAAGAAAAGCATTATCATCATTTCTTTCAAACGTTTATGGCCTGAAATTCAGGAAGTACCGAAATTATTATCTATGATATTCCTTGTCACAATATTTGCTGCAACATAGTTTTAGAACACCAACTGTATTTTACTGAATTATACTTAAAAGTAATAATTGTTTTAAAATTAATGGTTGTTTATTGGATTTGTGTCTAATATAAGACAACAAGAAATAATAAAAGAATAATATCATGTATATTTATATAGAATCATGACATAATGATATTAAGGCTCAGTTACATAGTTAAGCACAACGATGGGCAGACAAAGGTGAGGTGAGGTGAAATTGGGTTTTACGTCGTGCTTGAGAATATTTCGATCATATGACCACGTGCATGCGTGTGTATGTGTATGTGCGGCTGCTTGTACTAGCCCAGACTTAAGCTGGTTTTATAGTGCTAGCCCACTGAGATACCATGCCGCAGTGAAGCATGAATACCCCACTCAGACACATTATACTGACTCCGAGCCGACCAGTCCTTGTTGTACCCATTAATGCCGAGCGCCAGGCAGGGACCAACAAGTACCATATGTTAACGTCTTTTGGTATGACGCGGTCGGGGATCGAACCCACGACCTTCCGCTGGGCAGACAAAGGGAAAACGATGGACAGACGAAGGGACAACGATGGACACATAAATTGCCTTCTACTTATCGATAGCAGACCCAGCCAAGGGGTTATCACCAATTACGGTTATAAATGTCATAATGTATATAACTGTAATTACTGTAACAAGACTCATACGCCAGTATACCATGAAGTGGTGGTGTGGATTAAGAATACAGATTAGCGCCATATAAGTAATTGTAATGAAGTTATAAATGTCCTGGCTACATAGTGTTCGAGGACGGATAAGAGTATTCCGTTCTAGCTATCCTCAGTATCAAATGTTGCTTCCCCTTCTCATGAGTCAATGGATTGTCTGGTCCAGACTCAATTTGTTTACAATCATACGTCGTACAGCTGAAATACTGGTCCAGACTCGATTTGTTTACAATCGTACGTCGTACAGCTGAAATACTGGTCCAGGCTCAATTTGTTTACAATCATACGTCGTACAGCTGTGATACTGGTCCAGACTCGATTTGTTTACAATCATACGTCGTACAGCTGTGATACTGGTCCAGACTCGATTTGTTTACAATCATACGTCGTACAGCTGTGATACTGGTCCAGACTCGATTTGTTTACAATCATACGTCGTACAGCTGAAATACTGGTTCAGACTCGATTTGTTTACAATCATACGTCGTACAGCTGAAATACTGGTTCAGACTTAATTTGTTTACAATCATACGTCGTACAGCTAAAATACCGGTCCAGACTTAATTTGTTTACAATCATACGTCGTACAGCTAAAATACTGGTCCAGACTCGATTTGTTTACAATCGTACGTCGTACAGCTGAAATACTGGTCCAGGCTCAATTTGTTTACAATCATACGTCGTACAGCTGTGATACTGGTCCAGACTCGATTTGTTTACAATCATACGTCGTACAGCTGTGATACTGGTCCAGACTCGATTTGTTTACAATCGTACGTCGTACAGCTGTGATACTGGTCCAGACTCGATTTGTTTACAATCATACGTCGTACAGCTGAAATACTGGTTCAGACTCGATTTGTTTACAATCATACGTCGTACAGCTGAAATACTGGTTCAGACTTAATTTGTTTACAATCATACGTCGTACAGCTAAAATACCGGTCCAGACTTAATTTGTTTACAATCATACGTCGTACAGCTAAAATACTGGTCCAGACTTAATTTGTTTACAATCATACGTCGTACAGCTGTGATTCTGGTCAGATCCCATTCACCATTCATCACGAATCACTCATGTTTTATATAATCTATGTTGGGCAGCCCAGTGGTTCAAGTGTTCGCTCATCCGCCGAAAGCCCGGGTTCGATTTCCCATTTTTGTACAATGTGTGAAGCCCATTTCTGGTGTCACCCACCGTGATATTGCTGGATTATTACTGAAAGCGGCGTAAAATCCAACTCACTTACTCACTCACTTTAATGTAATGTATCACGACGACCTTGTATGATCTCTGTGTGTCTGCTAGGTACCTCTCAGGCAGCTGTCGCCTGTCAAGACCACGACGTTATATGTAGCACCACGGCGGACGTGTGCAGCGACCCACTTGGGCCCAAGTTGTGTCCGGAGACATGTCATGCCTGCCCAACAGGTTGGTACATTGATCATAACAATATTTATTGCGCATCAGGTTCCTGTAGGTTTCGGGGCTGTGGGTACCGGGGTTTTCCGAAAGCAATCCCAGGGCTTCTATACGGAAAATAGGGTTTTTGACAAATGAACTTTGACACCCGATAGAAGCCCGGGCTTATATTCGGAACCCTGGACTTTTATTCGGATTTGTTTTAAAGTGACAATCATATGGAATAAAAAATCATAAGGCAATAAGTGAAGGAAATCTTTTTAATATTACTTTGACTATGCAATGAAACGGAACGCATACAAACACTAACATAACTCTTGAAAAATGTTTAGAAATTGGTCATGAGAACTATGGGGTTCAAACAAGTCAATCCATCGCACAAAGGATCATCGCGGTCGACACCGCTTGCGCCATCATCTATGGGGTTTCTAACAGGTCAATCAAACAGCTCAATTTCACCAAAAGGATCTTCGTCATCAACGTCGCTTGCGTCATCATCGTCTACATCCATGTCACCCTCCTCCAAACCTACATTGTATCCGTGGCTCCCTCGCAGTCGACTGTTCAGATCCGTTATAGCCACCTTTTCTCCATTCGGAGCAATACCAGAAAGTTGGAATGATCTTGCCACAGTTGACCTTTCGCATGAGATAACCGCCTTAGACACCATTTGCAATAATTGCCCATAAGATGGCCGCCTTCTGTATCCCTTAGGGGTGAACTCTTTTTCTTCATTCTCGAACCAATCGTTCCATTGTTCTCGCATTTTGGACTTGAAGATGCAGTTTACTCCACCACTGACGTCAAGGGGTTGTAGGAAAGGTGTCATCTTCGGAGGAATGATCTTCGTCAGTACGTTCAACTGCTTCAGATGGTGTATTACTTTCGGCATACTATGGCTTCTATGGCTGTCCATGAATAGAACTGATGGCTCAAAAGTTATGAAAGGTCCACATCTCAAAATTGTGGCAATCCATTGAAGCATCGGGGCTTCATTCATGCTGCCACCAGAAGAAACAGCCAGATGATGTTTGAAGGTACATCACATTTTGGCAACTTCTTAAGTCCTTTCAAAATCACCATTGATCTGAGAAAATTGCCACTGGCAGTTATACAAAGTACGGTTGGAAACCGATGCTTGTCATTGCCAGTATGGGCAGCATCGACGCTTGTTGCCAATGAAATCCATCGTTGTTCCTGTCGTCATGTCTATATAGCTGGGTGTTTCATCCATGTTGAGGATATGAGCAGCATCGTAACCCAACGTAAGCTGTTCTACGCCGCGAAGGTGATCCTGTATGATTGTCTTGATAACAACATGATCTCGGTTGCTGACCCTGATGTGTGACACGTCTGCTTTTAATGTCGTGGCGTTGACAGAAATTGTAGATCCACTTGTCACTAAAACCGATCGCACTGGTGCCAAGTTCAAGTTCACGTTCAAGTCGGAGAGCTTGTTACCCCGAATTCCCTTATAGTTTACGATCATTCTCTCCTTTCCCTGTTCCTTGAACCATGCATGCAGACATTGTTTAAAGTTCAGGGAGTGCTGGTTTGGTTTACTCCCATTTGAACTACATCCCAAACTAACTACAGGGATTAATTATCTGAGTAGAGGCATCCCCTTGGAATGTAATGAGCACAGCCCATCAGCTCTCCCAGAAGAACTACATGCTTAAAATGCTATTGACCAGTAATTATGTTGTTGTCAAGGTAATCTAATAACCAGAAAGTAAAGGACAAGAGAGAAGGGTGTCTTGTAGTTAGTGAATGTTCTTGTATTCATATAATATATAAAAAAACAAGCCAAGCTTAGTATATTGGAGTATAGGCGAAATATAAACGAAAGAGTTTCTAAGTTAAAATAGTATTGTTATGGATTGCAATCCAGTACCTCGATGCAGTTGGCTACTTATTGAAGCTGCGCTAAACTAGTTCTACATGGATCAGATTGAACACTGAGGATGAAAGTGACACTAAATTATCACACTGAATATATAAGCCTATCTTTAGATGAACTATCTATACATCTATATATAAAACTCCTGACTTTATCTGCACAAGATCTTTCGCCGGTCAGCGGTTCTTCATGTATACAAAAGTAAGTGTCGCTATATCGTCATCATGCGTATGACGTCACAGTTAGTGACAATAGGTAATATGTAATAGATACATATCATCTTAGGTAGTTGACAATGCTGTTCATAAAGCAGTAAAAGTCCCAAGAGAGGGACAAAACAAAAGAAACACATACAGATTTTTTTCCATTTCGTATTAAATATCGGGTAGGGTGACCGGCTTGGGTGGCCAAATATCACAGGCCGGTTGGGGAGCATAATATAAAGCTCACCTCTTGTTCTCAGGGATTATCGCGCTCTACTGATCTGGAATCTGTAAACAATAGGTGCCGGACAAGTGGGAAGACCCGGCTGTGCCGACTCCACAAATTCTGACTCGTTTTTAGACCATTCTCTAAGCTGTTTCCTATCAATTCCCAGACTCCTTGATGCAGAGGTCAGACTACCCCCATATTCAAGCTTTACCTTCTTCACAACATCAAGTTTTTCTTTGATAGTGTAGGACCTCCGCTTGAACATACTGACTAAAGAGATGAGACAACGGGCAAAATACGAGACAGTTTTTTAACATCACTAGTAACGCCAGTGAATATGTATAACGCTTGTATTTCAAGACCACCTTGGGGTAAATGCGAACGTTTAAAGTCCTTATTTATCACCCGTATAGTCAGATCGCCACCTCTCTTCAGAAAGTAGTTTTACACTTGGCTCTTTAGGTGTCCAAAATGTTCTATAAACGTGAAATCCACTAATAACACTTTCAACAGATATGCTCGTCATGTCAAATATAGGAAGGAATAACATGGACCGCACCGCACCGCACCGCACCGCACCGCACCGCACCGCACCGCACCTTGAACACTTGGTACCATCACTTCTTGATAATGATTCATGAAGCATGTTTATGACATAGCCGAAATTGTACAATGTTCATTTTATCTTTTTTCTTGCTTTTAAATATACTGAGAACCAGTCACTTTAACAGAAACCGTAACCATGCCGACCAAGGGGGCGGGCGCTTGTGAAGACCACCATATCGCATGCAGCACCGTGGTGGATATCTGTAGCCACTCGTTCGGACCCGCGTTGTGTGCAAAGACGTGTGATGCCTGCCCATCAGGTTGGTACATTGCTTATCGTCACTATTATCATACTGATTCATAAACACATGCTAAAGCAGTCTCTATAAGACCAGTACCATATAAGCCTATGAGATCAATATCTTCTCGACACCTATTAAATATAGGTCAATGTTCAGAAACTTGTACAACCGCTTCAATAAATGTCTCCGCGATCTGTAACCTCTGCAGCCGTTCCCACTAAATATGTACAAATAAGGACGTTTATGTGTCTGTGACTTCATCTACTTTCAAACTCCTACAGCGCCATCTACCGTTACCACCACAACCCCTACAGCGCCATCTACCGTTACCACCACACACCCCTACAGCGCCATCTACCGTTACCACCACACCCCTACAGCGCCATCTACCGTTACCACCACACCCCCTACATCGCCATCTACCGTTACCACCACACCCCTACAGCGCCATCTACCGTTACCACCACACCCCTACATCGCCATCTACCGTTACCACCACACCCCCTTCAGCGCCATCTACCGTTACCACCACAACCCCCTACAGCGCCATCTACCGTTACCACCACAACCCCTACAGCGCCATCTACCGTTACCACCACAACCCCTACAGCGCCATCTACCGTTACCACCACAACCCCCACAGCGCCATCTACCGTTACCACCACAACCCCTACAGCGCCATCTACCGTTAACTCCACAACGCCTACAGTGTCACCCACAACTACCACCACAACCTCAACAGCGCCATCTACCGCTACCACCCATGGCTCCTCTCCTTCCGCAAAGAGCACTGCAACTACCACGACACCTGATACACCCACAAGTGCCCCAGCTGCCACGACAAATACATCTCCAACAACAGACAACGGCCCCACTACAACAGGTGCCCAAACGAGTCCGTGGTCTTCAAGTGCAGTTTACTCCTCTGCAAGCGTTCCCTCTGAAATCCCAACAAGCAAGCCCACAGCAGGGAAAGTCTTAAAGCGATCCTGTTTACAGTGCGGGGACGAAACTAGGGGGATCTTTTGCACTATTATGGAGACTATTATCCCTAAATCTTACCCTTGTCCAGAGGGTATGGGTTTCTGTATGAGCGACGTTCAACAACACATGGATGCTACCACGAAGTACAGGAGAAGGTGAGGAAGAGTGAGTGAGTGAGTTTATTTTTACGCCGCACTCAGCAATATACCAGCTGTATGACGCAGTCTGTAAATAATCAAGTATGGACCAGACAATCCAGTGGTCAACAGCATGATCATCGATCTACACAATTGGGATAAGATGACGTGTCAACCAAGTCAGCGAGCCTGACCACCCGTTCCCGTTAGTCACCTATTACGACAAGCATGGGTTACTGAAGATCAATTCTAACCCGGATCTTCACGAATTAGGTGAGCTAAGAAAAGCTCATTTCCTGTTGTGAATTAGGAGATTGATACAGTATGTATTTCCCACCTAAACCGTATTTCTGTCACTTGACGATACCATCAGTTTTGAAATTACTTATTGTTAACCCTTCTTTTACTGTGAAGCCACATTCGCAAAATACCGTTTCCATATCGGTATTTCCAGCAGTATGTTGTCAGGGCTGAAACAAATATCCTAAGGTATATGTGAACTTCCATCAAGAAACTACAGAACAAACTGTAATATTCCTTAACAGCAGCCGTCATATAGTTTACAGGCCGCTTGATTTCATTTGAGACCGATGCTCACAAACACAAAATCTATTAATAGCAACAAAACCGGCACAGTCACATGATCCCTGATCCCTCTGATTCGCTATTTTCCACGAGGTGGGGACCACTTGCTGGTAAAACAGCCAGGTAATGAACAAGCGTGTGTAGTGAAATTTCAATTTCACACGTGCAACTCGCACACCTGGCTGTTTTGCCAGCAAGTGCATATTGCATATTGCTAACTGCGACGTTAAACAAATTAACAAACAATACATTAACTGTTTGCAAATAGAGACCAACGCGCTGTTTTTTCACTCAACATCAGTGTGGCTGTGTTTTGTTCTGTGCAGGTGTGTTTTGTTCTGTGCAGGTGTGTTTTGTTCTGTGTAGGTGTGTCGACGAAGCAACGTGTAATATGCAGTGGTACAAACAGACCTCCGGCAACAGCGAGTGTGTGGGCGTCGACCCGACGACACTGTCCTCAAACGTCACGTGCATGTACTGCTGCACCACCGACAACTGCAACACCGGCATCATCCCCAACAGTAAAACCCTGTACAAGCCACATCCATAATGTTGGTATGTCAGAGAAGTCATCTTGCCAGAAACGAATGATTCAATCCAAAAAGGTTATTTTCATCTACTGGGGAGGTTCTTCTTTGCCAATAAAATATTTATATCTGGGCCAGTTGTCGATCTCACCGTCACCGTCGTCGTCGCAGTCGTTGTTGTCGTCGTCGTTGTTCTTGTACAGATTAACATGAATAAAATCAGCAAACCGAGTTCGGGTGGTGCTGGCACAGTCAGGCTGCTAAGGCACACCATCAGCTTTGGGTCCTTCCACAATTCATCCGCCACCCAGGCAACGAATGGGACATCGCCCAGAAACCGCTGCCCAATCGAACCCTCCAAAGACTTTTCGAGAGCGTGAAAACTCCCCTACATTGCAGCCTTCTGCATTACACAGAGTAACAGAAGGGTGTTGCGCGATCCTGGCAGCCGAACAGGGTATTTTCCATATATCTGTCAACAGATTGGGAAGGACCTAACCCAAGGCAAGGGGTGTGTACGGTTTTCCGCGGCTTTTAGCAATATACCAGCAATATCATGGTGGGGTGGGCAACAGGAATGTGGTTCACACAATGTATCCAAGTGGGGAATCGAATCCGTGACGAGCTAGCTATTTAACTATTTGGCTACCAAACCCGTCCCTCCATCCCAAGGCAAAGAGTGAGTGAGTGGGTATGGTTTTACGCCGCTTTTAGCAATATTCCAGCAATATCACGGCGGAGGACACCAGAAATGGGCTGCACACATTGTACCCATGTGGGGAATCGAACCCGGGTCTTCAGCGTGACGAGCGGACGCTTTAACCACTAGGCTACCCCACCGCCTCCCAAGGCAAATAGGACAATGGAAAGTCATATTACTGAAACACCAGACTGATACACAGAGTTACATATATATGGGTCTGGGGTCTCAGTAAGGTCCCTGCCCTGCTACAGGATCAAGGTGGTACTTCGATACAACCCTGGCATGTTGCCAGAAGCAGCGACAAACCCTGTTGATATTACTTCATCACTAGTGAGTGATTGAGTGAGTTGGGTTTTACGCCGCTTTTAGCAATATTCCAGGAATATTACGGCGGGGGACACCAGAATTGGGCTTCACACATTGTTCCCATGTGGGCAGTCGAACCCTTGCCTTCAGCGTGACGAGCGAACGCTCTAACCACTAGACTACCCCGCCGCCCCCTTCAACACTAGAACGACACGCGTTCACTACGAAAGGCTACAGCACCATGAGTCAAAAACTGGTTCCCAGATAGCGATGCTTTTCAGGACTACGAGGCGACCTGCATTTATGGATCGGATACTCAGATTCGGTAACTTTGTTGATTGCGGGCCAACGTATACTACCCTGCTGAGGTGGACCCTTGCTCATTATGTGAATCCTTGGTTTGCATTTGTAACACCCTCTCTTACCCATGACAGATGTTCTGATGACAGAGGACCCGTGAAGATCCTCGTAAGAGGCGACTAACGGGATCGGGTGGTCAGGCTTGCTGACTTGGTTGACCATGTCATCGTATCCCAATTGCGTAGATCGATGCTCATGCTCATAATGACTGGATTGTCTGGTCCAGACCCGATTATTTTCAGACTGTCGCCACATACAGTAGCTGAAACCAGGGACAATCTACTACATAGTCTCCCTGCTGAAACTAAACTCACTCTGATGACAGCGAGATGATCGGTATCGGGTTTAGACTCGATACTCGTTGGTGAAAATACATTTTCCAGACAGTACGTGCAGTGGACTTCTCCCAAAATGAAAATGGCTTTAATCCGTGACAACACTTTAAACTGGAAACACATTAATCGGATCGGAAAATTTCATTAGCAGTAGATCTAGTACACATCTTTTCGAAATTGCCAGAATCTGTCAGCTGTCATTTGCTTTCCTGTGTAAAAGAAAAAGTTGCTGGGTTTTTTTTATTTTAAGCATCACAGTGGTCAACTTGTTTTCTGGTCCAAAATGAGTTTAAGTGCGTCAAGTTTGCTTGTCGCTATCTTATTGGTAGAGTTCGGAATATCATCCGGTCATCGGTGGGGGTAAAAGACACATCTTCCGTATTTTACATATTTCCGGTACTTTCCAAGATGGCTGCGGCGGTAAGAGTTGCTGAGTTGTTGGATTCTTTGCCTAACTCTGACGACCCCAAAGCGGTGCTTGAATCTGTACAAACCATCGTGACAACTGTTCACCCGTCCACTCTGCGAGATGTTATACCTAATGTATCGTTTGCGAACATATTTGACTGCCTAAACCACACTGATACGTAAGTGAACAGTTTCCGTTCAATCATGACTATGGCTTTTGCGATGGAAATATCACTTATCATGCTTATGACACAGGTATTTCATTTTGACATCATCGACATAACAAAGAGAGGAAGGATGTGTGGCGTTGTCGCTATATTATGTTTATATCCACATTATAAGTTCGATAAATATCCCCCTGTTTTTCTTTTATATATTTATATGTATATATTTTTTTCTAATTGGGGATTGGGCGTGCACCGGTTTGGGGTGTATTTTCCACTGTTTTAGATATGTTAGACCACTTTAGACAATATGACTTCTTCTGGGAAAACAAGGAAAAAGCATGGAAGTGGTACTGTACATCTTCTAACAAAATCTTACAACATTATGAACATTTCCTTTGACCATTTGTCTCCTGCAAATCACTGGGGAGTATGGCTCCTCACTGGGCACTATTAATAATTTCATCTTTATGCACTCAACAAGTGGGAAATTGAACTTGCATTGTTAACATGAAGTGATCGAAATCATGCTTAATTTGCATGACAGAACACAGAAAATATTGAAATGGCAGGGATAAATATTTTTTCAATGTGCCCTGGCGGCATAAACAAAGTCATAACAATGTTATACAACATGAGTCTTTTAATGGAAAATGTGAAAAAATGTGACCAACTGATTCAAACCTATTTATCAAACTGTTTATCGGTCTCACAGTTTAACATGGGTGTGGCCATTACGAATACCAGTGTGCATAACAGGAAGTCAGCGCTTTGAATGATTCACTGTTTGTGGGTTAGTTTATGGGTCCAGGACAAATGAAGCTGAAATAATCTTGCAGTGTTTATTGTGTTTAGGAAATCTAGATCAAGTTTTCAGGTTTACATGATGTTTACTGATTTAGTTAACAATAAATTGGAAATGACAAAAATGCCCCAATGTTTTCAGTTTTATTGAGCATTAAAGGTATGCATGCTTATTTCCACAAAGGCACATAGATTATCTGTCTGGTGCCCTATAGCACTTCTTTTAAAAAAAATGCATTTCTATTATATAAATGCTTAAACTCTTCAGTGTATTTACAAATTATATACTCACCATTTTTCTACAGAACACAAAATTAGTTGGATGGATTCTCCTCAAATTACATAGGACCTACATAAAACAATAACTATCAACTAACCCTAAAGGCTTTAAAAGGGTTTTGATTGGAATAATGTACAAAGTTTAAGAAGGGCTGTTTGCTCGGATAGGCTATCCAAGGGTTATGGATAGAGTTGGGGGTAACAACAGTGTGTGAAATAAGCCCCAAACTCCAGGCCGACATCAGGGCTGGTAACTTCAAAATGTTACCAGCCCAGAATGGATTTAACCAGACCAGACACCAAGATATAGTGAATTTACTCAGATGTATGAAACAGATGGCTACAATTTTTACCAGACCATCAGGCTGGCTAGCTGTAAATTTAGATCACCCGCCAGAAATCTAGCCCATCTCGAGGCGGTCGAACAGGCCATATTTCATACACTGGTAACAAATGACAGTCTGAACCCATTTGTGTTACAAACTGTGCCTGGTAAACTACTGTCATGCCAGTCATTGTTCTGTGTACCGTTTTCAGAGACTATCAGGCATCGCTTGAGACAATAATATATTAATATTGAAATGATTAAGAAATATTGTTCACCATCTCCCTATTATATTTCTACAAATACTAATCCAGGGACAAGCTCACAAAATGAAAATAATATCTGCTGCCTGTTAAGGCGATTGGGGGTACCCAAGTGGTTAAAAAGCTTGTCACACAGAAGACCCGGTTCGATTCTCTATGGGTACAATGTGTGAAGCCCATTTCTGGTGTCCCCACCATGATATTGCTGGAATATTGCTAAAAGCGCGTAAAACTGAACTCACTCACTATTCAATGACACAGGAGCATTTTACTGTCACTTGATAATGGTTTCCAAAAGGAAGAATAAACTTCGTCATGATGAATGGTGTTCGATTAATGTGAATGATATATAAATTGTTGCAAAAGCGAGCCAATAACGCCAATCATTGTTAAGCGGTATATGTCATATAAACAAAATATTTTGGATCAAATCTGCCTGTTAAATTTATAAAAGAGTGCACTGAAATTAAAAGTTCTTTGTTTACTATTGAGGAGCAGCGTTGGTTTCCAAACAAAATTGATTTTAGGTCAAATTCTTTAGTATAAAAATACATAATTTGACGTATATCGTTGTAAAGAGTACATGAAAAGAAATAGTGATCAGAGTCTTCATAGTTATGGCCACAAGAGCAAGATGATGTCGGAGATATAAATCTTTCATATTTGTGCGCATTAAGGTCACTACATTCAAGCTGGAGACGAGAATGTATGATTAGACAAAATCTGCTATCGAAATTTAAGTCAAAATGACTGTAGATATTAGAATCGTTCAAAATTACATTTTTGAATCTCGATAGGTGATGGTCAATTAGTGAATATGTTTTTATAGCCTGAAATGCTCATACATTCGAGCCTCAACATTTCCTTTAACTAAACACAGCATTGAATGTCAATTAGTGAACATGTTTTAATAGCCTGTTTTTATCCACACTTTTTGACAAGATTAATTAACAAAAGCTCTAGATTGTTTTGATAAGCATTATACCATACTTGTTGAGAAAACCTGTGCATTTACGGCCTCACCTTTTGACAAAATTAATTAACAAAAGCTCTAGATTGTTTTGATAAGTATTATACCATACTTGCTGACAAAAACTATGCATTTATGGCCAATAAACATTTTATACAAACATTTCATTTTATTCTTGTAATTCTTTACAAAAGCATTAATAACATGCAAATAATTGGTATTATAGTGTTAATATTACTTTTGCTCTTATCAGTTTACTAATAGAAAATCTATCAGAAATATTACTATATAATATTATACGAAGTATATAATACGGAAGTTGACAAAAACTATGCATTTATGGCATATATTTAATCATTTTAAATACACTGGGGCATTTTGACTACCCCCCTGGGGCGATTTGACCAAAAATCTGGGGCATTTTGACCAAATTGGCTGGGGCGTTTTGTAGCTGGGGCGATTTGACTGGCACCCACAGGAAGTCGCGTTTTGAATGATTCACTGTTTGTGGGTTAGTTTATGGGTCCAGGACAAATGAAGCTGAAATAATCTTGCAGTGTTTATTGTGTTTAGGAAATCTAGATCAAGTTTTCAGGTTTACATGATGTTTACTGATTTAGTTAACAATAAATTGAAATGACAAAAATGTTGTGATGTTTTCAGTTTTATTGGAGCATCAAAGGTATGTGCATGCTTATTTCCACAAAGGCACAGCTAGATTATCTGTCTGGTGCTCTATAGCACCCTTTTAAAAATGCATTTCTATCCATGGCATAGATAAATGCTTAAAATATTCAGTGTTCATTTACAAAGTATACATACTCACCATTTTCTCTACAGAACACAAAATTAGTTCTCAATTTCACAAAATTCTCCTCAAATTACATAGGACCTACATAAACAATAACTATCAACTAACCCTAAAGGCTTTAAAAGGGTTTTTGATTGGAATAATGTGCCGAAAGTTTAAGAAGGGCTGTTTGCTCGGATAGGCTATCCAAGGGTTATGGATAGAGTTGGGGGTAACAACAGTGTGTGAAATAAGCCCCAAACCCAGGCCGACATCAGGGCTGGTAACTTCAAAATGTTACCAGCCCAGAATGGATTTAACCAGACCAGACACCAAGATATAGTGAATTTACTCAGATGTATGAAACAGATGGCTACAATTTTTACCAGACCATCAGGCTGGCTAGCTGTAAATTTAGACCGCCCGTCAGAAATCTAGCCCATCTCGGGCGGTCGAACGGGCCATATTTCATACACTGGTAACAAATGACAGTCTGAGCCCATTTGTGTTACAAACTGTGCCTGGTAAACTACTGTCATGCCAGTCATTGTTCTGTGTACCGTTTTCAGAGACTATCAGACATTCTTTGCATGCGAGACAATAATATATTAATATCCTGAAATGATTCAAAAGAAATATTGTTCACCATCTCCCCTAATATATTTCTACAAATACTAATCCAGGGACAAGCTCACAAAATGAAAATAATATCTGCTGCCTTTATTCAATGACGGGGGCGGTGGGGTACCCAAGTGGTTAAAGTGTTAGCTTGTCACACAGAAGACCCGGGTTCGATTCCCCTCATGGGTACAATGTGTGAAGCCCATTTCTGGTGTCCCCCACCATGATATTGCTGGAATATTGCTAAAAGCGGCGTAAAACTAAACTCACTCACTATTCAATGACACAGGAGCATTTTACTGTCACTTGATAATGGTTTCCAAAAAGGAAAATACAGTAGTCTATAGTGGTGTTCCGATTAATTGAAATAATCGAAGATTGGTCGCAGTGGCCAAACGACCAAGCAATCGATCACATTTTCTCATAATCGAACACAAACGATTTTGGAACATCTGTAATAGAGTTTGAAATACTTGATGATAGAACATATCTAGGACGTTGTCAGGGCCTGAAAACGTGTTTATTTCTAAGAAAATTCACTTCACTTTCTGAAAAGTCATGACTGAATATTTCTTGAAGAATCTGGGAAGTTTATGTTACACTGGAACTGAATAATTTTACACTGGATGTGAAATTTGCAAATGTAATTTGTGAGTTTCAAAACACAACAACAGAGAACCAAATGTTTTTTCTTTATACTTATCTGCAACTACAACCTGAATAGGAAAATCTAAAAAATGACGCGAGCAATTTTTTTCGATGATTGGTCGTTGGTATTGAACCAGTCATCAATTGTGAGATTTCAACCAATTCCCAACACTAGTAGTCTAGGTCTGAATCAGTTATTTTGGTAAGATCCTACTTATCATGCAGAGGACTTCTGAACCTTGGCTGTGATGTCTTAGACCGACTGATGTCATCTGTAAGCCCAGCATTGGTCCTGCACAACTTCAAGGTGGAATTCAACCAGTGCCTCATACACCCAGCACTGCCAGTAAAACTGCTGGCTCTAAAACAGGTGAGTGAATTGTTCCATATATAATTACTTTGTTTCAAGAATTTTAGCTTGTTTGATGTTAAGCATGAAAACGTCTATTTCAGTTCTATGTGGCATCAAGTTGTGGATCTTTGTTGCTGTGACTATCAATCTGTTGACACTGACCTACAATAGTTTTCTTCAAAACAACTAACTACTAGTATATCATTATCATGTTCAATACACTTCTCATTTGAAAGGCATCATCAAAATGTGCATGTCGTAAAGCCAGTTTCAACATATTTCATTGACCACAAATTGAAATCTTACCAATCCCTGCCAAGAGAGAAAATAAGAAAAGAACCCAGGTGATCTTAAATTAAGGCTTGCTAAAAAGGTCAGTAAACAGAAGATTAGAAGAACTGTTATCGATATGAGAATTGTGTTGTCAATAATATGATACATAAACTATTGCGATGAAATAATGTTTCACTTTGCAACCTTAATTTTGGGCTGCTTCTAAATTATGTTCAGGACTCTATGTTTCTAGTTGTCAAGAGCCTCTGTTGAGAATGTGTGCAGTTTGTTTGAAGTCCCAGAGCTTGTGCTGAAAGTAGCAGACCATCTGGCTGATGATAGCCTGACTGTAGCCAAACCAGCTGGCGTCATCCTGACAAACCTGGGTAAGGGCTGCTTTCCACTTCACAACCGGAAGATAGAATCTACTTTAAAATTAGATATTAAGAGTGAGTGCATGAGTTAAGTTTTACGTTGCTTTTAGCAATATTCCAGCAATATTACAGGTTTGATTCCCCACATGGTTACAATGTGTGAAGCGCATTTCTAGTGTCCCATGTGTAGAGCCCATTTCTTGTGTCTCCTGCTGTGATATTGCTGGAATATTGCTAAAAGCGACATAAAACTACACTCACTCACTCAAGTCAATTATGCTGGCACGATATTCACAGACTGAACACAACAGTAATCATTCATGCTTGACTTTGACACCAGATAACAGTGAGAGGAGTGCTCTTATGACTAGTAGGTCTTGGCCCAATAGTGTTCCATGCAGAATATTGGTTTTGATGTACCAAATGTTTCTGGGTTATTCTTTTCATGTATGTTCAAGATTATACCAAGGTCCAGGTTTCACAACACAAATGCTTTTTGTTTTTCGCTACAGTCAAAATGTCCAAACAGGAACAAACAGCCACACATGTACAGGAATGCTGCTTTATGAGTGAAGTAATTGATTTCAAATTGCATTTCACTTAGCAAATCCATTTTTGGGGACAAAGATACCCCAACTGTTGCGAGGACTCCTATAATGCTTACAGTCTTACCTTAGATCTTGGGCTCTAATCCCTGATTCGCCGTGATTTTATTTCTTGGTTTCTTAGTGCCATGAACTTCCCTTTGGGTTTTACAAAGATTACAAGCATCTATGACCAACATAACTTCAGACACTCTTATCAAACAAGCTGTAACTGAAATACTGTTCAAGAAGCATTAACCCTGACTCGCTTATCGTTGTCTAGGCAAGATGCCTGATGGCCTGGCTGCTCTGTACAGTCCGGAAATGGAACAGCGGCTCCAGAAAGCCATGGAAAAGAATGACACAGTCAAGTTCGAGTCTACCAGGTGACTATTAACGAAAAGTATTATTTATGTATCCACTATTGAAAGTGCAATATAGAACAAACTTTATGGATAACAACTTCTTTAAAGAAAAAATGCCACTCAAACAAGTTGGGATGGGATAATTGATCCCCATGATTGTTCTCTGCGCCTTTCAAACCAAATAGCTGTATCGAACTAACCTTGCAATTGGAAGAAGGCAGATTACTATGTATTCTTGTTAACTACTGCACAAAATTTACACTATCAAATACAGGATAAATATTCTCCATTTACATAATAGTTTTACATAAAATTATATTTAATGGTGCATAACTTTTTCACCACGTACATGCCATGCGTAGGGATATATGTTCATCTATAAGAATGTACCAATGTTTTAGCTACTGAATAATGCCACATGAGTAGGTTACAAAGATTTTAATTTTAATTTGAATAATGTAAACATGGTTATAGTGCTAATCCCACATTTACTTTCCCCAGTATGCTGGGTTTCTTAGAATGTAAATGAATTCATATTTAGTTTGTTAGATCATGCATCATCTTTGATTGTTTGACTTTTAGTGTATGATATGTGCTGCACCGTTTCGCCTTTCACCACAACAATTGTTGGCTAAAGATTTGTCAGAGATGTTCCAATAAACACAGATGTGTTGTGAGGTGAACACTCAATCATGCAAACTGAAATCTTTAAGTCAGATGGGGCGGCGGGGGGTAGCCTAGTGGTTAAAACGTCCGCTCATCCACTGAAGACCCAGGTTCGATTCCCCACATGGGTACAATGTGTGAAACCCATTTCTGGTGTCCCCTGCCGTGATATTGCTGGAATATTGCTAAAAGTGGCGTAAAACCATATTCACTCACTCACTCACTTAAGTCAGTTGATAAGGTTGATATGTGTAACCATCTAATAATAATTTTATGTTGTCTTGAACTGTAAGGTTCTTTTCACTAGAACAAATGTATAAAACTTAATGAGGTGAACAGGTAAGATTCCATAGCTGTAATGTTCATACCCAGACACTACAGCCCAGGTAGCCGAGAACAGCGATGGGGGCCTACAGTCAAGACATGCATCTCTCAGCTAGGCTGGCTGATTTAGCTCATGTTTAGTTGAAGAATAAATTTCTATTTTTTGTTTGACAAATGATTGATCTAGTAATCATACTAACATTAGGAATTAAATCATAAACTATATGACTGGCAGAATACAAGATTCATCCTTCATAATCTCTTTTTAGCAAAGGATATAACCGCCAAATCCGTGATTGAGAAACATGTTTATTTACGGCTGGCAATAATCACACTCTTGGGTGATTTTGAGGGATGCTTTAATCATACTCGCCATGTTCACACCCAATCAATTTGATTCCATTGTGGTTGAAATAATAAGGGTCAAGCGCTTCACTATTTTGTAAAAAAACATTGTGTGATGGGAAAAGCAAAGATATATAAACAAAATATCTCCAGTGTCTTGCCATAGGAGCAGTCTCGTGGATATATCAGGCAATATTTGTTGGATTAAAGTTACACCAAGTTTAAAAATATGAAATGTGGAAAAAAAAACAATCTGCACTGCACAAAACGAAATATATGAAATCAATGTGTTAAACTGTCATGGTTTATTTTATTTCAGATCGTGGTGGACATCAGCCGGGCATCACCCATTGGTCTGCAGAGGTCAGCAGAGGCTGGCTACATCCAGCAGCTGGTCAGTGAAGTGCACAAGGACGACATCCTGGTCCAGCTCAACTGTCTGGAACTCATGTCCGACCTGGCACAGGAACAGCATGGGATTGTCTTCCTTGACGAGCAGGGCATTGTGGGTAAAATGGAAGATATGATGTCCAACGTGGAGTCCGATCCGATGGCAGGGTTCTTGCTGCCAGGTTTGTTAGCTCTGAAATAACATACAGTGTTTGGTTGTTATACAATTTTATATGGACTTTATTAACCCATGATGATATATGAGCTTCATCTTGAAATGACCTTAATTTTTGTTTAATATCTAAATTTTAGCTTTGTTAAGTTTTGAATTATTTTCATATGGAATATTAACTAAATGCTTTGAAAAGCCCTAAAGTGTATTGACATGACTATTAAAACAGGTATAATGCCCTGATCTGGGGGTTTTACCTCAGTGTGATATAATTTATTATTGTGTATATTGTGTAACCAAGTATGTTGAATTTTTTTACAATTATTAACAAACCCATCTAAGGTCAGACCACTTTTATTTCTTGTTTTATGGAGTTTGGTCCTCAGAAAACCTAAGGCAGGAGGGAAAAAATAAATTTAAGAAATCACCAGTGAAAGCAAAAACCCACATGAGTTTCCATGTAAACTCTTTTGGTGTGTTTATATCAACTAAAAATAAGTTGAGTGTTTCACACTGATTTCAAGAGTACATATTACAATATTACATTAACATTAGGATTTTATTTTTCGAGAGGGGAAAATTATTAAATTCGAAAAACAAGAAATAAAATTGGTCTGGCCTTAAGATAGTATTGCAAAATTATGGAAATACAATAAGTTATGCATGTGAGTACCAAATGTTTGTCCAGCCTCCTTTTTTAAATCTATAACTTATGTATATTTCAATGGATAACCATATTCTCTCTGTATACAGTGTAAAATGATGACGAGGGCAAATAGCCCAAGTCTTTACTGAATAAAGAATCTGTAGTCTAGTTTTAGCCAGGGCAGTAAGAGTCAGGACACATGTGATTGGGAATGTTTTGGTAGCAATCAAGCATGGACTGAGTGTGTTTGTCCAATTGCTAATGAGGTGAGGTGAAATTGGGTTTAACGTCGTGCTTGAGAATATTTTGCTCATATGACGACGTGTATGTGTATCTGCTTGTACTAGCCCAGACTTTAGCTGGTATTATAGTGCTAGCCCACTGAGATACCATGCCGCAGTGAAGCATGAATACCCCACTCAGACACATTATACTGACTCCGAACCGACCAGTCCTTGTTGTACCCATTAATGCCGAGCGCCAGGCAGGGACCAACAAGTACCATATTTTAACGTCTTTTGGTATGACACGGTCGGGGATCGAACCCATGACCTTCCGGCTTCCCCGGGCGGACGCTCTAACCACTACACCACATAGGCGGTCCCAATTACTAATGAATCTATCTGTGGGGATTATGTGCTTGTTGAGAGAAGCATCAAAATAGATCGGACATGACTTGATTATTTGCAGACTGCTGTCACATAACTGGAATACTGCCACAAAATATGACATACAGATCCAGTTAGACATGGTTTTATGTGCATTTATTTCTGTTATATACAGATGCATGAATGTGGCGTTAAACGACAAACAGCTGATGAATGAATCACACTGAATTCCTACCATTTCATGTTCAGCCCTCCTTTTGTAACCACACAGATGTTGACAGATGTTATATTTTTTTGTGGCAAGTCATAGTTACCATATACATTTTCACAAACTGGAAAAAGTTTTTTCTCACCCCTAACCAGCTGACATGAACACAGCTTGGGTGACAGTGCTATCTCAAAGCCTCCTGTTTCAGGTTTAATGAAATTCTTTGGAGGACTGGCCAGGTACCATCCTAAAGAAGTATGTGGCAAGTTCAACAAATTCACCAACCTCGTGTTCCACAGTGTTGATGGAGGGGACTCCACTCTGCAAGCAACGGCCATTGATACGATCGGCTTTATTGGCAGCACGACTGATGGAAAACTGGCACTGGAGAAACTAGGTATGATTATGGCAGACTTTGAAAAATCTTTACTTGCAAGACTCAACTTCTTTCAGTGGCATTTACATGTTGTCATGATGAAGAGGAAGAACTTTTATGGATTGACAACTTCTTCAACTTATTGAATTTTATGCATCCAAATATTGCATCTATTGTTATAATGAAGTTGCCAATCCAGAAAAGCTTGTTCCTTTCCTTTTCAAAACTACAGTAATTGTGCATTCAGTTACTAGAGTAACCCTAACTAAAGATCTTTTGTTAGTACACAATGGTATATTCCAAACATTAATGTACAGCCATTATCAAAGCTGCCAGAATTTATTTTATAATAAAATTCTATTATTCTAAACCAGTTTTCAATGCATTAATTTGGATTCAAATTTGAAATGAATGTTTCTAACAGAAAATGTACACGGCAGACATTTCATCTTTTTCAAACAGGACTACCTACCAACTGGAAGGACATGTGGAAGATATCCAGTTCTCTTATCTTGTCTTCAAAATACAAAAAAAAATAAAATTCAAATGCCGGATGTATGAATTAAAACAAATGGATGTCTGTGTGCAGGTAGCCAGATGACAGGGTACATGAAGCGAGTTGGCAAACTCATACAGAACTCCATATCCGAGACGAAGACGCGGTGTCTTCAGGCTGTTGCCTCGCTCCTTCAGCTCAAGGTAATAAGATGCTCCGTATGAAATGATTATAACAGGGTTTTACACGACACGCGCAAATGTGCATCCAGTATGCTCAAATGTAGAGAATGGATGCAAGAAAAATATCAATGCATTCAAAGGGACGCACAATATTCACTGTACCCACAACACATCTATGACTTTGCTGCTAAGTGTTTGTTGTTTCGTTCGAAGCAGTTACATGCATCATTTCATCCTTCATTCCACATGATCAATGATTCAATCCAGGCTCTAAACTAAAGATATTATCAAAACATGCAGTTCTCTACACTGGCCCACAAGTACCTTTAAGACTAATAATTGGAGGTTCCCAGGACACCCATGTCTGTGAGTCAAGGTAAAACCCTGTTATAATGTACTACTCAATACTTTTCAGATGTTAAAGGACAATCTGTAATACTCACTAAAAGAACAAGAACACCTAGTTACTATATGTACCTGTAGTCTTACCATGACAGATCAAATGTAGTAGGGACAGTGGGGTAGCCTTGTGGTTAAAGCGTTTGCTTGACACAATCGAAGACCAAGGTTCGATTCCCCACATGGGTACAATGTGTGAAGCCCATTTCTGGTATCCCCCGCCAATATATTGCTGGAATATAGCTAAACTAAAAATCACTCACTGGTGTTTTGATTCAGGTGTGACCTTTGATGTTTCTGCCACGTTGAACCTGTTGGCTCCTGATAAACCTATATATGCTGAAGGTGAGCTTCAGTACCAGCATATTTCTCTATACTTCAGGTAGAGGACCAGACAGCAGAGTTCCTGGCCCTGACAGAGACCTGGTTCAGCCATCTATTCCCAAAACCCTTTGATGTTCTGTGGGACATCGTTAAGCAACCCTTCTCCGACCTGAGATGCAGCACATATGGCATTTTCCAGGCCTTGGCTCTGCAGCCATGGGGGCAGAAGTTGATGAACGAAGCACCTGGCTTCTGCGAGTTTGTTCTGGACAGGACAACAGAAAACTGCAAGGAAGGGAAGGAGAGCAAGTATGAGGTCATCTGCACACTGGCCCAATCTCCCACTGTCATTGATTCATTTGGTCGGCCATTCTATGTGAGAGTTATGGAGTACTACAAGCAAGGTGCATTCTATGTCCAGGCACAGTCTGAAGTTGCCCTCGAAGATGGGGGATCATGAAGATGTTGTAATGGTGATGTTGAAAAGTAAAATAAACTGTTTATTTTCCCTGTAAAATTGTTTTGTTTTCTGTATGTTGTAGTGGATAACACTTCTGAAGTGAGTTTCATTCCTTACTTGTTCCAGGATCTGCTAATTCAGGGATCAAATTCTATCATTGCCCTATTTGATCCATGGTGTGCCAGCACAAAAACAAAACACACACACACACGTATGTTTCTACAAATAGGGAAACAATTTTGGCAAGCATCACTGCAGGTTTTCCTCGATATTAACTAACATTGTGATATAACACATTGTGATATAACTGACATGCTGGTGAGAATGGCATTGAACCAACTTCACTGACTCGGAGTACAATTCTTTGAGTGTAAAACACTCAGTATGATTCATGCTACGTAACGACAGGACGCATGTGATGAAATCTCAATCTGACAAACCAGTACTTGAAAATCAAACGTACACACAATCAAGCAAATTGTAACAAGCAGAGACCCCTGGAGTCCTGGAATCTCCACTGGGTAATGCAAGATGTGATTGAAAACGACGGATTTAAGACATTTGTGTAAGGCATTTAATATTCCTTCAACCAAGAAGTATACACCACACAAATTTCTATTGCTTGCATGCAAATGTGTACAAATATGCAAGTATACCAAATACCCAATAGACTGGGCCCCGAGGAGCCATTATGTTTTCACCCACATTACCTGACCTAGGCCAGGTTTTTAGGCCAAAACTTATACAAAATGCCTGTGCTTAACATGGTATTCAGTAATATTTCAGCTACATGACGGCCTGTAAACGTCAGAACCAGACAACCAAGATATAAATATTATGTGTAAATTGTAATCACCCCTGACTTAAGGATACACTGACGCATCATCAACTGGTAGCTGGGGACAATTTCTAACCAGAAATTCCCACTGCATAACAAGTTGGTTGTTATCCGTAATATTATGTAGTATATTTCTGATGTCTAGTCAATATGTTAACAAGTGATAAGTCACTTGACCTACAATAATCAATCATATTGCAGGTAAGATTAGTTTACAGTTTGGGAGCACCATAGGCATCAGGCATTCTCTCAATGGTGTACTGGTGTTGGGACAAGAACATGATTGGAACTCCAGGTATTTTGCCCGTATCCTTCTCTTCAGGGCCTGATCACATGTAGCTACGATGTAACACTTGTGCTGCGTCACACGTTGCACAAGGCAGTCATCAGCATATGTTCCTTTGTGCATACAAGGCAAGAGCTGAAAGCGAGGGTCCTTTGCTATTCTCAGAGCAACTCTGTATTTACGGCCAAGTTTTTCAAATTCTGCCATCACACAATCTGTAACATAGAAAATGAGTGACTAGTTATACAGATGGCTGTATTCCAGCTATATCTTCATGGCATGTAAACATGATAATACAGTTGATGGAAAGAGTTCCTTCCGTTCCCCCAACCCTAAACCTAACTTAAATTTTGGACTTTTAGTCATTTTGTGAGTTCTCTAGTAATTGTTGTGTTAAGTTTTGTTAATAATTTTAGTATATTTATAACTATTATGTGGGATGGGGGAATGGGAGGAACTCTTACCCAATGGTTTACCATGAGATAAGCTGCAACTTTACGTCATCTATGAAAGCAAACATATTTTGATGTATCTTCTTTCTAAAGAAAACCAAATGGAATCACACATAAAAAAATATTCTAACTTAAAATAATTCAATCAAATAACAATTACCTGTTATGTAGGGAATGCATTTCGCATATAGACAGTTCATCATTGACGGTATAATGTCCAGTTTATTTTGGATAGAAAAGTTGATGAAGTTCGTGTCAACAAGAATGTGATAAGGTGGTCCAAGTTGTGTGTTGTATTGGAAAAACATAGCTGATGACGTCTGTGGAATTTCTCTTATAGACATATTTTGTGACGGTCCCTTTGGCTTTGGCTTCTTTTTCTTCTTCTGCCTGTCACTTTTCTTGATTCTTCCATCTTTTAAGCTGATCATACGCTTCATAACTGCATACTTCTTGTTTGATTTCACCTTTCCCATAGTGAATTCGGACTCCAAACACCACCATGTGCAATGAAATAAAGGGAAGTAACTAAGTCAGGCGCGTGATCCAAAAGAAGAATTTTAGAGGAAACGAAACATAAAGTGCAGCTCCTGTTTAAGGCGATGATTAACAAAATAGAGGCAATAGTGAAATCATATCGAACTGGGACAAACGTCAAGTCGCACTCCATTAAGTATAATCGAGAGTGAAACGAGAAATCGAAGGGTTATTGAACTGCTTGGTATTTTGGTGGTGGTACGCGTATATTTTGGTAACAAATGGATTGTCTCCCTTAGCGATCCTCAAATCGAAAGATGGTCAAGGCATTTCGCAATTTTCAGATTAAATAGTGTGAAACGCAATTCAGTCAACCCTGAAATGGCTGGCTGTCTACCACAACAACAGAAGAAGTCAGCAGTGGACGCCGAGTCGATGTCAGGCATTGACAATATGAATACTCGGACCCAAGATGTTGTTGACAAAATATTCGGCGAATATACAAGGTGAGCGACATTTATTAGCTGTTTATAGAGATGACAGATTGGATGACGTCTCGTGTGACTGAGTGTTCATTTCAAATCCGAGAAAATAGACTGACATTTAGACAATTCGGAAATAGTTATCTCATTCAGACATTATCATATAGTTCCAAAAATTAAATCCAATGCAGCCCAGGATAGTATTGTTATTTTTAGAGCTTAGGTCATATTATAGACCTGTCTAATCATTTTTGAGACTTGAGTGGGACTTCTTTAAATTTATTCTTTAGAAGTATTTGGAATCAAACAACAAGAACAATGCCTATCATGTGTGACTGAGTCCGTGAATGGACTGTCAGTGTGTGGTATAAACACAGCTACAGATAACTTTTTTGGTCATTGATTGAGTTATGTACTCCCTTGTGTTCATCTCAATTGGGTATCCTAATTTTCCTTTGAGTAGCCAAATAAATTGTACCCACCTCACCCAAACTCAATTGGGTATTTTGCCATTTTCCATTAATTGTAAAAATATAATAAAGTTTAAATGTTGGTTTATGTGTTTGTTATTTATATTTGATCTGTTATATGAGAAACGATAAGAAAACTGCTGAAATAGAACCTCTCAATATACCTCAGTTATTTGATCTATTTTTGTTTGTACGCATGTAAGATAAAATTTATTGAGTACCGGTATTTACAAAACTTCAAGCGTACTTCTTTTGTTATATTAACTTTTTATTCATCCCATGGCATATACATGTATAAACATCGAATCTGAATATAATACACATGAATACAGTTGTAATAGTTATGTATATTCAAGTAGTAATGGTACTACTGTGTATCAGAAATGTGCACTAAATGTCCCTTATGTGTAGATACAGAAAACTGTTAAAGGTCTGGCATTTACATGTAAAGAGGGTTAATATGGTACACTTGGTAATAGTATCCCATATTCAGATAGCAATAATGTGTGTCGAGTATGTGCACTAAAGCATCCACTTTATGTAAAAGCAGAAAACTGTTAAAGGTCTGACATATATGTACAGAGGGTGAAAATGGTACACATGAAAATCTTGGTAATAATTGCAGATAGCAATACTAGAGAGTGTCAAGTAAATCTTCTAAAGGGGTCCTTTTTCTGTAGAAGCAGTTAAGTGTCTGCCATATACATGTACAGAAAGAGGATGTAGTACACATTATTATATTGGTATTTGGTAATAGTTGTACATATTCAGATAGCAATAGTACCAATATGAGTCAAGTATGTGCACTAAAAGCATCCATTTTCTGTGGAAGCTGTTACAGGTCTGGAATATACATGTACGGAAGGTGGATATAGTATACATTACGCATTTAGCGCGAAGTGGGGGATATAGTATTTGGCTCCGTCCGTCCGTGAGTACATACGAATTGGAATATCTTAAGAACCATTGACTGGATTCTTTTCATACTTGGTACCTAGGTTCATCACAGCATAAGAAAAGTCTCAGTCAGGTTTGGTGACCTTGACCTTCATTTCAAGGTCACAAGGGGACTTTAACGGTTTACACTTGTCGGCGAGATATCTCAAAAAACGTTCACTGGATTTTCTTCATGTTTGACACAAAGCTTCATATAGGGAAGGTGCAGGATCCAGTTGATTTGGGTGACCTTCACGAAATTTTCAAGGTCACAGCAACACTTTGAAGATTTCAGCATGTTAACCTGCATGTTATGCTTGTCAGAGAGATACCTCAAGAACCATTCACTGGATTTTCATCATATTTGACACCAGGCTTCATATAGGGAAGGTGCAGGGCTCAGTCGAGTTTGGTGACCTTCACGGTCACAGTGACACTTTGAAGATTTCAGTATGTTAAGATTGTCAACAAGATATCTCAAGAATGGTACACTGGATCTTCTTCTTTGTAGGCTTTCAAGACTTCTCTTGAATGTTTATTTATAAGCAATTTCTCTGTTACCTTTTTTTTTGCATATTTCATACACCATGACATTCATGACAAGGTCAAAGTCAGTATTGAAAATATTTGTGTGTTTGAACAGCTACAGAGCAGAGCAAGATATCAAGAGAGGTTGACTGGTCATGTTTTTGTTGACATTTAACGTCACCTTAACCTACGACCTTCACTTTCATTGCTCTTTAAGTTTGATTTGATAATTTGCAGCGGGGGATTATGTCACCTTAGTGACAACTGCTTGTTATATTGGTAATAGTTGTACATATTCAAATAGCGTACTTGTATGCAATAGATTAATAGGAATTGAGTTTTCACATAAATATTTGTGTCATTTATGCAGATATGCATCTTATCTGTACCACTGTAAACAGCAGTATCATTAAAGCTTGATATATATCAAGAAATGTTATTTTGTGTAAGAAAATATGAATTTATGTCTGCCCCTTCTATTCTAAGTGTTAGTTTGTGTTAAGGTTTGGTAGGTTACCCACAACTGTGAGTGAGTGAGTGAGTATGGTGCACGCCGCTTTTAGCTATATTCCAGCAATATCACGGCGGGGGACACCAGAAATGGGCTTCACACATTGTACCCATGTGGGGATACAAACCTGGGTCTTCGGCGTGACGAGCGGACGCTTTAACCACCAGGCTACCCCACCGCCCCTTTACCCACAACTGTACACATGACACTTGAATGAAAATGGTGGGGAACATATTCTACAGCAGTTCTCCCATGATTTCACTCTCCAACCAGGGAATGGGATATGATGTGAGGTGAGGTGAGGTGAGGTGAGGTGAAATTGGGTTTTACGTCGTGCTTAAGAATATTTCGTTCATATGACGACGTTCATGCGTGTGTATGTGTATGTGCGGCTGCTTGTACTAGCCCAGACTGAAGCTGTTTTTTATAGTGCTAGCCCACTGAGATACCATGCCGCAGTGAAGCATGAATACCCCACTCAGACTCCGAGCCGACCAGTCCTTGTTGTACCCATTAATGCCAAGCGCCAGGCAGGGACTAACAAGTTCCATATTTTAACGTCTTTTCGTATGACGCGGTTGGGGATCGAACCCGCGACCTTCCGCTCTCCAGGCGGACGCTCTAACCACTACACCACGGAGGTGGTCGATATTGGAGGTGACTGAACCTGTTGAATATGTGTAATAACTTAAAGATATTTATTTGCTTCTGTCATTACTGTAATGACAAGAAATTGTGATGCATTGTGAATGGGAGCTTCTGTGGATTGAGCAATAGATGTGATTCCTGCCCATTTCAAGCAGTCGTAACTTGTTTATTTGGAGCTTTTACCCATTTTATTTTGTATAAATGTATAAACATGTAAAATGGTGTCCACACTGTAAATCTGCAGTAGATGTGTTATCCATTTCCTTTGAGGAAGTATTTGCTGGAGTTGAAACAAACATAGTCCAAATTTCAGTGTAACTACAGTGAAACCCTGATAAGGAAATGAAGTTACATGAAAAATATCTCAACTTAACATGTTTTCTAGTTAACCAACTATAACTTAATTACACAAACATATATAAATCTTGTTAGTGCTAATGCATCATTATCTTATAACACTACCAACAGCCCACAAGTGGTTTAATATGGCAAGTTAGGTGAGGTGAGGTGAAATTGGGTTTAACGTCGTGCTTGAGAATATTTTGCTCATATGACGACGTGCATGCATGCGTATGTGTATGTGAGGCTGCTTGTACTAGCCCAGACTTTAGCTGATTTTATAGTGCTAGCCCACTGAGATACCATGCCGCAGTGAAGCATGAATACCCCACTCAGACACATTATACGGACTCTGTGCCGACCAGTCCTTGTTGTACCCATTAATGCCGAGTGCCAGGCATGGACCAACAAGTACCATATTTTAACGTCTTTTGGTATGGCACAGTCGGGGATTGAACCCGCGACATTCCGCTCTCCTGGCGGACGCTCTAACCACAGAGGCGGTCAATATGGCAAGTTAAATGGTAATTAAGTACATGTAGTTGAGTACACAATTTGTTTGTAGAAAGTGGTCAAATGTAATTGCATTTAGCGTTAACCGCTAAATTGAGTTATTGTTGGCGTCGCCATACCACGTGCCTTTGTTTATAACATGACCTTGGCACGCGCAGCTGCAAACATTACGTCAACACATGACGTCATCAGTTGCTACATCATCACACCACGCGACAGATAACGGTAAGTTACCTCACTTCTCGCGTCACCACCGAACTCGCATGTCGCGCACAGCTATGAACCCGCCGTCCCTTCCTGTGCTCACTTGTTCCAGTTATCTCATTGTGTGTACATTGCAGTCTAGGATATTCCATATTTATACATTGTATCTTTTCTTCATTGTTCATGAATTAAAACGTCATGGTGTTTGGCCTGTTTTGGGGTGAGAATCTCTCAATCGCTATGCTGCTGGTTGTCCGCTTTCGCAGCAGAAACCGATTAACAAAATTCCAGCCTGCTTCACAGTAGATGGAATTCGCTCGCTCGCTATGCTCACCTCGTCTGTTTGGTCACAGCTGAGAGGTGATTGTGTAATATACTCTCACTGCTACTTCTCAACCCTGTATAGCCATCCACACATATTGGCCACTGCTTCCCAAGAAAATATCTTCCTTGTCTGTTTTCCTAGCGCTAGTCCAGCAATAACATATATTTTGTCACTGAGAAAGCCTAATCCCAAATATAACATGCAACATTTGACCACATTTTGAAAAAAGGCTTTGTGTGTCCATATCTTCTGCCATTTGGACTGTCTATGTAGTAGTTACATCACCTTAACACGAGTGATTGGCTTGGTTACCTCACAGTTTTGTGTGGCTTTGATTGACAGGAGAATTGACACGAGGGGCAGAGCCCCGAGTTGTCAAATTCTCCTGTCAATCAAAGCCACACAAAACTGTGAGGTAACTGAGCCAATCACGAAAGTGTGCAGTGATGTAACTCACTTGTAGCATACTTTGACGTCATAAGCGGGATATGAGGTAAATTTGGAATTTCCGCCACTTTTCAGTTTGTCCTGGCGATAAAACAGTAAATAACGAAAATGGCGAGTTCGAACATGACTGATTTTGGGATACTGATATTGACGACATTACATTAAGTCAGAAGTTAAGTAATGGAGGCGCGTAAAGTGGATGGTACTCTTTACCCAGCCAAAACTTTATACTTGATAATGACGGGACTACTCAGAAGCATTAGAGAACAAGGAAACTTTATAAATTTCTTGAATGTGAAGCGAGATGACTGTTTGCCATTCAAACAGGCCGAACCACTGATTCGAGTGTTAAGTGCACAAATGGCGAAAATTATACTTCTCAAGGTATATCGGAACAGTTGTCAAACAGGCTATAGGTTACAACCACTGACAGAAGGACAGTGAAATAAAATGTAAAACAATGTGCGAGTCATTCATTTGCCTTTTGTATGGAAGTGGCCTATGTCAGCTAATGACCGAGCAGCAAGGGGAGAGGGGCTTTCATGAATAAAACTATGTTTTAAACCACTGACAAAACTGATGTCCGATGTCGGGCCACTGTGAGTGAGTAAGTGAGCCGTTTAGTTTTACGCGACTCAGCAATAATCCAGCTATATGGCGGCGGTCTGTAAATAATCGAGTCTGGACCAGACAATCCAGTGATCAACAGCATGAACATCGATCTGCGTAATTGGGAACCGATGACATGTGTCAACCAAGCCAGCGAAGCCTGACCACCCAATCCCGTTAGTCGCCTCTTACGACAAGCGTGGGTTTTCAGCTATTGAAACTGTGGCTATTGAAACTGTGCCTACTTACACTTGTCGGGTTCGGATCTTCACGGGTCAGGCAACTAACGGAACTGGGTCATCAGACTAGCTGACTTGAAACTTTTGGCCTGAAATTTAAAAGAAATATCTCATGTAAGATTGAATAGATTTAATATACAAGAATCATTCGAAAAAAATAATTTGTTTGTTAACTTTTGCTGAGTAGAGTAAACGTCTATCCCCGATCTTTCAGTGACTTGTGGGAGGTCTTCAAACGGTACGACCTTGGAGAAAACAAGCTGCCAATCTCCATCCTCAGACGTGCCTTCTGTGAGCTGAACCTCTACCCTTCATACTCTCAAGGTAGGTCAAGGTCATTGATTGAGTGCAAGGTCAGGATCAGGTAAAATTAATAGCTATGTTCTTTGTCTGTGGTACTTGGGACAAAAAAACAGAATATAGTCAGGTGTGCAGAATGGAAATCTAATTATTGAATATCTGACACATTCTGTCACCTCCAGTTCTAGAGATGTATATGATATATATGATTCAATTTTTCACCTCCAGTTCTAGAGATGGTGCACTGTGCAGTCGAGTATGGCAGTCCCTGCGTTCCTGATCACATCACTTTCGGGGAGTTCTGCGTTCTGGTCGATGAGCTTCAATATCACTATGAGAGAGGGTAAGCTTCCATTAACTACTGGTGATCTAAATGGGAGTGTTACAATTGACATTACATAGGCAGTCAGTACAGTTAGACTAACACTTTTCCTGTATCACTAGTACTTTTCACCCCAGCTCCAATAGTAGACTAATCCGCTCACCCCTACACTGTAGTTAGACATATCTGTCACCTCTTGTCTCAAGTCAAGGGAGTTTACTGACTATAATGTGAAAGTCAAGTGTCCATCCTTGTTGCATTCCACGAAGTAGGAACCATTTTGTTGCAGTAGACATATTTTAAGATCTTTGACCATGGCACTGCCATTTTGTTTAAAGCAAATGCAAGTAGTGTGAGAGGTGGTATCTGATTGGTCAATAGGAGGCACATGTAAGGGACAGAACTCCTCATAGCTACTGTTGGCTCAACAATCAAGTCACAAAATTCCAAACTTACCAATAGTATAATATACTCATGGAAACAAATAAGGGAACACAAGAAAGTACAAGTGTTCCATTATTCTTTTCCAGAATTTCACCCACAGTGCAAAACAAAGCTTGTGAAGAAATCTGGAAAAGAATAAAGGAACACTTGTACTTTCATGCGTTCCCTTATTTGTTTCCATGAGTATATATGACCTGATTACCCTCTCACTCCTGTAAAACATTTAGACCAACCCCTTCAATACTGCATGGCAATTATTCTAAGGCTTTCCAACCCGTTCTTTTTTTTTCATTGTTTTAAATAGTCAATGTCAGTTTTCTTCATTTATATAAAAGCATCAAATCAGTGAGACATACTCATAAACAACATGTTCTTCAAACATTAATCACACTGTCATCGTACTCAGACATATTGGCGCTTGTTGGCAGAGGTTCCTGTTTGACACTCAACACACCTTGGGGACCTTTAGTTATCAAACTGAGTGTATATTCATCCCTGTAAAACAAGTAGACACACCTCTACACACAAGTAGACTCACCCTACACACAAGCAGACACACCCCTGTAATGCAAGTAGATTTGCCCCTACGCACGAGTAGACTCAGCCCTACACACAAGCAGACTCACCCCTGTTTTGTAAGAAGACTCACATCTGTAACACAAGTAGAATCATGCCTGTAACACAAGCAGACTCACCCTGTAACACAAGTAGGCTCACTCCTGTAACACAAGTAGACTCACTCCTGTAACACAAGTAGGCTCACTCCTGTAACACAAGTAGGCTCACCCCTGTAACACAAGTAGACTCACCCCTGTAACACAAGTAGGCTCACTCCTGTAACACAAGTAGGCTCACTCCTGTAACACATAAGTAGGCTCACCCCTGTAACACAAGTAGGCTCACTCCTGTAACACAAGTAGGCTCACTCCTGTAACACAAGTAGGCTCACTCCTGTAACACAAGTAGGCTCACCCTGTAACACAAGTAGGCTCACTCCTGTAACACAAGTAGGCTCACTCCTGTAAACAGTAGACTCACCCTGTAGTAGCCTCACTCCTGTAACACAAGTAGGCTCACCCTGTAACCAGGCTCACACCCTGTAACACAAGTAGGCTCACTCCTGTAAACACACAGTAGGCTCACCCTGTAACACAAGTAGGCTCACTCCTGTAACACAAGTAGGCTCACTCCTGCAACACTGTAACACAAGTAGGCTCACTCCTGTAACACTAGACTCCTGTAACTCAAGTAGGCTCACTCCTGTAACACAAGTAGGCTCACACCCTGTAACACAAGTAGACTCACCCCAGTAACACAAGTAGGCTCACCCTGTAACACAAGTAACACAAGTAAGGCAAGTCACTCCTGTAACACAAGTAGTCACTCCTAGGCTCCTCCTGTAACACACAAGTAGGCTCACTCCTGTAACACTGAGTAGGCTCACCCTGTAACACAAGTAGGCTCACTCCTGTAACACAAGTAGGCTCACCCTGTAACACAAGTAGTGGCTCACTCCTGTAACAGGCTCACTCCAGTAGGCTCACTCCTGTAACACAAGTAGGCTCACTCCTGTAACACAAGTAGGCTCACTCCTGTAACACGAGTAGGCTCACCCCTGTAACACAAGTAGGCTCACTCCTGTAACACAAGTAGGCTCAACACCCTGTAACTCAAGTAGGCTCACTCCTGTAACACAAGTAGGCTCACCCCTGTAACACAAGTAGGCTCACCCCTGTAACACGAGTAGACTCACCCCTGTAACACAAGTAGGCTCACCCCTGTAACACAAGTAGGCTCACCCCTGTAACACAAGTAGACTCACTCCTGTAACACAAGTAGGCTCACTCCTGTAACATGAGTAGGCTCACCCTGTAACAGCTCAGTAGGTTCACTCCTGTAAAACAAGTAGACTTACACCCTGTAACACAAGTAGGCTCACCCTTTAACACAAGTAGGCTCACCCTGTAACACCAGCAGACTTACATCTGTAACAAAAGTCTGAACCCTTTAACACAAGTACATTCACCCCTGTAACAAGTAGACTCACTAATACACACAAATTACCTACGTCACTGGTGGCAGTTTTAATTCCTGACTGTTTCCTTTTCAGCATTGCTCTCCCCCAACCACGGTCCATGTTAAAAAACAAACCAGACGCGTACGAGATAAGAAGAAAAAGAAAAGGTACAAAGCTATGACCAATGTCGGTCAACAAGTTCAATGTCTTCACCAACAAACCTGCCTCAAATTGCAGACACAAAGAAAGTAATATGATAAATTCTTTGTCATCAAATCTTTCGTTTTTAAAACATGGTATTGTTTGTTATCATGCCTGCTGTTTGACAATAAGGACAGATAAAGACACAAAGAAATTAATATGCAAAATATTTTGTCACCAAAACATTCGTGGTATTTTTTGTAATCCTGCTTGATGTTTGATGTTAAGGGTAACGAGGACAGGCTGATATACATTCTGTATACTGTGTCAAAATGTATTGGTGTCTAATTATGGCATGGTATCTAAAGGGGCTATCATTATAAAACCTCCATTTCTCGGGACTAGTACATTCAGACTCTTGCACAAACACACGTCATGTTGCAAAGCAATATAAGTGGAATAAACTTGAACACGATGTTTAACCAAACCAAACTGTCAAAGATCTGTTTTAGTACAAGCAGCCACACACACATCTAACTGTGTGGGCAATGCTCTTGAACTCAGTGGTAAACCCCATTTCCACTCAGCTGTTATGACAATAGATCTGTTGGGATTCTGCCAGCATTTCCCAGATGTTGTTGACGTTTCATGTTTATCAACATTTTAAAGAACTTGTCAAGACAGTTGTGTTATATATTATTTCAAAGATATTGGATATGATGGCTTGTGTGAATCCTAAATCAGGCAATTGTGGACACGTTACTGGTACTTATTACCACCTTTTACATACCCCTAACTTCTAGAAATTACCTCCCTTGACATGCCCTGGCTTCTACACCTCAAGGGGGGCGGTGGGGTAGCGTAATGGTTAAAGCGTTGGCTCGTCACGCCGAAGACCTGGGTTCGAATCCCCACATGGGCACAATGTGTGAAGCCCATTTCTGGTGTCCCCCGCCGTGATGTTGCTGGAATATTGCTAAAAGCGGCGTAAAACCAAACTCAGTCAGTCAGTCTACATCTCAAATTGACAGTGAGCACATGCTACATATAACTATGCCGTCTACCCCAGACATAACTACAAATGAACTTATCAGAATGATATCTGATGAGTGATCTTAAATGGATGGTTATTTTATTTCCCACCCTGAAATGCTTTTTGGGGGGGCAGGGGGGTGGCAAGAAGGGATGGGATAAGAGATGTGAAGTTAATTGAACATTGAGAGCATGAGCCATTAACAGAAAGGATTGTAAGACGTCATACTCACCTGTTTTCCTAAATCATCATATGGTTCATAAGGTTTCATAGATTTCTAAATTACTTCTGGCAAAATATTGCTCCTAACTGCAATAAAGAATTTGGCTTCTCATATATCTTATCTTTACTTATAACTTCAGCTTGAAGAATTTGATTAGCTATATCCTTTTTCAGGAATCAATACTGACACTTTAGCTTTCTTGGTAATGCATATATTTTGCATTTGCATTTCAGAGAGTCTACAGGCTAATTTCCAAGGTAGGTTACAGCAGAAATGACTCAGTAAGAGTATTTGCCTTGGCCAAATGCATCCCAGAACTGAAAAACTACTATTTTGTGTGCACTTTATACCTTGGCCGGTACAGTACTCATTGTGTTAGAACAAATACCTAGAGAAATTTTGCAACAGCTGTACAAACACATTAATTGTCTTGGTTTGGTGTATTTTTACAGTGTTTCTTGATGTTTCAAGAGTTTTGATTGGGTGAAACACAAATCATTTGTTCCAGTGTTCCTGGTTGTATCGAGAGTTTTGATTGGGTGAAATGTGAATCATTTGTTCCAGTGTTCCTGGTTGTATCGAGAGTTTTGATTGGGTGAAATGTGAATCATTTGTTATGGTATATCTGTGTGTTATGAGTTTGTATTGACTATAACACTTAGCTATTTTTTCAAGTGTTCCTGGGTGTATCAAGAGTTTTGATTATATGCATCTTATAGTAATTTGTTATGATATATCTGTGTGGACAGGGAAAGAAACCTTTCAAAATTTCCCACTAGACCACAGGACCAGTCAGTGGACAATAACTAGTGGTCCTGTCCGTTCTTCACTGGTCCAAAATAACATTCGTAGATTTACTTATCTATCAATACAACATTCACTGGCCACCAGGACCACTGTGCAAAACTTATCATTTAGTGGCCCTGATGAATTTTTACTAGCCAGGGACCACAGGACCAACGTAAATTTTACACACTGGTGTTATCGAGAGTTTTGTTGGCTATAACACCTAGTTATTTCTTCCAGTGTTTCTGGGTGGGTCATGTTCTGGTACAACATGGCGACAGGAAAAAGCCATCCCATATCTCAAACTTCAGTCGCTGACATTCTACAATCCCGTGAGTCCGAATAAAAGGAAACTTATTTGTAATTTTCACTGATCTGAGCTCATATGATTTTCACACATGTATGCATTAGTGTTGGGAACTGGTTAAAATCGCATAACTGATGACTGATTCATTACAACCGATCAATCGTCGAAAATAATTGGTCAGCGTCATTTATTAAATTTTCCTGGTTATTTTTGTTAATGCACTAAAATAAAGAAAAAACATGTAGATCTTTCAAGTTTTTTACCAATTGTGCAATATGCATTTGCAAATTTCACATCTTTAAGGATGACTAGTATGTTAGGAACATAAATTTCCATGAGTCTTTAAGATATATTCAATCCTGAGTTGGAACGAGCTTGTAGTGCTTATGAAATGTAACAGACAAAACCAACCTTGTTAAAAATATTGTTAATGCAAACAAGTGTTCCAAAATTGTTTGGGTTCAATTATGAGAAAACATCATAGATTGATTGGTCGTTTAGTCATTGCGACCAATCTTCGATTATTTCAATTAATCGGACCACCACTAGTATGCAAACATGCACATACATATGAACACACATTACAGGAAGACACAGTCATGCATTCCAGCGTTCGCAGTTACATGGGAGATGCTCATGATGTTAATCATTGGAATGACTGTTATTTTACACACCGCCCTCATAAAGCTGGAATATTGCTGAGCGAGATATTAAACAACAGACACAATGTGATGTTCACGTGTACTGATTGATCTACACACTGAGCTCAGAACACACACTCATACTGCTGATGCTAAGGAGACAGACTGTTGTAATATGGCTGGAATATTGCTGAGCGAGACATTAAACAACAGACACTAAAGGCAGGTGGTAAAAAAAATTTGTTTTAAATCACCAAAGTACCATTCCATTTAAATACTAAAAGTAATTTAATTTTGGCAATTAATGAAGTGTATATGGGGCAAACACCAATCTAAAAAAACATTTCTTGTAACTTTACATTTTTGGCCAATGAAAACATTAGGATTTTATTTTTTCAGCAGGGAAAGTTAATTTATATTTTTTTCTTATTCTTGAAAAGAATACAGCCAGCGGATCCATCAAAAAGGAATTACAATTGGTCTGTCCTAAACAAGAAATATCCATCTTGCAATCCTTGAAATAATTTGCATTTACACACACTCATTCTGCTCTGAACAGACATAGCTGGAATATTGACGAGTCCTGTAAACAAGAAATATCTATCTTGTTTTGAGGAGGTAATCCTTGAAATAATTTGCATTTACTGATCTTTTGCTGTAGGTAGTAAACAACTGGAGACCAGAGCTGATTGAGTTGGAGGACCGGGCTAAACAGGTACGCTTAACATCATCCTCATGTGTGCAGGGAATTATTTCTCCATTTATTGTTTTAAAGACACAATGTCACGCTTTTCGACAATATTTTGGCCTATATTTTATATATTGGGGGCATATGCACTCACTTTAGCTTCCTATTGATGCAATAAAAGACTTATTATCCCTTAAAGAAATCGATAATTGAAACTTATCCTTTCAACGGATAACATATATTGTAAACGATTTATAATATTGTAATGTAAATTGAAACTTCATTGAGAAATGCATAACAGCTTTAAGATAAAGGCGGAGAACACTTGTTTTGTTTGGAATAAATTATATGGTAGCTTCCCTGAGGAAGGCTGATAGTTAGTGTTATTGAGAGAAATGCATTATGTATATTAAGATAAAGGTCATGAACTCCTTCACCACTGTAACTTCATTTTGAGCCAGAATGCTACAATACAATAACTGTACCAAGGCATCAGTGAGTGAATGTAGACCAACTTGACCTGTAACAGTGGACAAAGTTGATTATGTTGTCTTCTTCTTTATTGTCACACTTAGCACTCTTGAGTGAGTGAGTGAGTGAGAGTATGTCACTATTAGCAATATTCCAGCAATATCACTGGAAGTTGAACCAGAAATGGGCTTCATGCACTGTACCCACATGGGGAGTCAAACCCAGGATGGTGTGAAAAGCAAACACTTTGACCATTAGGCTACCCTACCACCCCCATTAGCAAATGAGATTTGAATTCACCATTAATGTCTTACTATCAGACTGTCAGGCCTTAAATATGTATGATACACTGACAGTTCGACAGCCATTAAACACCACTGTGTGTACCAACTGTGCTTCTGCAGGAATATGGGGTGGTGGGGTAGTCTAGTGATTGAACTAAAGCACAAGGGTACAATGTGTGAAGCCCATTTCTGGTGTCCCCCACTGTGATATTGCTGGAATATTGCTAAAAGCGGCTCATTTACCGGACAATATTTATATAAAATACAAACGACACAAAATGCTTCATTCCAGATTCCAGATCTGGACACTTAATTTCAGTTACCAACAGTGTTAAGTACAGACTGTTGTGTCAAACTAACCAGACAAGGTCTACGCTTGATGATTAGGGGTGAAACGGTATGCTCTTACATGGTACGGTACATATTGTGGTACAAGGCCTCGTTTCGTTTTGGTTAGTTATATGAGGTATGATCATAATACAGAAAAAAGCCGTCTAGCAAAGAAATGCTCAGATTTTGATTAAATGATATGATTTCTAGACATTTTAGAAAAGGTTTAGAAAGGTTAATAAAATGTCGGTGCGAAAACCGAAAATACTGAATTTTTGGATTACTATACCAAACCGAAGGCAAAATACCATAGTTCAACTAATTACGCGGTATACCGTTTCCCCACAATTGATGATGTTTGTATTGTGACTGTAACATTGTGATGATGTTGTTCCAGGCAGCTCAGCTTCTGTTCTTCAAGATACCATAGTTCAACTAATTACGCGGTATACCATTTCCCCCCTATTGATGATGTTTGTATTGTGACTGAAACATTGGGATTATGTTGTTCCAGGCAGCTCAGCTTCTGTTCTTCATGATACCATAGTGCAACTAATTACGCGGTATACCATTTCCCCCCTATTGATGATGTTTGTATTGTGACTGTAACATTGGGATTATGTTGTTCCAGGCAGCTCAGCTTCTGTTCTTCAAAATACCATAGTTCAACTAATTCACGCGGTATACCATTTCCCTATTGATGATGTTTGTATTGTGACTGAAACATTGGGATTATGTTGTTCCAGGCAGCTCAGCTTCTGTTCTTCATGATACCATAGTGCAACTAATTACGCGGTATACCATTTCCCCCCTATTGATGATGTTTGTATTGTGACTGTAACATTGTGATGATGTTGTTCCAGGCAGCTCAGCTTCTGTTCTTCAAAATACCATAGTTCAACTAATTACGCGGTATACCATTTCCCCCCTATTGATGATGTTTGTATTGTGACTGAAACATTGGGATTATGTTGTTCCAGGCAGCTCAGCTTCTGTTCTTCATGATACCATAGTGCAACTAATTACGCGGTATACCATTTCCCCCCTATTGATGATGTTTGTATTGTGACTGTAACACTGTGATTATGTTGTTCCAGGCAGCTCAGCTTCTGTTCTTCATGATTGACAATCATACGAGGGCCGTGGTGTCCATGGTGGAAGTGGCATATCTAGTCGGTGGGTGCTTCAACATGTCTGTGTGTCCTCACACCTACTTACTGTAGGACAGTAGGGGTGGCCAACTTGTATCCTGAAAGCCATAGTGTCCTCACACCTCATACTGTAGGGCGGTATGGGTGGCCAACTTATATCCTTATATCCATTGCAGGGACTTGTACAGAGCTGCATACTTTATTCATCATTCTTGTCATAGTGGCTCTGGTTGGTTGAAACAAATGTCCCTTTAGACCATTAAGGTCAACTTTGTCATGATTTAATTACCCTGCAAAACCTGACTGCTTTCAATTGTTGAAATTTGGAAGTAGTATTTATTAAGTGGAAAATGCATTGTGGAACATTAATACTTAAGGTTTTAAAGAGACAGGTCTGTTTCTGCTAGTATGTGCAGACACCTCAAATCCCACCCAACTGTTCCAGGTTCCCGTCGGCAAGTGGTGCTGGTCTATAACGACTCGTGGGAGAAAGTCATACTTAATGGAGAATGTCCCTCATCACGGTGAACACTCTTACACTGAATATTTATACATGTAGTGGAGTATAGTGGAGTTGCTAAGGTGATGAAATTCACCATGTTGTGTTGCCTCCCTTAGTTGTGGCAGGATTAGGTGACTGAGATTTTGAATCCCAAATTTGCCCTGATTACTATGGTTGGTTTGTTAGACCATACCCCAGCTTGGTATAATTGTCTCCTGCATCTCCACTTTATCTCTCCTCCATGAGGATGCCCGCTCCTTCAGGGATACAAAAAGCTGAGTCTTGTCAGTGGTGCTCCGATGCCTCAGTACATTTGCTAGATGCCATAAAATGTCTATCTAGTATCAGTGCCAAAGGGAGATATAAATATATTTACTTGTATGCCTGTTTCAGGTCATGTATTTTATGTGAAATTCCAGTTTTATTTATTTGCATCAACTGTATACTCTGATACACAAATCAAGAGGTATATCACAGTGTGCAAAATATTTTCCAAATATTGCTAGCCAGCCTGAAACTTACTAGCCCACAAAATAATTCACTTGCCCAAAATTTGAATGTAGAAACTAAGCAAAAGATTACAAAACTAGATGAGAATAAGATATTGTCGGCATGACACGGGTTTCATCATTAAGCTGCTAATATAATGAACATGTTTATAAGGCCATAATTTTGCATGATTTAAAAGTGTCAGTGCTAGACGTACACTATGTCGTTAGAACACTCCCGTACAAGACTGTTCAAGTTCCATGTGATGACATAATCATGTTTAATCAGAGTGATGCAAAAATATATACTAATATGCGCTCACTGTGCATACATCGCAGGGAACTTGGAGACATTGTGCGAGCTCGGACAGTTTTGATTGATATCGTTGAGAGAAACGCGATACCAGTCTTCACAAACATTCACAAAGCTCTGCAGTGTACAGCTACTGGGCTGAAACAGGTGAGTAGTGCTATGTGGTGTGTTGAATGTTGTACCTGAACACTGATGTAGAGGGTTATGAAGGGACCAGTCATTTGGAGATAATGAATGGGATGAGCGAGTTGAACATTACTGTACAGGGTTATGAAGGGACCAGTCATTTGGAGAAAATAAATGAGATGAGAGAGATGAACATTACTGTACAGGGTTATGGAGGGACCAGTCATTTGGAGAAAATAAATGGGATGAGAGAGATGAACATTACTGTACAGGGTTATGGAGGGACCAGTCATTTGGAGAAAATAAATGAGATGAGAGAGATGAACATTACTGTACAGGGTTATGGAGGGACCAGTCATTTGGAGAAAATAAATGAGATGAGAGAGATGAACATTACTGTACAGGGTTATGGAGGGACCAGTCATTTGGAGAAAATAAATGAGATGAGAGAGATGAACATTACTGTACAGGGTTATGGAGGGACCAGTCATTTGGAGAAAATAAATGGGATGAGAGAATGAACATTACTGTACAGGGTTATGAGGGACCAGTCATTTGGAGAAAATAAATGGGATGAGAGATGAACATTACTGTACAGGGTTATGAAGGGACCAGTCATTTTGGAGAAAATAAATGAGATGAGAGAGATGAACATTACTGTACAGGGTTTTGAAGGGACCAGTCATTTGGAGAAAATAAATGAGATGAGAGAGATGAACATTACTGTACAGGGTTATGAAGGGACCAGTCATTTGGAGAAAATACATGAGATGAGAGAGATGAACATTACTGTACAGGGTTATGAAGGGACCAGTCATTTGGAGAAAATAAATGAGATGAGAGAGATGAACATTATTGTACAGGGTTTTGAAGGGACCAGTCATTTGGAGAAAATAAATGAGATAAAGAGATGAACATTACTGTACAGGGTTATGGAGGGACCAGACATGTTGGAAGAATGACAGGCTCAAGAGAGTAAAAACCTTTGTAGGCCCAACTGAGTAATTTACTCGGTGTTTCTGATGACCTATATAACTGCTGGTTGCATGTACTGGTGTTTGAGTAGATAACCACCGATGGTGACCCTAATGAAATGATATAATATTAAACTGTCATTAAGAATGTTATGATAGGTTCTGAATTTAACATATATGTTTCTCCAATAAGCTTCCTCAAAGGCAAGATGAGATCATTTCTAAAGACGTAAGAAAAGTTACCTCCCTTAGACCATACGATAAATTACCAGTATGTTGTTTCAGGCACTGAGACTGACCAGTCTTTAGCAACAGATTGAACAAATCAAGGAAATTAACTATTTCTTTTCAGAATATGCGGGTCCAAGATTTGGAAATAAACCATGGAGCACAGCCTGTCAAATTCGGCCACACACAAGTTGGGTCCGCTCTGCTGTAGGTGTAATGTTCAGCTAGGTTGACGTGAGGATGGTTGACCACAGTTGTTTGTATGGTAGCATGTTAATGGAACAGGGAACTGTTGGACGTAAAATAAGATGGAATGTGGTGCTACATTTGAAAATATTGCAAAACAGGATCGTGTTGCAGGCTTTGTTCAATAGAGGTTTGGGTTCGAATTGGTCAGTAGCAGCTTTTCCGTGTTGTTGTGGGATTTCTGTGTTTAGAGTGGTCCGCGACAACCTATGCTTGTCTTGTTGTGGGAATTTGGGGTTACAGTATGTACCCTTGTGTCATGTAAGTTCGATCACTTAAGAACTGTCGCTGAATTTTCAAAGTTATATTCATATAATCTTATTTTCAAATCTCTTACCTCTGAACTTGTTTATTTATGTCAAACATTTCCAAAATCCAGGTATTTTAACTGCTTTTCACAATCGCGGCATGGTCGCCCTCTCACTGTCAACACAAGTGACCCAGAAAGCTATGTCACATAAGTTCGATAAATGATTGGCTGGCTTGTCGCGTAAACAGGATGACTTGTAAGGACGATCTCTTGTGTCAAATTCAGAGTTAGAGCAGTCCCAAGTAATTTTTATGGTATTTATGTCCATGAAACGTTCATTTTATGTTTCAATACTTCTAAAAACGATGAAAAGTCACAAATATTCAGCTTATATAGAAGTATTATGCCGGGAATTATTCTTCAGGCTCATCATGACAGGCATCAAACCTCAGAATGTCGAAGAACACTACGAACTGGCTTGCAGAAACGTAAATGTGTTCTGTGCTGACATGTAGGGTGGGTACATTGTGCCCAGGTTGTATTTATCAATGAGGCAATAGCTCGAACATCATCAGGTACAAATTGACGGAAATTCTCAGAAAGCATTAAGTTTTCTATAAGAAATGGCCCTTACTTGTTTCCAAAGTTTTGACAAGGATATCACGTGTCTGGACATGTCACAATTAGACCAGCAACGTAAACAAACAGAAGACAGGTGTGCTGTCAATTTACAATGTGTGAAATAAATACTGTTTACATTTTATTTGAGCTGATAAAGTTACATTATTGATCTAGGGTTAAAAAGTAGTTGTTTGCTGAATATGAGCTATAACTTACGTTTGGTAACTTGACACGAAACATTTTCCGTCCCAAACGAATGAAAGTGGTGTCACCAGAAGATCAAAGCTGCAGATATCGTAAGTTATCGCTACATATCGCGACAATTACCATTCAAAATGGGCGATCGAGGTTACATGTCGATCGAACTTGTGTGACTTGACGATAACTACTTCTCTATTTATACCTTTTTTATACCTTTACCTACAGGAAACTGAGAGAGACTTTTAATTCCATCAGTTCTAATATCGGAGGAAAGATGACCAAAGAAGATGTAAGATATTTTCCCTCTTCTCATCATTTGACACACCAGGTTATACAAGCGGATATTGTTGTCCAAACTCATCAGATCAACCAATAACTTGGAACCACTCTATCCTTAATAATTTATGTTAGTATACCCAACCAAATTGCATACAGGTGCACTCACTCCCTCACTCACCACCTCACTCACTACACTCACTCACTCACTCACTCACTCATGCACTCACTCAGTCACCCACCTACTCACTCACTCATCCCACTCTCTCACTCCCTCACTCACTCACTCACCCACCCACCTACTCACTCACCCATCCCACCCACTCACCCATCCTCTTGCTCGACCGCCCGCCTGCTAGCTCACTCACTCACTCACTCACCCACTCACTCACTCACCTCACTCACTCACTCACTCACTCACTCACTCACTCACTCACTCACTCACTCACTCACTCACTCACTCACCCACCCACTCATTCACTCACTCACTCACTCACTATGACATTAAACAACAATCAAGGTAAATCATCTTTGTCCACAGGTCAAACTGGGCTACAAATGCTATTCAGGACTGGAACTGGACATGAAGTGGCTCAATCAGCAGCGTCCAGTGCAAGATTCCTTCTCTTTTGAGGAGTTCTGTTGTATTGTTACAGAGATGAAGAGGAAGGTGAATTATCCCATAATTTTACTGTTTGCGTATCTGGGGGTTGTGATAACTGAAATACTGGTTAAAGGAGCGTCGAGTCCTACTCAGTCACAGGGGCGGATACAGTTGCTGTTGTTGTTGTTGTTGTTGTTGTTGGGTGTGTGTTGTTGTGTATGTGTGTGGGGGGTGCATACACTCTTGAGAAGGGGTGTGTGTGCACACTTCATTTTTATCCGTTTTCATGAGAGTTTCATTGGTGTTCTTGGGCTATTTATCTTAGTGCTGGACAATTAGATTTAGTGTATTTACGTGTAATGCAGCAATACAGAACATTTTTGTCAGCGAGGCATGGCATTGTATGTACATCAAACATACCGCATCGTGACGTCATACGAGACTTAATTTACAAGATAGCATGATAATTACAGCGATCCACGAGTCAAGGTTATCCACGAATTTAGGTTACAGTTCTGTAATATACTTTCAGGACAAAAGTGGGGGTGCGCATCCCTGTACCCCCCTTCTAGATCTGCCTATGAGTCATTATGTACTCTTATCTTCTGGCACTTTTATCCCCTACAACACGTTTCATCAGTGTCTTTTTCAAAATGGTTTGAATTTTGCCACATATGTAGTAGTGCACATCAACATATTATTTAAGTTTTTTGTTTAATTCATATTTATTTTTACATACTTTTTTTCTGAACTGATGAGTTCAAGTGAGCTACAGAGCATTGTGGCTATGTTCAATAAATTCAAATACTGATAGTGATAGATAATTTGACATGTAACAACTGCAACTACTATAAAAGACTCAACATTTGGAACATACTAATAACATCACTCATGAAATTCCACACAGTGCCTGAAATCAGGAGGGAGGTTCAGCCACCAGTGTTTATTCTATCCTTCCAGAAGAAGACAGTGAGGTCGCCTTGTTGTTTAGGTGTTTGCTCGTCATGCTGAAAGCCGATGCTTGATTTTTGACATGAGTGCATTATATAAAATCCATTCTTGGTGTCTCCTGATATTGATGCAGAGTGACACCAAACTCACTCATCATCTACTGTTTCCAGTGACGCTGTTGACCCAGGTTCGATTCGCTACATGGGCACTTTGTGTGAAGCACATTTCTGGTGTCCCCTGCCGTGATATTGCTGGAATATTGCTAAAAGCATTGTAAAACCATACTCACTCACTCACTCACTCACTCTACTGTTTCCAGAAGCCACCCCTACTGACCAGTGTGCTCACAAGGATGCTGTCCCCTGTTTTCTGGGTTCTCAGTAAGTTTTGATGGTGTTTGGCCATTTTCAAAAGCACTGCTGGCCTGCTAAACCATTGCTGGTCAAAGTACTAGTGGAATAGAGTTACTAGCCCAACTTGATAGTGCATCATCACGGGAATGTGATTATATTCCTCCTGAGTGACAGAAATATTTGTTGAAAGTTATCAAGAGATACAGGAATGTCTTTGATACAATTAGGAAGTTGTAGGTGATTTTTCAAGTAGCAAGATACTTGCAGCCACCATGGTTGAAGAGGATTATACCAATAGGTATTGAAAGACCATAACATATTGAAGCCCTCTCTGCCTCTTAGCATTAAGGGGAAGGTTTGGGTAGCCTAGTGGTTAAAGCGTTTGCTTGTCACGCCGAGGACCCTGGTTCAATTCCCTACATGGGTAAAATGTGTGAAGCCCATTCCTGGTGTCCCCTGCTGTGGTATTACTCGAAAATTACTAAAAGTGGCATAAAACTAAACTCACTCACCCACTCACTCATTCACTCATTAAGGGGAAAACAAGTCAGTATACAAGGTATCAGAGTAGTATCAGAGGCCACGCACTATAATACCAGCATTATTGAGTGTCCCTCATCTGCTTGGATTGAAATCCTTGTTTGGCCCCAATTATGATACCTTTGCTCCTTAGTAGAAAGTGTTCGCCAACATTGAGAAGTTACGGTCACCTTATCACTAAGATTGCTTTGTTGATCAGAGCCTAGTGTTGGGAATTGGTTAAAATCTCATAATTGATGATTGGTTCATTACCACCAATCAATCATCGAAAATAATTGGTTAGCGTCATTTATGAAATTTGTTGATGCACCAAAAAATAAGGAAAAAAACATGTAGTTATTTTGGGGTTGTTGGCAAAATTTCACATCTTTAAAGGATGACTAGTATGTTAGGAACATAAATTTCTTGGTGTCTTTAAGATAAATTCAATCATGACTTGGAACGAGCTGGTAGTGCTTATGAAATGTAACAGACAAAACCAACCTTGTGAAAACTTGTTGACGAACACAAGTGTTCCAGAATTGTTTGTGTTCGATTATGAGTAATTGCATGGTCGTTTAGTCACTGTGACCAATCTTCGATTATTTTAATTAATCAGATCACCACTATCAGAGCCCAGGGTGGCGTTGTACAAAACAACCTTAGTGCTAAGACTACCTTAAGTCAATGTTAAGGTGTGGAGATTTCACAGTCACCTTAAGCAGTTACGGTCAGAAGATTGTGGAACCATTGCCATTGTACCAAACAACCTTAGCGCTAAGACTACCTTAAGTCTATGTTAAGGTGTGGGAGTTACGGTCACCTTATCGCAGAGATTGCTTTGTGGAACAGAGCATAGGGTGCCATTGTACCAAACAACCTTAGCGCTAAGACTACCTTAAGTCTATGTTAAGGTGTGGGAGTTACGGTCACCTTAGCACAGAGATTGCTTTGTGGAACAGAGCATAGGGTGCCATTGTACCAAACAACCTTAGCGCTAAGACTACCTTAAGTCTATGTTAAGGTGTGGGAGTTACAGTCACCTTAGTGCTAAGATTGCTTTGTACAAAGGCACCCTGATCTGTGGGCACCATGTCAAGGATATCTGTTCTTGTATATTTCACAACACAGCAGACTTTTGTATTTTGTTCCAACAGTAAGGACCCGTGAAGGTCAGGGTTAGAATGAGCCTTCAGTAACCCATGCTTGTCGTAAGAGGCGACTAACGGGATCGGGTGGTCAGGCTCGCTGGCTTGGTTGACACATGTCATCGGTTCCCAATTGCGCAGATGAATGCTCACGATGTTGATCACTTGATTGTCTGGTCCAGACTCGATTATTTACAGACCGCCGCCATATACATGTAGCTGGAATATTGCTAAGTGCGGTGTAAACTAAACTCACTCACTCACTCCAACAGTAAACTAACATCTTGTGCTACATCCCTCCCACTCTGTATCATGCAGTCATTCAAAAAAACAATTTGGATTGAGTAATTATATTCATGTGGTCATATATCTATACACATAGTGAGATACTAAAATGATGTTTTGATATTTAACTCCATCAAGAATCAGATCAAATGTTATTTTTCTCAGTTTAATGTAGACTTGTCACAGTTGTGTAGAACAAGTTTTGTGTGCTTCAGATCGCTACCGTCCTGAGGTGTACGATGAGGTGACGGAGGAGGTGCGTGATGTGTACCTGGGAGGGAGCTGCGGAGAGTCCAAATGGCGTGAGGAGATTGCAGTCCCGATGTTGAAGTGAGGAAACATGTCCATCCTCCTTTCACTTTACCATCACTCGTCCTGTTTCCACATCTCCAAAATGTTTTCTCTTCCTTTTTTCACTCTTCTTTATCTTTCTTCTTATATATATCTTCATCTTGTTTTCCCTTCTGAGACTTCACTACTAGCCTCACTAGCTCTTCTTCCTCTGACATGTCAGTGGGGAGCTCAGTAATTTAAGCACTTGCACATCTCGCCAAGGAAGGTACACTCTGTATCCGTCATTGGTATGATGGAATCTATGCCAGATGAAATAGATCTCACTGTAAAACAATAATTATTATCATCCAGACGTCACGGATTGTCCTATCAGGACCCACATGTGTCGGAGTGGGTGGCGAGACTCATCCCCATGCAGGTGGCGCTGCGAGAGAGATGCCGTCTGCTCCTGTACGTCTTCACACAGAATACTCGAGGCCTGGCAGCCATGGTGGAGGTGAGTGACTTCAAATGTAATATTACAACAGGAAAACGTAATACCTGCACCAAGTTATCACATGCACTTTCTAGATGGGATTCAGCAGTGAAAAATGTATGCTGTAAATTTGGGACAGAGCGTCAAAACATTTATATAATAGGTTTGCTTCATAATGTCTTTTATCATGTATATTTTAAAGTACCCGATTCAATGAAAGGCTTATGTCAGATTTGCATCTTGTCAAATTCAGGTACTTTAAAGTAACTGATTCAGTGAAAGTCTCACATCTGCTTGCATCATCTCAAAATTCAGATAGGGGCGATTGCAGGGTAGCCTAGTGGTTAAAGCGTTAACAATTCTCGTCCGAGACCCTTCATGGGTACAATGTGTGAAGCCCATTTCTGGTGTCCCCCGCCGTGATGTTGCTGGAATATTGCTAAAAGCGGCGTAAAACCAAACTCAGTCAGTCAGTCAAAATTCAGATACTTTAAAGTAACTGATTCAGTGAAAGTCTCACATCTGCTTGCATCATCTCAAACTTCAGATACTTTAAAGTAACTGATTCAGTGAAAGTCTCACATCTGCTTGCATCATCTCAAACTTCAGATACTTTAAAGTAACTGATTCAGTGAAAGTCTCACATCTGCTTGCATCATCTCAAAATTCAGATACTTTAAAGTAACTGATTCAGTGAAAGTCTCACGTCTGCTTGCATCATCTCAAAATTCAGATACTTTTAAAGTAACTGATTCAGTGAAAGTCTCACATCTGCTTGCATCATGTCAAAATTCAGATACTTTAAAGTAACTGATTCAGTGAAAGTCTCACGTCTGCTTGCATCATCTCAAAATTCAGATACTTTAAAGTAACTGATTCAGTGAAAGTCTCACATCTGCTTGCATCATCTCAAAATTCAGATACTTTAAAGTACCTGATTCCGTGAAAGTCTCACATCTGCTTGCATCATGTCAAAATTCAGAAACTTTAAAGTAACTGATTCAGTGAAAGTCTCACGTCTGCTTGCATCATCTCAAAATTCAGATACTTTAAAGTAACTGATTCAGTGAAAGTCTCACATCTGCTTGCATCATCTCAAAATTCAGATACTTTAAAGTAACTGATTCAGTGAAAGTCTCACATCTGCTTGCATCATCTCAAAATTCAGATACTTTAAAGTAACTGATTCAGTGAAAGTCTCACATCTGCTTGCATCATCTCAAAATTCAGATACTTTAAAGTAACTGATTCAGTGAAAGTCTCACGTCTGCTTGCATCATCTCAAACTTCAGATACTTTAAAGTACCTGATTCCGTGAAAGTCTCACATCTGCTTGCATCATGTCAAAATTCAGAAACTTTAAAGTAACTGATTCAGTGAAAGTCTCACGTCTGCTTGCATCATCTCAAACTTCAGATACTTTAAAGTAACTGATTCAGTGAAAGTCTCACGTCTGCTTGCATCATCTCAAACTTCAGATACTTTAAAGTACCTGATTCCGTGAAAGTCTCACATCTGCTTGCATCATGTCAAAATTCAGAAACTTTAAAGTAACTGATTCAGTGAAAGTCTCACGTCTGCTTGCATCATCTCAAAATTCAGATACTTTAAAGTAACTAATTCAGTGAAAGTCTCATGTCTGCTTGCATCATCTCAAAATTCAGATACTTTAAAGTAACTGATTCAGTGAAAGTCTCACGTCTGCTTGCATCATCTCAAACTTCAGATACTTTAAAGTACCTGATTCCGTGAAAGTCTCACATCTGCTTGCATCATGTCAAACTTCAGATACTTTAAAGTAACTGATTCAGTGAAAGTCTCACGTCTGCTTGCATCATCTCAAACTTCAGATACTTTAAAGTAACTGATTCAGTGAAAGTCTCACGTCTGCTTGCATCATCTCAAACTTCAGATACTTTAAAGTAACTGATTCTGAGTCAGTGAAAGGCTCACGTCTGCTTGCATCATCTCAAACTTCAGATACTTTAAAGTAACTGATTCAGTGAAAGTCTCACGTCTGCTTGCATCATCTCAAACTTCAGATACTTTAAAGTAACTGATTCAGTGAAAGTCTCACATCTGCTTGCATCATCTCAAAATTCAGATACTTTAAAGTAACTGATTCAGTGAAAGTCTCACATCTGCTTGCATCATCTCAAAATTCAGATACTTTAAAGTAACTGATTCAGTGAAAGTCTCACGTCTGCTTGCATCATCTCAAACTTCAGATACTTTAAAGTAACTGATTCAGTGAAAGTCTCACATCTGCTTGCATCATGTCAAAATTCAGATACTTTTAAAGTAACTGATTCAGTGAAAGTCTCACATCTGCTTGCATCATCTCAAAATTCAGATACTTTAAAGTAACTGATTCAGTGAAAGTCTCACGTCTGCTTGCATCATGTCAAAATTCAGATACTTTAAAGTAACTGATTCAGTGAAAGTCTCACGTCTGCTTGCATCATCTCAAACTTCAGATACTTTAAAGTAACTGATTCAGTGAAAGTCTCACATCTGCTTGCATCATCTCAAACTTCAGATACTTTAAAGTAACTGATTCAGTGAAAGGCTCACGTCTGCTTGCATCATCTCAAACTTCAGATACTTTTAAAGTAACTGATTCAGTGAAAGGCTCTCACATCTGCTTGCATCATCTCAAAATTCAGATACTTTAAAGTAACTGATTCAGTGAAAGTCTCACGTCTGCTTGCATCATCTCAAACTTCAGATACTTTAAAGTAACTGATTCAGTGAAAGTCTCACATCTGCTTGCATCATCTCAAAATTCAGATACTATAAAGAAACCAATTCAATGAAAGGCTCATGTCAGCTTGCATCATCTCAAACTTCAGATACTTTAAAGTAACTGATTCAGTGGAAGTCTCACATCTGCTTGCATCATCTCAAACTTCAGATACTTTAAAGTAACTGATTCAGTGAAAGGCTCACGTCTGTTTGCATCATCTCAAACTTCAGATACTTTAAAGTAACTGATTCAGTGAAAGTCTCACGTCTGCTTGCATCATCTCAAAATTCAGGTACTTTAAAGTAACTGATTCAGTGAAAGTCTCACATCTGCTTGCATCATGTCAAAATTCAGATACTATAAAGAAACCAATTCAATGAAAGGCTCATGTCAGCTTGCATCTTGTAAAAATTCATGTACATGTACTTTAAAGTAACCAATTCACTGAAAGGCTATTCTTGAAATACAAGTATGAAAAAGGCACTCATCTTTACCGAGTTTATTTGTCTAAAGTAAATGTTGTGTTTGTAGGCGGGCTACTACATCGGGCTGGGTTGTCGTGTGGTGCTGTGTATTCAGATGATGAAAGATGCAACAGTCATTGCTGGAGAAGAGGTGAGTCACATTCCAGCATCTACCCCAGTCTCTTTCAAATTAGAGTCAGTGGGGTAGTCAGCGTTCGCTCATCACGTTGAAGACCCAGGTTCAATTCCCAACATGGGTACTATGTGTGCAGCTCATTTCTGGTGTCCCCTGCCGTGATATTGCCTGAATGTTGCTAAAAGTGGCGTAAAACCAAACTCACTCATTCAAATCAGGACCCGTTTGTTTGAAACCTTCATTATCTAATGGCTGCATTAAACCCTAATGAGGCATTAAATTTTTATTGAATCATAAGTTAATGAATGTTTAAAGACATGTTAATGCATTATTAAAGTTTAAAACAACCAGTTTGATACTCTGACTTGACATCTCTGTCTAGAAGAAAGGACAAAAGCTCCTTTCCAAAAAGATTTGATTTCATTTCATTATCATAACAGTTAACAGATATTTATCTTAACAGCAAACAATTTATAAAATTACAGTTAATTATATACAGTTTTAAATACTCTTTGTCAAGTATGTGGGAAGCAGGATAAGGGTATTTTCCTGAGATATTTGATTTTCCAGTGAGTTTTGATTAGTCTATCCAAAGGAGCAATAAACACAACTCACTGACCATGTTATTTGACTCCAGCTGACAGAGTCGGCGCTCAATGACTACAATCGTGGCCGGATGTACCTGAGCGACATGGCGAGCCGAGAAGGTGTTCCCGTGTTCGACAACATCCAGGATTCAGTGCAGTGTGTAATAAGCCAGCTACAGAGCGCAACATAGCACCGGAGTATGAACAAAATCAGTATTCAGCAGTAAGCCACACGTAGAAGCAACTATTTTGATATTGTTGATTTGATTATTAAGACATTGAGTAGAAGCAACTTGTCTGTGCAACGTATTAAACCACATCTTGCAACTCTGTGCTTGAAATGACTCTATCGAATCCATCATTAATCCCAACCAGCCCCATCCAAGCCCTGACCAAACCCATTCACCATGACAACCCATATCGCACCCCACCATACTACACCCAATTCCCCATTCACCATGACTACCTGTCCTACATCCCACCATACTACACCCAATTCCCCATTCACCATGACTACATGTCCTACACCCCACCATACTACACCCAATTCCCCATTCACCATGACTACATGTCCTACACCCCACCATACTACACCCAATTCCCCATTCACCATGACTACCTGTCCTACACCCCACCATACTACACCCAATTCCCCATTCACCATGACTACCTGTCCTACACCCCATCATCCTACACCCAATTCCCCATTCACCATGACTACCTGTCCTACTCCCCACCATCCTACACCCAATTCCCCATTCACCATGACTACATGTCCTACACCCCACCATACTACACCCAATTCCCCATTCACCCCACCATGCTACACCCAATTCCCCATTCACCATGACTACATGTCCTACACCCCACCATACTACACCCAATTCCCCATTCACCATGCTGCACCCAATTCCCCATTCACCATGACTACATGTCCTACACCCCACCATACTACACCCAATTCCCCATTCATTCACCATGCTACACCCAATTCCCCATTCACCCCACCATGCTGCACCCAATTCCCCATTCACCATGACTACATGTCCTACACCCCACCATGCTACACCCAATTCCCCATTCACCATGACTACATGTCCTACACCCCACCATGCTACACCCAGTTCCCCATTCACCATGACTACATGTCCTACACCCCACCATGATACACCCAATTCCCCATGACTACATGTCCTACACCCCACCATGCTACACCCAATTCCCCATGACTACCTGTCCTACACCCCACCATACTACACCCAATTCCCCATTCACCATGACCATGCTACACCCCACCATGCTACACCCAATTCCCCATTCACCATGACTACCTGTCCTACACCCCACCATCCTACACCCAATTCCCCATTCACCATGACTACATGTCCTACACCCCACCATGCTACACCCGATTCCCCATTCACCATGACTACCTGTCCTACACCCCACCATGCTACACCCAATTCCCCATTCACCATGTCCTACACCCCACCATGCTACACCCAATTCCCCATGATTACCTGTCCTACACCCCACCATGCTACACCCAATTCCCCATTGACTACCTGTCCTACACCCCACCATGCTACACCCATTCCCCATTCACCATGACTACCTGTCCTACACCCCACCATACTACACCCAATTCCCCATTCACCCGTACAACCCCTCTCGCACTTGCATGTTTTATCACTGTTCATTTAACACATCTTGGTCTCGCCATTGTCCATTGTTCATTTAACACATCATGGTTTTTCCATTGTTCATTTAACACATACATGGTCTTGCCATTGTTCATTGTACACATGCATGGTCTCACCATTGTTCATTGTACACATGCATGTTTTTATCATTGTTCATTCATTGTCACTCACATAGTCCCGCCATTGTTCATTGTACACATGCATGGTCTCACCATTGTTCATCATACACATGCATGGTCTTGCCATTGTTCATTGTGCACATCCATGGTATTATCATTGTTCATTGTGCATGGTCTCACCCAATCATTGTAGCCAGTTGTTAGGATCACTTGTGAGTGAAATGTATGATTAATTAGGCTAGTCGTATGTTATGTGAACAGATCTGTGCAGGCTTCATAGCATAAACAGAGACAGGAGCTTTGTCACTGCTCAAGTCTTGTCGCATTGTGTAGCCTGGCTCTAAGCCGTGATGCCTGTATGCTGTGATATTATAACTGTATTATTGTATTACTATGTTACTGTGACTGTATTACTATGACTGTATAAGTCTATTTCTGAGTCGTCAATTACCCGATCTATAATATGCAGATTCTCTAATGATATATACTCCAGAGCCTTCCATAGTTTCAGTTTAAACCTGATTCCAGCTGAATTACCAACTGGCACCCACAGCTTCAGCCACTGGTTGTATAGTCAGCACTATTAGACACTTATTCTGTCCATGTGAGTGACATTTGCTCCTTCGTTTACTAAATGTACCACCTCTATAGTCCAGTGGACAGAGTGTCTGCCTGGAGACCAGGTCTGCGGTTTAATCCCAAGACTCATCTTGTCAAAAGTTAAGGAGACAAAACAAGGACTACTGACAAAGAAGGATAAGTTGGACAGGCGGAGAGAACGCGTTTACAAGAAGTAGGCGGTTCACGGCAATGAGCAAACCCATTTGGTTTGTGAAAGGTAGAGCAGATGTAGGCTTGTGCTCGTGCAGTGCATGACGATGAAATTGAATCAGCCTATAGCTGCACACGCCTTGCTCATAAGGCTCTCACGTGGTCGGTATAGCACTACACTTGATTGCGGACAACCTGGGGCCCCTTTGCTCACAATGGCATGCGCCACAGGGGTGGAAATAACCCATTGCCCGACGCCCGAGTCCAGTGTTTTTTTCTGTCGGGCAAGCATATTTGTATATCACACTGTACCGGTGTCCAGTTGACTTTCCAATGTTAATTATGTTGTTTATTTAAAAAATCAACAAGAAAATTGGCCCGTATAGTGGAAAAATTATCAGGGCAAGTGATTTTACTTGTGCCACTGTACCGGAGTACACTAGCAATTTTAAAGTTATTTCCAGCCCTGCACCAGTGGGTGGCACTCATACATGCTTATACGGGTCAATTGTCAGGTGCTCAACTTATCCTTGTTTGCCAGTAGTTATCTGGGAACTAGCACGTCCTGTTTGTATTTCCATGTTAAAGTGCCACATGGTCAAGACTGTCTAACAACATTATAGCCCCTAGGTGTAGCAGTGCACAACCACACACCGGAACAACATGCATAGGTTAGCATCTGTCCTTTATGTTGGGTTCCTGAGGCAACTGCCCAGCATGCCCATCACTCAGATAGCCCTGGGGACCATTTCACAAAGCTATCATAGAGCTACGACTGTTTGACAGGAGGTATGACAGTCGTAGCGCTACCATAGCTTTCTGAAACGGGCCCTGACCATGGTATCTCAATGGTCTAGCACAATAAACAAGCAGCATTACCTGGATGAATACAAGCATACACACACATGCATACGGTATGCCTGCATAAGTGTAACTTTTGTGATCCATCTTTCATTTCACATCAGTTTAGAAACATTTGCAATGTACATCCTGTTTGGCTATCTTCTAACAAGAATGTGACATTCTGTGATACAACTGTACAGTTGAATTAGAATTAGAATTCATGTGAAGCAGAAACAAGTTCCAATCAAACCACAGTGGTCTGTCTTGATGGAAACAGGCTATATCATTACAGAACTTGTCGTCCTGTTGTGCATCATTTAAAATACCAATGAGAATTTGCTCCACTGTCGTAAAACTTCTATATTCTAAAATATCTTTTCCATCTAATAATTTAGTAAGAATCTTGTTTTTTATGTCACCATTTCTTTAAATGTAAAGGGTTGGCCATCTGAAAGTTGGTCTGTGATGAACAAAGATGATTTTGATTGGTTGTTGATTGCCCAGCTCATAAGAGAGGTCCGGTGTTCCTTGATGAGAGATGAAGTTCTGTGATGGAGATTATGCAACTCTGGAATGAAGCTGAATCTTATTGGAATCACAAGTATAAGTCCAAAGATTTTTCTAATCATGCAACGTGAAGGGTGAACATAAGGCAATTTGACTGAGTCCGTCAATATCATCAATCGCTTGTATCAGTATGATAAAGTGCAGAACAGAAAAGACTTCTACGTTTACACTGGAATGTAGTGCCATATAGTCTTTGCCATCCATTTTTCTCACTTTCCACATTTTTAGTGAGAACTTTGTCAAAATGTTTTCAAAGTGTAATTTGAAGGGAGGTTACCTGTTTGAAACTTGTGTCGCAAAGCTCAAGAAGCTGCTTTCTTATTGGCTGATGTTGACTATGTCATCCGTTAGTCAAAGTTGGAAGCATGTGCCCACGTATTTATCCTTATAGACATAATATACCTTGGATAATGTAGGATGATATTTCCCTGCCTGTATGTCTACATTACAATACTGTTGTATTTTTTACATACTGTGTATACCTGGAAGTATTTTGTAATTTGTGTCTTTTGTGAAGATTAATTTTGTCTTTATATATTTTAGGGGTTTTTTTCATTGTTGTATCATTGTGTTGTGGGTTCACCTGTTTCAGTTTAGTTTTTGTTTTTGTTTGCTTGTTGCATTGAAGACCATTATAAAGTTTATGTGTGCTTACAGTATGAAATTTTGTGAGTCAATTGTGCATGGTCAATATTTTCAACAGGTGCTCTGAAACCAAATGGTGTATGATCCTGTTTGATGCCAGCAATGGTGTCTCACAGACTTCCAGATATGGTGATGTGGAATTCTGTTGGTCAATTGTGCATGGTCAATATTTTCAACAGGTGCCCTGAAACCACATGGCGTATGATCCTGTTTGATGTCTCACACTTCCAGATATGGGTCATATACAAAACTTAATGTTTTCCTGTTACTCATGCACATCTGAATGTAACAATGTGTAAATAATCTCAATGGATGTGATATTAAGTCAAAGTCTGATCTACATTTTGATGTACCGTTTCCAACCTAATTAAGCCCCCATCTAATAATATGCCACCAAGGGATCAAATATGGCACAGAACAAGGGTATGGAATGGAAGTGGTATTTAGTTTACAATCATATATGGAACATATTATGCTTGGTGTGTGTGTTTATATATGATAAATGAATATACACACTGTTATAAACAAATCAAGAGGTTGTAATTGGATATATAAAGGGATATACATTGTATATGTATAGGATATAGTTTTCTTACAAACAGTTTTCGAAGAAAGAGCATGAGTGGCTTCCGGGGAGGTGGGTGGGGAGGGCTCTAGTCAAGAGAAAATTGCATAGAATCTTTATCTATCATCCGCTGGGGCCTTTTTTCCCTTAAAAACCATAGAGGTTGTGATAGATTCATGCTTTTAAGGGCTTTAGTGAACAAATAGTTTTTGTTTTCGCATGTGCCTTAATAATGTGATTCCTTTGTTTTCAAATTACGTTGGAAACGTCATTCAACCCCCAATATCACAAATGTGGGGTGAAATCAGTATTTATCTTTCCTACAAGTCAATGAACCAGTTACAGGAACAGCCATTTCAGTAGTCTTGGCTATTTCTATAATATAGATTTCCTTGGCTGACATTAGTCCCAGATACTTTCCAAGGAGAAATTCAAGGTGCCATGATTGTCATTTGATGTTGATTGGTCATATGTTTGGATTGACAGGTAGAGATAGATTAACTGTGTTGAAACAAAACTTGTATCAAACCTAAGACCCTGTCCATGATTGTAGGAGGTTATTCTCACCATGACATAAGTAAATCTTTACATTGTTCCTGTCAGTGATCTGAAGCAGTACTGTGTTAACTCTGGTGGATCCAGGGAGTCATGGACCTATTGTACAGAACATGATACCTTTGATTCAAGTAAGACAAAATCATTGGTGTCTGTCACCTTTCTCGTCATCTATTACAGAATTTGACAGCCCCCATGCCCAGTAAGTACAGAATTCAAATTGTGAACTCCCTTTGACACACACACTTGCACAAAGCCATCCTGGCACTACGATGATCATAAGCCTATGTTAAAGTATGGGAATCGATGACCTGAGTGCTGGGATAACTTTGTGAAAGTGGACCCAGCGTTCTAAATGTGAACCCGCTTTTAATACCACCATTAGATGTTCCTGGATCCACCCATTAACAGGTGTTTATGATCTTCGGTTGTTTCAACTTAAATCAAATAAAACTTATAAAGCCAGATTGTCTTGTCCTGATTTAAATTTCACCATGAATTATTGGATAGATTCTTCCTATCAGATTCCAAGTGACAGCAAGTGAGGAATGTAACATTGTTACATTTGGTATTACACTTTCTCAAGTAGAGAGAGACCGCCTCCATGGTGTAGTGGTTAGAGCGTCCGCCCGGAGAGCGGAAGGTCACGAGTTCAATCCCCGACTGCGTCATACCAAAAGACGTTAAAATATGGTACTTGTTGGTCCCTGCCTGGCGCTCGGCATTAATGGGTACAAGGACTGGTCTGCTCCGAGTCAGTATAATGTGTCGAGTGGGATATTCATGCTTAACTGCGGCATGGTATCTCAGTGGGCTAGCACTATAAAACCAGCTTCAGTCTGGGCTAGTACAAGTGCACACATACACATGCATGCACGTCGTCATATGAGCGAAATATTCTCAAGCACGACGTAAAACCCCAATTTCACCTCACCTCACTTCAAGTAGAGATCCTGTTTTTTGGTATGAATGGCATCCCATTGCACCCACAGCTAGTTGGAATCCATGATGGCTGAGGGGGTTAGATTGCAGACTTTGTGTGCTGGCAAACCAGGTGCCTCAGTCTGAGCATAAGATTTTGAATACCCCAGAAGTATACACCTGTGCATTAATTAAGCACCACCCCATTTTGAAAACAAGATGTGATGCTACAGAAAAGTTAGGGTATAGCCATCAATTTAATCAACCTGTAGTTGAAGAAGCTATATCCACTGACAGTTTTACAAATACCATAACCTTTTCTATTCTTTATGAATATGTTGATGAAAAGGTGATGGGACTGAATTTTTACCCAAAATAACTATTCCTCTCATGCTCAAACTAGTTTTGACTAAAAATAACAATTCTGTTATATACCAAGACGACATTTACACAAGTAAGCTCTAATTATGCATATTCAGGAAGAACCCGAATGTCAAAGATTCCGACCTTTTCCAACAATTCAGATTGCTAATTGACAAAAACTGAAAAGGCCACATTAAAAAGATTTTGGAATAATTTTTTTATGATTTTTAGTTTATTGTAATGAATAAACACTTCTCCCTGCCGGATACTCATAATTGCAGCTAAAATCTGTTTGTTTTGTTTGTAAAGCAACTTTTACTGCATTTTAAAATTTTCCTTATTTTTTTTTAGTTTGACTAACTTTTCCTAAATCTTAGTTTACAAACTTTCATCCATTCACATTAAATAACGAATTTATAGGCCACACAACAATCGTTACTTTCACTTTTCAAAATAAGGTAACTGTAAGGTTCTAGGACAGAAAAACACCTGTTTTAAATATAGGCAATTATCCTAATTAAAATACATGGTAATTTCAATGATGTTTTCGTTTTTGAAATGTTAAATGCTTGCTCTATCAAATAATAAAGGTTATTTTTTGGAAAGAGTTTAGAATTTCATTTCAGACAAAATTAATTGGTAAAAATACAGGGTGGTGCTTATTTTATGCACAGATGTATATGAGAATCTGTGCTTTACCGATTGAGTTTAGTTTTACGCCGCACTCAGCAATATTCCAGCTATATGGAGGCAGTATGTAAATAATCGAGTCTAGACCAGACAATCCAGTGATCAACAGTATGATCATCAATCTGCGCAATTAAGATACGTCGAGTTGTGTCAACCAAGTCAGCGAGCCTGACCACCCGATCCCGTTAGTCACCTCTTACGACAAGCATGGGTAACTGAAAATCAATTTTAACCCTGACCTTCATGGGTGGGGAATTGGCTGTATTATTTAGGAGATAAACATCATGTGTTGGCCAATTTCGGTTTGTTATTGAGTATTTGAAGCACGGGAATTCATTTGGAACCGACGGCCAGCCGGAGGTTTCAAATGAAATATTCCCCGCGCTTCAAATACTCAATAACACCCGAAATTGGCCAACACATGATGTTTATCGACACTGTAAACACAAAAGTAAACCAGAAGGTCCACACACGTTTTTGTGTCCGCACTCATTGACATCGAGTACGGGTACAGCAGTGAAATGTCATCGGACGGCTGTTCGCTGTCTCCCATGGTAGCATCTGGAACTGCTCATTTGTGACGTCATTTGGATTTTACGTCACAATATGATTTTAATGACGTCATCACAGCTGACGACGTAACAATACAATGGTGTGAGCGATGTTTGTATGTATTAATACGCAGCGAATTTCCGGGAATCTAATACCATTTGATCACGTTTTTCAACCAATCAGATTAAAGAACACAGTGGCTTTTGGTTTACAATGTGGGGTGTTGGACAGGTAGTCATTGGGAATGTGGAATTGGGTGTAGGATGGAGAATTCGATGTAGGATGGGTCAGATCTTCACAGGTTGTGCTTTACTGAGGAAGTATCAAAGTAACAACATGTCACATTTGAACACTTTCTAAATGGCATTGTATTCAAAGTTCAAGATTGTTGTGATAACACACGTCACTAGAATAGCTATTGAGCTGGACTTAACACTGCTTTACACAGGATTATTAGTTTTATCACAATCTGTCAGCATCAGTTGGAGGGAAAGCCCAAAGTAATGCAGGTCTGATATTTACCACTTTTGTGAAATGGGGATGGAGCCGAGTCTTGGCAAAGAGGATTCAACCAAACAATCATAGATTTGATAGGCACCCCCTCTTTTGTCCTGAAAGTTTATTAAATGACCATTGAAACTCACTGAAAATGAAGTGTGCACCACACTCATGTAGCATGTAAACAGAAAAAGTTTTGATGACACATTCTTGTGTTGCCAAACGTTGTCAGTTTGTGGGTGGTAGCGTAATGATATGGGATATCGTCACAACTGATCAAAGTTAATGATGAATGGCATATGCTACTGGCATGACATTCATGGTCAAGTTCCAGTTGGGGCAAAAGCAAACATCAGATGGCATCAGCCAAAGCCTGCTCACATTTTGGACGTTTTTGACATTTAATGTCAAGGTCAGTTTATAGACATCTTTGAGCTGTTGGTGATATTTGATAAATACATTATCTATAGGCAGTTCATGCATAATAAAGAAGCTGTTATCAATAATGGCAAGGCAGGTACAATCCCAACATTTTTTAGTGTTGTAGATTGCCTCTGCATACATGCAGCTGGGCATGTATTAGTGTAAGATGCCAGTCAGGCCAAAGTCACTGATCACTAAGGCTTTATAATTCTTTTAACTCTATGCATTCAGTCAAGAAAATGTCAAAGATGATCAGGGACATTCTGGAGTTGTTCAGACTGCCAATCATTCGTATTCACTGGGCTCCAACACTTTTTTTCTGTTCTTTGTGAACCAGTGGTAAACAATTTATCATTAAAACAATTTATTACCTTCACCCATGCCATTTCCTTATTGCACGCACTCCATTTATACACAATATAATATAAAGATGAATTGTTAAAGTGACATTTGATAGGTCAATTCCTGATCTCCCAGTGATGAAAAGAGAAAACAAACAATAACTTTATAAATGTACAAGCATTTTATTTTTTTCATTAGCTACATACAGCTGTAATTTGCAGCAGCATAGATCTGAACATACATACACAAACATACAAATGATTATCTTTCTTCAGACCCATTAAAAAAATGTCAAAGCTGGAATGATTGCTCATCGTCCAAACTTTGAGATTTCCAGTTGAAAAGTGTTGAGATGTACTCTGGACAACAAATGAGGGACATTCACGGATTCAAACCACGGGCTAAATACAACAGGCATAGTACATTCCTCACACAGTCAGTTTATCGACTGTGTTCACACACTCACCCGATAGATACATTTATCCCACATTCGATCTCTCACTTGTAACATGCTCAACACAATTACTATAAATTAAAGTTAAAACAGTGAGGAAACACCTATTAGTTAGCTAGAGAGAACCCACATGGCAAGTGTGTGTCAGAACTGCTAACCCGGGGCACTGGGTCGTTGCAGAGTCTGAACACACTGCCAAGACCCCTTCACAACAGGGGTACGGTAGTTCGGTTAGTAGACAAGATTGCAGGGGCTATGCATCCTGTAAAACATCTGGGGGCACCATATTTCCTCAGAGGAATTTCTTTCTACACCTTGTGTGTAATAAAAAATTTGATCGAACCACAATTTTCAATCGCCATTTTGGTAAACATCTTCATCAATAGGACCAGGGTGACTCTTTACGTCAATATATTACTATAGATTGAGTCACAAACTCTACCAGTTAGATCTTGGTATTGAGCCATAACACCTTACTCCACCTTCCCACATCAAATGAAATACTTATAACCACAGAAATGTTATTTCTCCACCATGTTAAGAGATCTGGCTTTCATGCAGAGATTTTAGAACAAAGCCAGATTTAGGGGCATCTAGCCAGTGTGTACACCAATACTTTCCCAGCACATAGCTGTCTAAGGCTTTGATAAGCATCATATTTGCCCATCTCCCACATCAAGTATTTCTACTATGGGCACATCATATTAAAATCAGACGCTATCAAGAGCCTTACCACCTTTCTCTTAACCACTGCCACCTTGCACAGGACACTTTGGGCTATCAAAATGCTCAAGTAAATCTTACAGACTCGACAACACCTGAGATTCGTCTTCTTCACACATTCGGTACTTCACCCTACCTCATTAACACAATGTCCAATTCACATTCCTTGAGCCGCGAGTGCCGATTTCACGCCTGGATGGTTTACCAGCCTTTAATACCACGTCATCTTGGCACATATCACCTTCACCTCCACGGAAGCGCACATAACTTGATGAGTAAGGTTCTTCAGGCAGTCTTAATACACATAAAATCCACAACTGAACATGTCCGTGAAAAGTCACACAGAATAATATTCATCAACACAGTCTCTAAAAGTCAATGATGCAACTGCTAAACAGAAATGTTCGTCACAGTAACATTGGTTTGGTACACTACACAATAGTTTCTAGTGGTTACACATTTGTATTATGGAGTTCAAAGACTCGTCACACTGTCACTTGAAATCACATCAGAAATAATTTAATTCTTAAACTCTTCAGTAATCATAGAACATACAGTCCACAATAGGAACAGACTTCCAGGTTACTTCTTATCCTGGGAGACATCTGTAGGTTTGGTTTCAATCGTGTTTGTGGTTGTTGAAGCAGCAGAAGGATCAGTCACACCGTCAGCCTTGGCCGTGCTTTTCATTGTAGTTTTGTTTTGTGGGTTCAGGAAATTCTGAGCTAGAGCCAGAGCTTCCTGCCTCTGTTTAGCTTGCTGAGCTTTCAAGGAGGGTGACTGTGTTGTGTGTCGTGGTTGCTGCTGCTGTTGCTGTTGTTGTTGTTGCTGCTGCTGCTGTTGTTGCTGTTGTTGCACTTGGATCTGTACTCCAGGTCGCTGGATTGGGTTTGGGAACGCTGGTCTCTGCTGGGGAGGGGGAGCACTGGAGCGGACAATGTTCCCTACCATCATCTGATGTCTCACCACTGGAGCAGCTGAAATAGACATCATTACATACTAGATAATGTGTAAAGAGGCATTCAGAAATTTCTAGAAATTTGACAGTTAACCAAAAAAAACAACAAACCCCCCATAAAAAATAATAAGTCCGAAACTGACAAACCAATTATTGGACATACAATGAACACAATCAACCAGGCCTGACCGTTTTATTCATATAGTCTACAAGCACAAATGCTTATGACCAGTTCTTAACCATAATGTTATCATACTAAATATCCACGTATCTAAAGGTTGGACATCATATAGGACCACTTCCATGGTTTTGTCAGCTTCTGTAAGGCCTAATTTTGTTTGTTCAGATTCAAAAAACGTATGGATTGTGCTGTATTAATAAGAACTATTGTATTTATCTAATAACCATTACAGTACCTGGAGTCCAAACCAGTATAATGCCAACAGAAAAAGCTATGTCCTGGGGGGTTCTTTTCGGGGAGTTTGTTCAATCATTATGACATACCTTGAGTCTGCATGGGCTGTCCCAAAAATTGAGAACCAAATTTTGGTTGAAACTGTTGAACATTTTGGAACCTTTGTTGAGTTGTTCTGTTGGAGATCTGCCCACTAAAATGCTTAGCACTGGAGCTCTGAGACTGTGATGAAGAACTCAGCAAGTTGCCCGACATGCTTTGAGGGGGAGACTTCATCTGCAGGAACACAAAACGTCATTGGTCACCGTATTAACAATTTCTGAACAAATGACTGTAAAATTGCAGGATAGGTATGGTTCTAAGTAGAAGCACCTTATATAGCCTGAATGATCACCCAATCTAATTGAAGGTGTTATTTCTTCAGCAAATACAATCATTGAATGTCAGCTATCTGAAATTAATTTATGTGGAAGTTATAGTGGTGGGTAGGTTATATTAGCGACTGTGTGTTGGCACTGACTTAGTTGCCTCAGTCACTCTGACAGTGCAGGTTTGTATCCCGAATCAACCCCCAAAAGTAACTGAATCTGTGTTTAACTGAGAAAATGTAATCCCAATATAAGTTGCAGTAATTAATGGATTATTCACCAACATTAGAACATCAACGTATGACATACAAAGAAAAGTTTGAATCTGGTTTAATGCCATTTACTTGATCACACAAAATGCCCATGTCCCAATACACATCACAACCAGGGCATTAGGGAGTGTCAACTTACTGGAGTGCTCTGTGGTGACTGCTGCTGCAGTACAGGGTTGTTGTACTGTTGTGTGGACTTGCTGGGCTGTTGTGGGTTGAGACTGAGTCCCTGTCCATGGGTGTGACCCGGGGGTGTCAGTGCAAGTCCAAGACCACCCTGGCTCCCAAATGTCTGCATTGAGAACTGCTGACCAGCTGCCGCCTGCTGGAGGGCACCCTGGACAAGAAAATCAACTTATTGTAGAGGAAGCAAGAGAAAACATGTAGGTGAGTAGGGTTTGACGCTGCTTTGAACAATGTTCCAGTTAAATCATGCCATGTCAGATTGATATGGGATTAAACCTGGAAATGATGTAAGATCAAGACATCTATCAGTTTGGTTACCTGTAAAGCCGATGTAGGCTGCTGAGCAAAGAAGTTCTGCTGTAGTGAGGGTTGTGTCTGCTGGAAGAAGGACGATGTTGGTTGTACCGGCTGCACATTCTGTACTGCATTCCTGAATACAAAGCATATGGTCTATTATTACCCACGTGCTCAACGTATGGGTAGTTGCATACTAATCTCGTATGTCACACGAGTGTCGTATCGCATTGACCTGTGTCGTAACAACTTGACCTGAGATTCTACCGATTTGATTGGATAACCGATGACCTCTCAATTAGGTCACATTCTGACGTAACTATTTTTTCATTCATAACAATTCATTTATTCTACAACTTAAATGCATTGTTGGAATGTAAACATCGCGAACGTTGCAGTGTCACTGTTTAATTGTGAGTCGAACTGACACATTATATCCGTCGAAACAAATGCAATGTTTCCACCAGTGATGTTAGCCGAATGAAGCAACTGCAAACCAAGAAACAGGGTGCTACGAAGTAGTTTAATTACAGCTGTACGAGGCGATGACAACTGACATGCATCGTGACGTCGGTTACCAAGGCAGTGATGTCATTACAGTGTGACGTCATGCAAATATTGTACTACAGTACAAAACTCTTCCGCAACCTCTTTATGAAACTGGTTTCGGTTTGAAACCAAAATATTAACAAAAATACGCTATTTTGTCAATTTAATGCATGGAAGACCTGGGTAATAAATAAAATACCACGCGAGGTCTCATTACATATGAATTATACGAAACTCGTGACCTTCCTATGTTCTCTGACATTGCTTTCGCTTGGTCAGATACCATAGGAAGGATAATTCGTATGAAATGAGACCTCGTGTAGTTTTCTCTATATCTCTCACCCATCCAACATGGCATGTGCTATAAAAGTTCATGTCAAACTACTAGAGCTAATGGAGACGAGCATTACCTCACAGGCAGGATCCAGAAGCCATATGCTCAAAGCACTGTTTAGACAAGTAGGAGTGGATGAAACATGTCACACTTGTTGGCAGTCATAAAAACATACGTAGGCAAAATCCATTACACTCAGGAATCGGAACAATCACCACAAGTGCAAAATTGTTTCAAATAACTTCTTACCAACAAAAGGTCACATCTTCTAAACTGTTTCATCGTAACCGTTATATGAAAGCAAACATATAATACACCTATTCAGTTGACCTCAACATATAAAATGCCAATCAACCAATGACAGGACCATTATTTACAGATTTTTCTTTTACCTTGGCTGCATCAGCTGTGAGCTGAGAATCTGCGAGTTGTTCTGAGGAGTCTGTGTGCTCCCCAGCAGGGGACTTGTACCAAACAGCTGACTAGGGTCATATTGTATGAACATCTGAGATGGCTGGAGAGAATTGTTGTTTAGATTCTGACTGAACTGCAGGGAACTGGGGCCCATGCTTGGCATACTCTTCTGGAGCTGACCTGAAAGGACAAAAATGTGTGAAAAGACTGCTGCTTCCATTCAAGTGAGTGAGTGAGTTAATATTTAACATTACATCAGCAATATTTCAGCCATATCGTGATGGCTTCCATTCAAGAAACAGAGATCTTTCACAATTAGTGAAAAGAGCTGCCTCAAATATCATTTTCACTGCAATACTGGCATCAAACTTAATATTTTCTGAATCAGAATTACGAGTACCAATGACATAAAATCACTATACTGGGTCAGCTCAAAACCTGAAACTGTCTTTGCATCACATGACCTGTACTGAAACTGTACACTACAGTCAGCATTATTTAAGTGTATTATTATGGTTGTCTCAAGAAGCTCAATTTATTTAAGTGGAGAAATATGGATCTTTTGTGAGACAAAATCCAATGGCTGCCTCTGCAAGTATGTTTGTCATTCATCACATCAATGAACAATGTTTGTGAAAGTAAACAAAAGTCCAAACAAACAGCGTATGAGGAGGTTCAACCTACTGTATGCATTCTGTGTTGGTGGTTTGATTGTTGTGGACATGAGAGAGGAGGTAGCTGAAGACACCATGATGGTGTTCTGTTGTGCCGTCTGTCCATACGGCTGGTTACGAGCAAATGCTGACAGCTGGGATGGGAACAGGTCTGGTTGTGTAGGAGTTGTGGGCAGAAAGAGACTAGGTTGTGTCAGAGTAGCCTGCCCGATCTGCGCCTGAGGTTGTGACAAACTGAACCCGTAGTTGGGCTGCGAGAACTGCAACATGTACAATAAGAAAAGATTATTTCAAAGACAAATAATTTACAACAGAGGCAGTGTATTAACTAAAAGGGGTTCTTGGGTCATTGAAACTACGTCAACAGTGCTTTAAATATATCTTTAGGTTTCCCCCTTTCACTACAGTAAAGCTGAATTTTAAATTTACATGAAGATTTTTTTTAATCAAGTTATTTCATTTTGATCTGGATACAGCATTTCATACAGGTCGGCATATTTGTTGTATTATATATCAAGTCAAATCACAGTCATTATCTATGTAAATAGATTGTGGCAAGACGACCAACATGAAGATTTACCAAGGAGATTTTGAAGAAGAATTCTATGTACAAACTGTTTATCACTTTGACGCCATTATCACCAGCAACATGACTTGACTCACCCGAGAGGGCTCCTGTGTCAGCAGTTGTGACCCCAGCTGTATGGGCTGGAAAGGATGCTGACTGGGCAGGACGACAGGAGGACTTGGAACAGCAGACATGTTCTGGAGCACATTGGATGTGGGCTGGCCCATTGAGTTTCCACTGCCACCAGCACTGTGAGGCTGAAACTGTTGAGGCTTTACCTGCAAGATGGGCAGACCAGGTTGTGCCTACAGACTAGTTAATTGAATGGACGAACAGCTAGCATGACATCAATGGAAGACAATTTAACTTAATTTATATGGCTGAAATAAAACTAACTAATCCACCTGAATGTCTGCAATACAATTCAACAAAAACTTAATGGTCATGCATGGGAAGAGTTCAGCATCAAAGGCTTTAAGATTTCACAGATTTGTAAAAACTGAAAGATTCTACACAGAATCATGTGAAGATTTGGTTCCAATAAGCAAACAAAACACACATAAATATCTGTAATCTGAATACATTAAGGCCTTAAATTTCCAATGCTGTAAACAGCGATTGATTCATGTTTAACAATTCATGCAACAATTTAGTTTCCTTGCACAACAAGCAAAGGTCACTATGATTCCATACCAAATCAGAATACTGAAATTTATTGTTGAACAAATTCTTTTATAGACCTCCTGCCCCTGTTTCCCAGTCCCCTTAACAAATGATCTGTAAATCAAGACTTACATTAGACCAAACTTTTTAGGGTGAGACAATAAAACAGCATACTTACTTTGCAGACATTAGTGGGCTCAGCCATGGGCATCTTCTCATGATGTTTGAGGTCAGACACCTCTGGTACAAACACCTGTATGTCCTGTGGTCGAGGCGAAAGTGTGCTAGGACCAGGCGACAGGCTGCTTGTGTTTTCATTACGGTTGACAGTTTCCAGGACAACTGATGTAGCCGACACAATGGTTTCCACCTCAGATGTGAATGTAGGAAACGTGTTAGCGCCAGCCACACTGTCACTGTTTGTTGACAGAGCATTAGCCAGAGAACATCCACTTGAGATTCTGAAAAGCAAAAAGTCAAGTATCAAGAAAATGTCAAGAAAGAGTGAGACCATATCATAAAAAGCAATCGGAAATTACGAACAGAAGATGAACATAGGATATCAAAACTGGTGCAAACAGAGTATTTCAAGAATGATAAGGTCATATTAGTATATTAATATCAGTTTGGTTTTCAAAATTCTGTACTCTACTGTGTAAAGAGTAAATGTATAGAGCCCCATGTCAACCATTTAATAGCTATATCAAGGCAGAATGGAAATATTCAAAAGTGGGATAAACAAAGCAGTGGTTGATTGCTTTAGCATTGATTCATGCTGTCAAGGAACATTTAAACCTATGACCACTGGATCATCTGGAAGTCAGCTCGTACAACAAAGGATACTGAAACCAATTCAACCCAGGAATTCCAAAAGGGACATAACTTAATGACGGTACAGCATTCCATATAAAATCAGATATTATCAGTTACAAACTGAAAAAACGTCAACTATGAGTCACCAACAGACAGTACGGCAAGAGTCAAAAGTTAGTCACATTAAGTGACACAGTATTGCTTTTGTTTCCATGGAATAGGCACATCAAACAAAATGTCACGGTGACACTGTCTATATTAGACAATTTTTAAAGGTACAGGGAAATTTCTCTTACATAGTACTGTAATCTCTCTGGTAGATTGAGAACATGTACAAGAATGATGTGACAGTGACGTTCATCAGGCAATGAATGACACTTACCTGGCAGTTTTCATACAGGTGAAGATTCCATCTGCTACCATCAATATTTGCTTATTACACTCTCATCAGCCTACACATTATAAAACACTGCCAGACTTCAGTTTTTCTCCCCAATTACCTTCATATGATCACATTTCTGTCATCATTCACTGTTTATGAATACCAAAAACAAGTTAAGCAATTTGAAGAAATGCTTCCAACCTCACAAGAGGTTGGGGAAGGAAAGCTCCATTTACCTTATCTTGGCCAGGGCACAATAAATATTTCGCAAAGAGTCAACTTACGGTTGCTGGTCAAAGGGACCAGGTGCCATTTCCCACACACTCTTCACTGAAGCTATCTTTAGGTTAAGGTCCTGGGTAGCATGGGCAGTGGGGGAGTTGATACCAAGTCCATTTGCTGAAGTCACATCACTGGATATTGTCACAGACTTTGGAGGTTCTGCAATCTCAGTCTTCTCTGGTTGTTGGGGTTCAGCCTGGTAGCTCGTGAGAGCTTCATCAAACTCAAACTCGAGTTTCAGCTCAGTATCATCACTCTGAAAATTGAAAACATGAGCAACACTGAATTTCAACAGTACCCAAATTATTTTCAAACAATGTAAAGGCCTCTGAAGTTTTATGCACACATATGCTTTACATATTATATAAATAATCAACAGATAATAAATATATTGTTAAAATTTGGCAAAAGTCAGTGTAACCAACCAAGGTTAATCATGGTACACATAAAACAACTGACTGTCAAGGTGAAGGTCATCTAAACTCAATATCTTGTTTGGCCCCCATGGGAGTCCAGAAATACCTGGCATTGCTGTTAAATTGCCCCTTGTGTGTACCAAGTCTGTTCTACCGGTATGGAAGATGGTGGCCATTATCATTACATCTTTTGTTCACATAAAATGACAGTCATAAATATTACATGCATTCTCAGCGATCTTGTCTGCCTGATGATTTGATTGAAATGTCTATTACATCGACAATCAAACTAATCATGGTTCTCTAAGGACATACTAACCTTGAAAAAGCGGTCTTTGATACTGGGCGGCATCTGAATGGGGTCTGGTTTCTTATCCTTGACCAAGTCAGGTTTTTTCACAGCCTTACTGCTCTCTTTGTGTAGGGCCTCTTTCACACTCATCTTCTCACTGCGGCTGGGCTGCAAGAAGCAAAGCATTTGTTGAGTCTACCTCCATGAAGCGGCTCACACAGCCATCAATGAGGAAAATGGGATTTTATGCCACTTTTTGGTAATACTCAAAAATAATACTCAACAGTTACTTTCACCAGACCTGGGCTTCACACAGTGAGATGGCAAACATACGCCAGTCAACGCAAGGCTACCTCACTGTAGACTTCACACACTGTACCCATGTAGTGTTTGTACATGCACCTTTATCATGGCAAGGCAACACTTCCTAAGTAACGATATAATTACAGAAACAGTATTCTGGTTGCACATATTTACCACTTTCTTGAAACCCATGTGAGTGAATATGGTTTTATGCCGCTTTAAGCAATATTTCAGCAATAGCATGGCGGGAGACACCAGAAATGGGCTTCACACATTGTACCCATGTACGAGCAAACACTTTAACCACTAGGCTACCCCACCGCCCCATTAAAATCCATGAGCAGGCAAATATTTCAGAACATTTTCACTCTATAATTTCATAAAATCCTAAGGACAATTTGGATGGGTGTGTCCAAGAAAATCCTTAAAAATATATTACAAACTCTGTGCTGACAAACACTGCATTTCTAGGATTCAAACCCAGATTAGCAGACCCTAGAAGGATAACAGGCCACAGCAAATTATGCTTTTGAAAACTGTGCCATAAGTGTTCGGTTCATTCCACAGGAGGACAATAACATAGTTAAATATCCAACCATGTATTAAGATGTGCAAATACAACTAGCTGAAAATCAACAACTGATCATTGTCCAACTAACATAACCAAGAGTATGGACTGGTTAGAAATACCTTAGGTTGCCTCTGAGGCTGTGGTTTGGGTGCATCAAAGTTTGGTGTGTCTTCCAGCTCCTTGTTTATTCTCTCTTCCAGCATTTTATCCTGAAAAATGGGACACGTGTAACAAGATTCATAAACATTTTTTCTCAGGTATAAATTTGCCAAACAGTACTGCACTCTCAACTTAAAATGGGTTATCTAATTTCAGTTGCAAAAAAATGATCAAAATCAAAACTAAGTAAGACACTGATGTAAAAGAAGCAATGAAACAGAGAGAAAACAAATTTAGACAAATGACAAAATCATCTAGAATTGGCCAAAGGTAAGCCAAATCATGCTTACTTATCAACAAATAATACATTAAGGAATGTGCAAGCTATCTATAATTAGAATTAGTCTAACAATAACTAAATCAGTCCTACTACAACCATGCTTACAGTCTATACACATATTACAGGGTCTTCATTTCTCCGAACCTGGTGTCCAAAGACAACTGGAATCTTCGGTGATGAGAACATTTCTGTTGCATGCAGGGTACAAGTAAAAACTCAAGCTGAACCACAACAAACTACAACCAAAGACGAGGAGGCTGGACGACAACTCTGAGGCAAGCCGAGCTCGTTCTCTTTCAATGTTGCTTCTATACCTTAGACTCATCCTTATGCTTGTTTTCTGCGCTTGGGGAGCTCCGGGTAGATGAGGCGGTAGAATTAGGCTGGTCACTTACATCTATCCCACTGTCGTGCTGGTCGCCCTTGTCCATCTTGTTATCCACCGCTACGGGGGACTGCGATGGCCCCAGAGTCATGGAGAAGTTGATAGGCTTAGTCCACGCACTCACAGTAGGGATAGGGGCCGGCGTCATCGACAATGGTGGCACCTGGGACTGCATACTCAGCTTCTGGGAAGACATGGCAACAGTCATCTGCTGGGATGGCTGTTGTTGTTGCTGCTGCTGTTGCTGCTGCTGCTGTTGTTGTTGTTGCTGGTTTGACTTGGGTGCAGAGTCTGAGAGAGAAGAAATGAATGTGAAATGACCATATTTTCACTTGAATATTACATTTTCCAGTAAATCAAATTTATATATCGTCCTTATGCAAAGGAGTTTACTGAATATAAACACCCATATTCAATCTTTCCTGAAGTAGGCTACACTAAAATATATCTCCATAATTTATGCCTAGTTCGGCAAAGGATGGAAGGTGGATGTTTATATTCAGCTAAGTCCCATGCATGAGGACGATGTATACCGTATATGACTGTCTATAAGCCGAATTTTGAGGACCAAAAAAAGCAGTCTGTAGAAGGGGGTCGTCTTATCCATGGGTTACGCTTTTGTCAAACTTTTTTCCAGGGGTAAGAAAACAACATCGTATCACTTCGCGTGAACAAACAACAGAAGACGACTTTGTCAGTAGACACGTCAAATTTGCAATTAAACATCACTAGACCAGATTATTTACCTTTTAAGTTCTAAGTTGTTTTTGCTGGGCATTGTATTATTTGCAGGGATTAAGATTACCGTGTGTATCTGAGCCGGAAATAGCAATCGGCTGTGCACATGTTTCCCGGCGATCAAGTTCAAACATGCACAATAATATAACAGGACGAATTCTGACGCAGTCGTCAGTACAATATAATACAGAATACTATTATTTAACCCAAAGAAATATATCCTAGCATTGTGTAATTTTAATTAAGGTTTTTGCTCTATAAATTAATTAAGATTAAGATTACCGTGTGTATTTGTGCCGGAAATAGCAATCAGCAGCGAACAAGTTCAAACATGCACAATAATATAACGGGACGAATTCTGACGACCAGTCGTCAGTAAAATATAATACAGAGTACTATTATTTAACCCAAAGAAATATAACCTAGCATTGTGTAATTTTAATTGCAGTTTTTATGTAAAATATATATAATCAACACTAAGGTTATACGGACCCTCATGAACGTGTTAAGTTGTACGCACATGGAATGGGGTAAACTACGGAAGCCATTTAAATTCACACATTTTTACCGATGTTACTGTAAACTAGCAGTCAATGGAAAACGAGGCGGTAATCAGTTCGTGATTGTTGAATGGGGTAAAATAAGCAAGCCAGTTTGTTGCTACAATACATATGATATTTAAAGAAACAAAATATATTATGCATTTTCTGTCAACTACACTTTGTTTCGGTCCGTGAGTAGATGCAATATATATGACAGTGAATTCTTTAAATAATGTGGACCAAAGTTATAATTATTGGTAACTACCAGTTGTCTGTGTTTGCCGCAATTAGGATCCCATCGCGGGGGATCGACTTATGCACGAAACATACCATTTGACACTGATTTTAAGGGTCAAGTTTGGGGGTCGTCTTATCCATGGGGTCGTCTTATAGACGGTCATATACGGAAATTTTGTTTTGCAACCTGAGCGCATCACATTTGTCATCAAAACCCTGTGATCATGATATAACTGGGGCGGTGGAGTAGCCAAGTGATTAAAGTGTCTGCTTGTCATGCTGAAGACCCGGGTTCGATTCCCCATATGGGGACAATGCGTGAAGCCCATTTCTCCTATCCCCCACTGTGATATTGCTGGAATACTGCTAAAAGCCATACTCACTCACCATGATATAACTAACAATGCGATAAAAATGAAGTCCATTTTTACAGTACTGAAGTTTCCTACTGTGTACACTTACTATTGGAGTCTCCATTTGAGAGGTGGGCTGGAGCAGGGATGTTGTTAGCAAGGTCATTGTTCCACTGTTCAATCTTGGGCATCACATCCAGGTTGGCCTCTTTCTCCTTCTCTCTCTGCTCTTTTTGTTTGGCAAAGCGTGGTGGCAAGCGACTCATTTTGCTGAATCTGGCACGCTCAATCTTTGGTGTGAGGCCTTTGGGTTTCGCAATTACCTGTGAAAATACATCATTCAAAGTTGACATGGAAAAAAAGGAACCAATTCCAACAACATCCTAAAAACAAGTGATGATCTGGGATATTACAAGCAACACCTCAACACCTTTTTGTGTAAACATTGCAGCTAGGACATCCTACCTGTTTGTAAATTATCACTCTAAGCCAAGCAGAGTTACAATTAACTGCATTTGAATAAAACATGTTTAACAACCAACAAGCAGACTCAGATGTTATAAAACTTAAATCACAGTTTTCATTGGATTGACAGATTACAAACACTCATCACTGCATGCTGTTGGTGTGATACAGACATCAATTTGACATACGTCAACACAAAAACACCCCACTTATCCATCACTAGTGACAGATGAAATATCTGAGTACAAGTGATCTCTTCTGTTGTTGGTTGTTATTCAACACCGCACTCAGCAATATTCCAGCCATATGGCAGCTGTCTGTAAATAATCCAGTGATCAACAGCAAGAGCAATTGGGATACGATGAAGTGTCAAGCAGTCAGAGAGCTTGACCACCCCATCCCTTTAGTCGCCTCTTACAAGCATTAGTTTGCTGAAGACCAGTTCAAATCCGGATCTTCCTGGGACTCTTGTGTATCTACTGTTGTCACAGTTCGTGGCATACATGACTTCCATCATCAATGTGACAATCATATCACACTGGTAATGAATGCACTGACTGGTTTGAAGCCATTTGGTTAAGTTAGCACCACAACTCAGAGGGGAACAGTTATTTGCCATGTTGCAGCCACATCATGACGGACTGTAATAATCCAGTCCAGGCAACCAATGGTTAACGTTGTACAAGCAACTATACAAGTCATCAAGGTCAATGATAGTCAACATTGTAACCATAAAGGCCTGTTTACTCCTCTAGAAAGACAAGGGAAGATGCAAAACACTTGCAATAATTTGACATATATTGTACCTTTGATGCAGGGTCTCGTTTTTTGTGAGTCTCCGACATTTTCTTCATCTCCGCTTCCTGCATCTTCTGTTTGATTTTGATGGCCTTTTTTGATGTGACCTCCTGAAAGCCTTCATTGTTCTCAAATAGAAAGTTGGGGTCATCGATTGTCACTTCAGGCTGATCATCAATAACCACCACACCTGCAACCGGCAAGCAATGGGTAAATATACCAGATTCCACATGGCATTATTAATAAGAAACGTGTTGGGGGCTCTACACATCTTTGACTTGCTCAGTAGCTTTACAATATAATCAGCCAATATAAATAGTCATTGGATTGACAGATATAAGAATCATCCTTGCAAGTCACGTATGTTGCATCCCTCCCAGCACACTATATATAGCCAATAAAGTAAAAAGTAACAAGTACTTAATATCAATTACCTAATTTGGAGATGCCAACACTAAGATCACAGAAATTCCTTTCAGGCTACAGTACAATGTTTCCACTCATTGAAAAATCTTCGGTCAGTGAAAACCACGCATTTTGTTGAGTGCTAGTGTGATTTTTCCGTCGCACATCGCGGCGCTGATGACTGGAAACGTTAATACCAACATTTGGCTCAGAAATACTAATGTTAAATTTGAAACATAAGAAAGTGACAGATAAAGATAGTCTGCCTGACAATTCACCATGTTTCCACTTGTTGCAAGAGCAATGACTTCTTAAGACAAGTTTACGCAAAGGACGCAACCCTTTACATCCCACTGGCTTTGTTTACCTCCGGTTTGCATGCAATAAAGTTAATTGATTTTCAACAACTTCTGAGCTTTGAAATGGAAATTTGATACTAATTAAAATGTTGAAATTTATTGTGTATGGTACTTATGCTATTTCATAACTTACTGTATTTTATTTAAAATTTGTTATATTTTTTGCTGCTATCGTAGTCACATATTTTGTGTTGTTTTTTCGTAACGAATACGATAAAATCTTTATCATATGGGTTGGCATCTCTACCTAATTGTTTCCATATATGGTTCACATAAATGTCACCATAAACCTTGATAAAACTACTTTCTTGATAAAATTACTTTACTGTTTGAGCTTGGAAAGTTCTTTGTGGAAAGTGGGGATACTTTTGCCAACATGAAGAAAACATTTATCGTCTTTTCATACTTTAAAGGGATGCATAGTTTAACCAGTTAGCTGTAGGTTAGACCACAACAAAATGCTGAATACCTATTCTTGGAGAATGCTTTTCAAGACTTTGATACATAAATCACAAGCATTCATTAGTTTCCATTATCAAAACTGACAGACGCTAGGTTTCTTTTTTAATTACTTGTTACATATCAAAATGCAATCTTCAAACATCTATCATGTTCAACTAAACACTCATCTACAAGCATGCTCAGGTGAAAAAGAAATCAAATCACAGTTTTCATTGGATTGACAGATTACGAATGTTCATCACTGCATGCCGATGGTGTGATAATTGAAGATATTTATGTCATTTGCCATACCTTGAATCATTTTAAGGATTAATGTGGGGTCATTCTTTCGTTGTGTGTTATTAACATTCCACTTTAACTTCACTAAAAATGAAAAGACCAGATTAGGAAACTAAGAATTCAGATAATCTATGTAAATATCGAGAAAGTATAAACTCAATGTTATGTCCCTGTAAAGTTTTTTAGAACCGTAATCCTTATATTACAAGTATGTAAATGAATGCTTCTTAACGATTCAATCAACAGTATTCCATGTCGCAATCGCCATAACTACTGTAAACACTCCATGGTCAACTCCAAAAGGCATGGCCTGTATGAGAGCAATATTTCCTGATCCCAATATGGGCCTCTTAACCAGCTGATCAATATTAATTCAACTAAATGCATGTCTGCATTACCCCTAAGACAATAGTTAATGAAATGTAACTTCCACAGCACCACAGATACTTACTTGCATAGTTGTTTATGTCAATATTAGCCAAGGCGTCTTTCTTCTCCTTCTCATTCTTCAAAGGTTTTGAAACGTCTGACAGGTCCGACTTCCTCCCCATGTTCTTATTTCTGCAACAAAACAAACAATTAAAATTAAAATGTTTGTTCCTAATGAGATTACGAATTTTCAGGCCTAGTCAATACAGTTCATGTGTCTTTTTATTCTTATTCTATCATAAGAACGTTCAGAGCCTAAAATAGGGTTGTAATCATGTACATGTATATCAGAATCTCAGGGTTAGAAATATAGAAATTTATTTATATATTTTTTTCAAATTCTTTTTATTCATTACAGTTAATTTTTAACTTTACTACTATAAAAAAAAGTGATCTGCTTTAGGGCTCCTTTAACTCTTTCAACACCAGTCAACCAGAGGCATTTACTGCCATGACACCGAGTTCCCAGAGACTCTGAGGTCATAGATGAAGCCTATGTTTATGAAGGAAATTATAAGCTTGCAAAACGTTATTGCTACTACATCCAATACACCATTTAAAAGATCTAATCCTCATGTTGATAAATATGAAGTTTATTTTTATAATATTATTCAAATAATACAACTTCAACTTAAATAAAATTATTTTGAATGAAAATGCAAGCTTACATTTATAACGTCCAGATAAACCACGAAAGAAGCAAAAACTAAGGCGATTTTTTTCCATTTGTGACATGTCATAACATGCCCGTGCCTTTTTCTTTTATATTTTCACTTTTACGTAATCAGAAAATTATTATAAAAAGATTTCTTAAATAATATGTATGGTCGCCTATTTCCCGATATCTGTGGCTTTCCGCTCGGTAACATGACACTACAACGGAAAATACCTCCGTTTTGAAGCAGTATGAATAACATGGGAGGCGAATCGTTTGATGCCGGGTATCGTTCGAAAAGCTCTGAACATCAACAACATCACTGAACCCTTGCCGAGAGTATTTTCACAGTTGTAAGAAGCGATTTTATTGGATAAAAATTGGTTTCTAATGGCGCTTTTCGCTACAGTCTGCTATAAGGGTCGTGATTGGTCAAAATCAGACACGTGGCCTAAGGCAGCCAATCATATTACGGCAATGGATACCACCCTCGTAAACGAAATTTTTAGATTTAGACGAAAGTTTTGGGTAAAATAATGCTATTCTGAACATATTAAGCAATAAATCGCTACATATACGTAAATTATGGGACTTATTGGGACGTATCGTGCTAGGTTATGACCTGTGACAAAAATGCTTCATGCATATATTTTCGCATTAAACATCGTGGTCCGAAGCGTGAAGATTGAGGCGCGAGAGCGAGATGTCACTTGTCAGTGATTTGACTTGCATTACATGATCGCACAAAAGATGGAAAAAGTAATTTTATATATACGTTTGACAACTTTTATGAATGCTGTTGTTGATTTTATTCATTAGTTTATTCTATTTATTTAATCATTTCCTCGAAACATCGTTACTTTGCTCTTTGACAATGTTATTGTGGACCCGGCTCGAAGCATGTGTCCGAGAATCGTTGTTTTCAATTACATTCGAAAAATAGTTTATAATTTTAATTCTGCCGATAATATATGATCAATTGAAATTTAATAAGTGTTTCCAGACATTGTGAAATGTGATGGATTTAATATATGAATCATAAGTCAGGTAAGTTCCTAAAATTATGTCTCATTTTGACGTGACTACTGCCTGGCCGCTTAAGCGGCCTCCGGTGTCTGGGGACTCATAACGTTGTGGCCGCTTAAGCGGCCTGCGGTGTTGAAAGGGTTAAGGTGAATGTGATAGTGATAGTGAAACATCATATATCCTTTAAAATTTCTGACTTTCAAAATTAAACTTCAATACATGAAAACTGAAGCTCAGCCAAATACTTTCAATCTATGTGCATGACATGGGACCAAGGGGCCATAAACAGCTGTCCAGTGTTTCCAATTAAGTTCTCGTCATAAACCTTATGAACCGTAAAGATTTAAGATATCATGAAAACTGCAGCTCAGCCAAATGGTAGATTACAAATAAGCCAAAATATAAGAGCTCACACAGATAGTGGCTCAAATTGTCAACACCAGCTACTTATTGTTTAATGCTATCGTGCATATGGAGGCACCAGTCTGTTAAGCATTATGGGAGCACCTTTAGAATACAGCACCACAACTTCTCGAGAGGACGATCTCTGCCGTAGGTCACGTCATTAAGACAAGCAACCAGTTTGTCAGAACCCATCGGACGCGACCCCGCGACCTTCAGACCGTAATACAAATAAATATGAGCGTATTAGTGAAAAAAGAAAAATATTTCAAACCGGTGCTTGCAAAAAAATTGTGCATCCACCGGTATAGAACTACTGGAAACTCAACATCGTTGGGCTTATGCAATGGCATAGCTAGTCGAGATGAAACACCAGTGAGCAGAGCTTATACGCACTCGCTGAGCTAGACAACCGTGTTGCCATGCAGGCGTCATTGGGCATTGTTTCGAGAACGTGCTTTCGAACAAAATCACATTACATTACGTAAAAGGGTATTATGACGTATTTTTAAAGTTTGTGGTGCTTTATTCTAAAGGTAGGCCGAATTATGTGCATAATAACTTGTCAGCGTTTACCTTGATACAGATAGAAGACAGTTTTTAAGGGAGGGTAAGGTAAGTAAGCTGAAGACAGGTAAGCTAAGTTCAGTGAAACATCATGACTTCTTGGGAACGGGTTTCCACTTGTAATTGAGCTAAACTTGAGTTTTGTGTATATATATCTCCAGCAGCTTGACACCCCTAAGCTATGGATAAACAAGTGTGAAAACAAATTGCCATTAACATCATGAACTATTGGGAACATTCTATTCTTCACAAAAGAGTATCATGTTTTACAAGCCATCAGTATTATGGGTGATAGATGGAGAGTTATCACTGCACATAGCTCAATCAATTACTGCATCATCTGGCTGTCTAAATCTTTCACAGGTTCTATCCCTAACCCATTCAACACCGTAGGCCAGAAAACCGGCCAAGACGTCACGAGTCCCCAGACAGGCAGTAGTCACATCCAAATGATTTTTAATTTTAGGAACCTAACATACATATGAGTCTTTTATCAAATCTATTACTTTTCACGTCTGAAAAAGCTTATTAAATTTCAAATGATCATATATTATCGACAGGATTAGAATTATAAACTATTTTTCGCAATGTTATTGAAAAAAAATAAAATTCTTAGACACATGCTTCCGCAAGGGTCCACAGCAAAGTTGTCAAAGAGCAAAGTAACGATGTTTCGAGAAAATAATTAACAAACTGAATAAACTGAAAAATAACATCCACAACAGTACTCATAAAAGTTGTCAAACGTACATTATAACTTACTATTTCAATCTTTTTGAGCGTTCGTGTATTGTAATGCAAGTGACATCTCGGCTTTCGTCGCTTCGAACTTCACGCTCGGACACATGTTTAATGCTAAAATGTATGCATGAAGCATTTTTGTCACAGGTCATAACCTAGCACGATACGTCCACTAAGTTCCATAATATACGTATAGGTGGTGATTTATTGCATAACACGTTCAGAATAGCGTGATTTTAACCCAAAACTTTCGTCTGAATCCTTAGTTTTCGTTTACGAGGACAGTATCCATTGCTGTAATATGATTGGCTGCCTTAGGTCACATGTACGATTTTGACCAATCACGGTCTTATATCAGACTGTGGCGAAAAAGCATTATTAGAAACCAATCTTTATCCAATAAAATCGCTTCTTACAACTGTGAAAATACTCTTGGCAAGGGTACAATGATACTGTTGATGTTCAGAGCTTTCGAACGATACCGCCATCAAATGAATCGCCTCACATGTTAATCATACGAAGCTTCGAAACCCAAGGTATTTCACGCTGTTGTATCACGTTACCGAGCGGAAAGTCACTGATATCGGGAAATAGACGACAATACATATGATTTGAGAAATCTTTTTAAAAGTAAATTTCTGATTACAAAAAAATGAAAATATAGAAGAAAAACGTAAGGGGATATTATGACATGTTACAAATGGAAAACAATTTGCTCCCTTTGTGGTTTATCTGGACATTAAAAATGTTTAGCTTGCATTTTCATTAAAAATTAAATTACTTACGTTGTAGTTGGATTATTTGAATAACATGATCAAAAATAAATTTCATATTTATGAACAGTAGGATTAGACTTTTCAAATGGTGTATGATATGTAGTAGCAATAATGTTTCACAAGCTGATATTTTCCTTGATCAACATAGGCTCCATCTATGACCTCAGAGTCTCTGGGAACTCGGTGTCATGGCAGTAAAAGCCTCTGGTTGACTGGTGTTGAAAGAGTTAATTACAGAGAAATACCAGTGATAGACATAACAATATCAATTACTTTTTCATTTTAACAGATAGCATCTTCAGTCTGGGATAACAGAATTCTGTCTCTGAATCTGAATACCAACAGAGGTAGTGCATTGCAGCTTATGAATACTTTTAATCCATGTGGACGACATAAAACCAAGAGAGGCCATAAACAGCTGTCTAAACATTGTTTTAATTTTTGTTTTAAGTCATAAATCTCAAGATAAATCTTCAAGATTTAAAGGATTGCGAAAACTGCAGCTACGTTGTGGGTGTCTCTCCAGCAGCTTGACACCGCTACATTATCGATAAACCAGGGTGAAACAAATTGTTTTTAACATCATGAACCATTGGGTACTTGGGGACATTCTATTCTTCACAAAAGACAAGCCATCAGTATTATGGGTGATAGATGGAGAGTTATCACTGCACATAGCTCAATCAATTACTGCATCATATGGCTGTCTAAATCTTTCACAGGTTCTATCCTTAATTACAGAGAAATACCAGTGATAGACATAACAATATCAATTAGTTTTTCATTTTAACAGATAACAACATCTGTCTGGGATAACAGAATTCTGCCTCTGAATCTGAATACCAACAGGTATTGCGGCTTATGAATACTTTTAATCCATGTGGACGACATAAAACCAATAGAGGCCATAAACAGCTGGCCAAACCTATGATAAATCTTTAAGATTGAAGGGATTGTGAAAACTGCAACCCAGTTGTGTGTGTATGTCTCTAGCAGCTTGACACCCCTACCATTACAGATAAACCAGGGTGAAAACATTGGTTTCAACATCATGAACCATTGACTACTTGATGACATTCTATTCTTCACAAAAGAGCAAAAGATGGCTTGTGTTGGACAAGCCATCAGTATTATGGGTGATAGATGGAGGGTTATCACTGCACAAAGCTCAATCAATTACTGCATCATCTGGCTGTCCAAATCTACTCACAAGTTCTATCCTTAATTAGGCCAAATAAAAAAAATGTTGTGATTCCGATTATACCTCTTTAAAATTTAGGGTAGGTAGGTAGGAATTTTTTTTTTTTTTTTTTTTTTTTTTTAAAGAAGTAGAGTATGAACTAATAACACATTTATGAATATATAACTATTTATTCAATCAAGCTTGTGGCCATCATGTCGACTTTATCAGAATGACCGATGTCCATTGGTGCCGGGCAAAAACAATGGTATCTGAAAGCTTATTTTATTCATACCTCTTAAAAAAACTTGGGTTGGCACCAGAATTCAAGGGTCGGTCGGGTAATCAGAACCACAACATTTTTTTTTATAGGCCTTACAGAGAAATACCAGTGGTGTCAGACATTAAACAAATAACCAAGTCATCAGGTGACAGCAACATTATAATTATACACATACTCAAAAGATATCACAATGCGACCTCCTTTGGAATTTTCATTCTAACAAACAGCATCTTCTGCGTGGGACAACAGTATTTGGTCTCAGAATCACAACAGCACAGCATTGCGACTTCTGAGTACTTTAATCTATGTGCATGACATGGGACCAAGGGGCCATATAACAGCTGTCCAGTGTTTCCAATTAAGTTCTTGTCATAAATCTTATGAACCTTACAGATTTAAGGGATCATGAAAACTGCAGCTCAGCCAAATGGTAGATTAAAAATATGCCAAAACCCAAGAAGGCAATTTTAAAGGCAGGGTAAAGAAAGAAAGCTGAAGATTAGTAGAAGTTCTGTTGTTATTAACATCATGAACCATTGGGTACTTGGGACATTCTATTCTTCACAAAAGACAAGCCATCAGTATTATGGGTGATAGATGGAGAGTTATCACTGCACAAAGCTCAATCAATTACTGCATCATCTGGCTGTCTAAATCTACTCAGAAAGTTTTATCCTTAATTGCAGAGAGAGTGGTGTCCCTAGATTAAGAAGCCATAATCAAAAATCAAAGACCACCCTCATGTAAAAAAAACCTGCATATTCTACTCATTTCAGCTGTCAGCAGTAAACTAAATAAAATAATAAAAGATTTCTTTCTCACCTGTTGTTCATACTGTTAATGGCATTGTTGATGGCCGTGGGATCATTAGGCACAATTCCATCCACACGGTACACGGTCTTCACATTCTCCTTATGGTTCACATTAACAGTTGCCTTGGCTTTTGGTACTGAGTTCGACGGACCTGCCCCGTTTTTTGTCGAGTTTGGGGACTTTTCCTTATTTGAATTCCTCCTTTCCATGCTATTTGACTTCCTAGAATCCACACTATTATTTACACGTCTATTCTGGCGGTCATTAAGAGGCCGTTGGCTGGAAAAACTTTTTTTCGAGGGTTGATCGCGCTTATCTTTATTAGCGTCTCTTATCTCGTTTTTTGGATCCTTTTTTTCAAGGACATCACTACTTTCAGAAGCAGTTTCCCACTCTTCCCCTTCATTTGACGCCTGCTTTGTCAATGGGGGTTTCTTAGAATTAGTTGTAGGGGGAGCACTTCCTCCTCTTCCTTTTGATCGACCACCTCTACCTCCACGTTCAAAACCCCGTCCTCGTTCAGCACTCATGCCACCTCTTCGGGCGAATCTCGGAGGAGGGGGGTTTCTTTCTTGTCTCCTGTCCCGTCTGGAAAGTAAAATACAGCATAAATATTTAACAGAGGTGACCTTAATCCCTTGTTTTCAAGGTTTTTAAGAAGCAAAATATACATTGACTTGCACAGTCAAGCAGCCTTAGATAATTAAAATATTATGTTGCTTTATATAATAATCCCATCCACATATTGACCCATGCAATCTGTGATTTCTCAATATTATTTCTGAGATCATGAAGCGTTCATTCATCATAGCCATTCACTGACAAGTCTACAAAAATTGTTCATTAACCTGTTTTGAGGTCCCATGTCCCCATAATCTCTCCTGTCTCCATTGGTCATGGGTGGGCGACTGTAACCACCCCTCTGAGGTGGAGCTGAGAAGTACCTCCCTCCTCTGCCTCGACCACCTCTCGGTGGACCTTGACCTGCATTTCCACCTGGATGTAACATATCAATATCAATACAGGTACATACCTAACAGTGTTAAGTTTTAACAATATGCCTCAGGATTAAATAGATTATGAAGTAGGTTGGGCAAGTCAGGTTATATTAACTTAAATTTGATTTCCATCAACATCTCGTCCCACATTCTCTTTTTTGTAACATAAACCCAACTTTACATTGTACAATCCCTGATAATTACCACTGCCATTAAATTCAGCACTTCCATTATTTTTAGAACAATTACACATGTAAGTAATGTTAAAAGACATAAAACACCAAAATGAGGTAATGAACTTACCTCTCCCTCTTCTTGAAGGTTCCCCTCTTGGTGTGAAGCCCCCAGCGTTGGCACTGGCAGTGGCACTGGACTGTCGATATCCACCACCTCTTTCTTTACTATCGTCATCAAGATCAGCACGTTCTCCATACGGTTTTGGCTGAAATCGGTCATTATTTTCATATCGTCTATCTCTCATCCAAGGATTATTGCGTGGCCTACCCCGCTCTTCCCGAGGGTGTGGCGCACCTTTGTCCTTTTGACTTGCAGACTTCTGAGTGTTGTTGATCTCCTCTTTCGTTTCTTTTGTCAATTTCACATCCTTGTTCTCCTTATCCTTTCCCTGAGCAACTTCCCTGGCTTCCGATGTCCTCTCACTTGAGCTTTCACTGTAAGTGCCACTTGTCTCATCAACAGACACATCACTCTCCCTCATCACGTCCACGCCGCCTTTTTGACGTGTCAACATCCTCCCCCTCGGCTTGATCATCTTCAGGACGATCTTTCCAGTGACCAAACGACTGACCCCTGTCTGATCTTTGACCTCTGAATGGTCTATCCAAACTGTGGAAGTCACCTCTTCCACGTCCTCGGCTAGAACCAAGTCCACCACGGGCACCTCGTCCCCTGCCACGTCCTCGACCACGCACAAATTCTCTACCACGTCCAGGAACACTTCTGGTTCTGTCCCTATCGCCACGATCTCGGTCACGGTCTCGCTCAAACCTGTCCATGTATGGCTCCTCTTTCTTCTTTTTTGCAGGTGGTCTGTCCTTGCCAGGCCCTCGATCCCGCCTATCATCAAATCCATCCCTCTCAATCTGGGTTTTTTCCTTCTTTTCTTCACGGCTTTCAAATTTTGGCTCAGGGGCGGATTCCTGCTGTTTTTCCTTTGCTGCGTTTCTATGCAAAAAAAAGAAAAAGTATTAATACTATTATTCTATGAAAGTGGAAATCAGATTATTCAGTTTATTGCACATGCTGAGTATTAGAGTAGCTTAAGAGTATTTGTCTGCTTGACAAATGCTCACATACTTTTCACTTTGTCTCCTGCTCCAGACCGTTTCAGTTCTGGAAGAATCTGGGACTGCCACCACCTCTCTCTGGGACTCTTTCTTGATTGACTCCTGCAAGAAAACAAACATTCATCAAATTTCAATATCATCTATCCAGCTCTTAAATTACATTTAAGGGTTTTAATTTGATTTTGACAAGCTCTGGGACAAATTAACATCAAGGATGTTCCTCCCACTTTTGAGAAGACGTTTTCAATTTGTGTGCAGTTTCTTCTGTAACACTGGCTTGAATATCCTTCATTACATATGAAACTGGAAAACACTTACACTGATATTTACACTTACCCTGCTTGGTTCTTTCCTCAAGCTGGTTGGCTTTTCATGGAGAACTGGCTCCTTTGGTGAATCACTTTTTCTTTCAGAGGATGCAGCCGAGCTGGTTGAGTTGTTGGATGCACTTCGCTTTGAGTGACATGAAGTTACTGCGTGGTGGTGGTGCAGACTGCGCCTGTTGTGGAGGTATCGGTGGTGGACAACTTGGGTGATGGTCTCGCCCTGACAAGACAATGCACAATCAGTACAAATGGTGACTGGCCATAATTCTTATTCTTTCAGTCTTGTAAGTACAAATTGGTTTATACTCAAGTCCCCAAATGCTATTAGCCTTTTGATTCTTTTAACATTGGACATATTTATAATATTTGCCAAGTTGCATCTCTGTACTCTTCAAGCCAGTGATCATCAATATCCTGAGCCTCAATACACACTAATTGGGTACTACCATGTCAATGAAAGTAATGTTGCTCACGTGATTTGCCCTCATCGATTCCTCCCCATGCTCTTTGTGGTTGAGACGGAGGACCTCTGTCATGTCTTGTTTGTGAGCTTTGAAAATTGCTATGACTTCCCCAATCCTTCATCCTCCTGAATTCAGACTCTTTGTCATCCCTCTTGTCCAAATCAGGTTTCTGTCGTCGGGGCTCTGGTGGAACCTCTTCAGATCTGAAATTAAAGAATATAAAATACATCTTATTCTTGTTCCATGCGTCAGTAAGAGATTCCTTTCACAGAGCAAATGATGGTAAACACATGAGTCAAGTTGAGGTTTAACACTGCAGTCACCTATATTCAAATTATATCAACATTACCTTTACATAATCATTCCAGGCAAATGGCGGTTGATATTATTACAATCCACCTTGGGGTTAGTCATGATATGACTGAAATGTTTCCAATGTGAAGTTATCTAACTCGCTCAGTTCTGGCTCTAAAAACCATGAATGGGATGCTAGAAATCGGATTCTGACCTGAATTTCAACTGTGTAGAATACAACAATGAAAGCAAGGTAACATCTTAACGTCAAAGCCAGTATGGCAAAATATTCTTTATTTAAGCATTACTTAGTAAACCACTCACTTTTCATCAACATCCCAACTTTCCAATTTGTCATCTTTGCCAACTGCTTCATCGAAGGGATCTCTCTGTACAACTGGACTCCTTGTCACTGAGCTTCGATGTTCAAGCTCCTTGGGGGCTTTGTCTGCAAGTGGGGGTCCATCCTGATCAATTTCTTTATCCCTGTGGTGGTCATCTCTGTCCCCCAATTCTCCCTGGTGTTCATAATCTCTGAAACAACAATCAAAGCGTATCTGATGGATGAAGAACTATGGACAAACATTTGAAAGCCAACTAAAATATTTATGGTACAAGCAGACATTTAGGTAGAAACCACATTCATTTTAAGAATGAGTATCAAACATATTCATCAGTTTCAATAACACAAGAAAGTTTACAACAATTTGATTTAAGCATGCATGGTTGCCTTTGCATACAACTATGAACATAAGAAGTATTTATCAAGGTTATAACAATTAAATTTACATCATGCAAATGTGCATGTAATTATAGACAAATTCACTCACTTTCTGTCATAGTCATATCTTTCATAGTCATGGTACATCCTTGGATCAAAGTATGGTCCTCTTCTCATCTCATCATATGGGCCTGTGGGAGATAAACAAATATTTTGAAACAAGAATACTTAAGAGGTATATGTATAGGAATGAATTTGTTCTGCAAGTTAGTAATTTCTAATTTCCCCAAAAACATCAGATAAACGATCAGAAACAGTTACTCTTCAAAGATAGGTATCCCAAGGTTTCTTCATGATTGAAGTGAGTGAAATCATATAATAATAAGTCAGCATGTTCTGACTGTATCTGAGCAGCAAGTTCTGTTTACAAACCAGCCAAACAATCAGGTAACTCGGGTGTAGAAATTCAGATTGAAGAACAGTATTTAAACACACCTGGTGGTGGAGGTGGATATCCTCTCTCCATCCATGTACGTGGGTCTCTTGGATCACGTTCATACTGCTCTGGCTGTCGGGTTTCATTGTCTTGACTGTCTGTGCCAGAACCATGACTATCTGTGCGGCGACGCATTGGTGGGGGTGGGTACATGTGCATGCCTGCAAAATTAGAGTTTTAAGTTAGATGTTATCAATCTAGGAATAACAAATTCAACAAGTGAGTTTCTGCCCAAATGTCTGTCATTCAAACTGGGAATATCATCTTGCCACATTAATTGTTTCCACATTTAAATTTATTCCCCAGTATGTGCTTCTTTCAAGGAGAGCACATGCTGGCACGGGCAACTCCTTTACGTTTTTTTTGTACATTTTGTATATCTAACTTCACCTTGAAATACTCACCAGCCATTTCCATTCTTCCAGCATATCTGGGATCCATGAATGGGGGTGGTGGCATGCCTCCCCATGCCCGGGGATCATATGGCGTTCCTACCCAATGTGGTGGTGGTCCTTGCCCTGGCCGGAAGCCCTGGGGTAACTGTGGGTGTTGTCCCGATCCCTGCTGCGCGCTGCTGCTGCTGCTGCTGCTGCTGCTGCTGTGGTGTCTGGGAGGAGGGGGACTGCGATGTCTGCTGACGCATCATCTGCTCCTGCTGTTGTTTTTGAAATCGTGGAGGCACATTCCGAGCATAGGCTTTGGAGAAGGTCTGGTTACTCTGTCAGAAATTGAGATCAGAGACTAACTCACCACTCATATGGGTCTAGCAAGGGGCAATCTGATAGTTAAGAAAGGTTATATACATAGATGTCATATGGAAGGAATTTTGGATTTCTTTCAGGCAGAAAAGTTAGAAACTAACTACAGACAGACAACACAGTAAGAAAGATTGGACAGAGCGCAGAGAAAAGATTATTGCTAAATAAGAAAAAATGGACAAGCTTCCATTGATTATATGAAAGACAGGACAAACAAGCTTGTTTCATGCATATGTAAAATCATGCATCTAGAATACAATGAAAATAGTAAAAGCAGATGTGACAACAGCCTTGCCTCAGATACACCCTTGCTGTGAGTTTAGTCTCTGAGCTAAATACACTGACTATTTCTATAACACATAACCTTCTCATGCACAAAAGAAAATGCTCAATTTCCATGTCAATTTAGTTAAAATGATTTTCTTTTGTCCATTTCAGAGCAAAGTTACAAACAAATTTAATTTCATGTTTCTGAATAATGAGCATTTCTATTGTTAATGTTCAGTAGCCGTTTTGCATCTTTCAAGGACAATAACTTGAAAGTGGTAAGTCATTAGAACAATGAACTCCATAAGACAAAACACAAACATTTTGTTTAAAACTCAAACACCAACACCAAACTACCAGTCTACAAATAATTAAAACAAATTCATGCAATAGTAGTCAAATATAGTAGTGTCTCTTTCCACAATGGTGACCCAATACTAACTCTTATTACTTAGAAGTAGAAATGCATTTTCAGAGATAGGAATTGGGACTTGGCCATCAGTCAAAATTGACACATATCCTCGGGGGCTGGTAGAATGTATTTTTACATGTGTCCTTTCACTATTCAGAGAGCTCAATAGTGGTGCATGTTGTAATAGAACCTGATACATTTAATGGACCTGGCATCACCGAAACTCATCATATTGGGTCACCTATGTATTTGAGACTGTAAAAATTTAATGAAATAAATTATGAAATAATCACTCACTGTTGCTGGGTATTTTGACATGTCCCGATGAGATCTCTCTCTTCCATCCCTTGAATCTTTCTCACTACTCTCACTGGGAGTCCGGCTTGAGCGACCACCATCAGATTCAGCTCCATCTCGGCTCTCCTGGAACCAAAAATGGTTATGTTCAAAACCCACATTTCCGAACTTCAGCTATTCCTACTTCGCTCTCTACCATAGTGAAAGTCATAATCAAGAATGAAAGTCAAGGTGTACTTTGTTTAATCAACTTGTCATCATGAAAACAAAGATAATCAATAAAACTAAAAATATGTTTACACCAAATCATCAAACGGCAACCATTTTCAAAGCAGGGTATATAAAAGAAATTGTTAAGTGAATGTTATGAAATCATTCAACAGTTCAAATACAACAAAAAATAATTCACTTCTTTGGTGCTAAATCTGGTCATTTGAACATATCGCTTATATATTTATCAAAACAAACTCCAGCTGTAAGTAATAAACAAGTGTTTGCCACAAATATAACAATGTCCCCAGCCGCTAAAGAAGAATGAAATGTAACATATTTACTAGTTCTTATCTTTTGGTCACATAGATTACCTTTTGTGTGTGACAGTTTTTATTCATGGTCACTTCTCAGAATCTTCTCATAACCCAGAAGATATTTCAGGAATATAGTAGATTTGAATGTATAGATGCAGATACACATATTCACTGTCAGTATTAGTGTGTACTAGGGCTGGGACGGGTCCAAATTTTTGACCCGTGTACCCCACCCCCTATTACCCCACCTTACCCTGATACCCGTTATGCTAATTCCAGACATCAAATTTGTAACAAATGGCAATATATTCTTCAGCTCTGGGGCTAAAATTGGGAGCAACGTTTTATGTGAAATCGCAGTTCATGTTTGAAAAGTGGTCAAAGTGTTGTGGTGACCTTGAAAATAAGGTCAAAGTCACCAAAATCGACAGGTGTCTGTAATCCCCTTAATGTAGGCTGTCGGCAAATATGAAGACTGACTGACTGAGTTTGGTTTTACGCCGCTTTTAGCAATATTCCAGCAACATCACGGCGAGGGACACCAGAAATGGGCTTTACACATTGTGCCCACGTCGGGATTCGAACCCGGGTCTTCGGCGTGACGAGCCAACGCTTTAACTATTAGGCTACCCCACCGTCCCCCAAATATGAAGACAATGGGTACAACAGTGCATAAGAATTGGGATGTACGAACTGCTGCTGAATACAATGACCGCTGCAACGCAGAACGGGACAATGAATCATTTCAATAATGTGATAACATGACTTTCACATTTATAACCAGTAAGATAAGACCTTTCAAACTGAGTATGACATGTGAATGAGTGAGGGAGTTAAGCTTTATGCCATGACACCAGACATGGGCTTCGTATATTGTACCAACACGTGGAATTGAAATCGGATCTTCAGCATGAGGAGTGAATGATTTAACCACAAGGCAACCCACTGCAAAAATGTTCAGATATTTTCTCAAATATTTACTTCATTTATCACCAAGAAGCTGAATCAAGACCAACCTTATCCTCTTTCTTTTTGCCTGTTCTCTCATCCAGCTGCTTTAATTTCTCAGCAGCTGCGGCTTTCCTCTCGGCCTCCATGCGTCTCTCATCCTCTTCTCGTCGCTGTCGTGCTCTTTCTACAGCTGCATTTACTTCTTCTCCATGTTGTCTTCTCTTTTGTCTCCAAATCTCATCCTCATCCTCTGCTCCAGAATGTCGGTTCAGCTGTGGTGGGTGTGGGCCATATGGGGTGCTGGTCTCTGGTTGGGTGGAGGAGGAGGCATACGGAAATGGGGAGGGTATGGTCCTTGTTGAGACATGAAGTTGTAGGGATGCATTGGCCAACGCTGAAACAAGAGTAGACAATGCATATTAAATAAGTTTTATCGTCAGGGTATGATGACATGCCATCAACCATGACACCAAGCATGATCATCTGGTCAAGTCACCTCTTAAAACAAATGGTAGTTGCTTAAAGGGGACATGTTATAATCATACAACCGTGCACAGGTTTCGCTTAGGTAAGCCAGAAATTTAATACGATACAATAAGCAAAAGGACTTTCGTAAACATGAAAATGAGACGGAAACCTAAAAACATTACTTGCTCTGTTATTTTGACAAAAATAGAGAAAACTATACACACCCCATCCATTCCTGGTGGCGGAGGTCGAGGACCACCCCTGTACTGTGGGGGTGGAGGTCCATGTGTCCATCCCTCTCGGGATTTAGGAGGGCCCTGGTCATCCTATAATACAATGAAGACATTGCAGGAAGAGATTGAGTTAACATGGTCAAAGCAAGAGTGACAAACAAAATCTTTTTTATACCCCAGTTGTGAACTCATGAGACAGCCATCAGGTTTATGGGTGATAGATGAGAAGTTATCATTGTGAAAACTCAATGAAAATGTACATCATGTGGCTATCTCATTACAACTCATTTCTTTACTGTTTTCAAAGCAGACACATGAAATGGTATTTCTTTATTGATGAATGCCCCACTTAGCAATATTCCAGTGAGGTGAGGTGAAATTGGGTTTAACGTCGTGCTTGAGAATATTTCGCTCATATGACAACGTGCATGCGTGTGTATGTGTAGGTGCGGCTGCTTGTACTAGTCCAGACTTAAGCTGGTTTTATAGTGCTAGCTCACTGAGATACCATGCCGCAGTGAAGCATGAATACCCCGCTCAGACACAGTATACTGACTCCGAGCCGACCAGTAATTGTTGTACCCAATAATGCCGAGCGCCAGGCAGGGACCAACAAGTACCATATTTTAACGTCTTTTGGTATGACGCGGTCGAGATCGAACCCGCGATCTTCCGCTCTCCGGGCGGACGCTCTAACCACTACACCACGGAGGCGGTCAGCAATATTCCAGTAATATGACAGAGTAACTAAATCTGGATGACCTAAGATAATATCACTGTTGGGTTACACCGATTTATCAATCAAGTCATCAACACATGATAGATTTAGTTGGCACTTACAACAAACATTAGTTGATGGGGCCTAAAAATTCAAAAGTGAAAGGAACTATTCATCAAATTACCTTTTCCTTGTCATATTTGGATGTTTCCCTGTCCCGATCATGTTCAGAATCCTCACTGTGTCGGTCACTGTGTCGTTCCATCGGCCGATCTCCTTGCCGATCCGGTCTGTCATGTGGTCTGTCATGCTGTCTGTCCATCTGGCGTTCACCATGTCGGTCTCGTGTTTCTTCTTGTTTTCTAATATCTCTTGGTCTCCGGTCTCTCCTAGGAATTGTAAATACTCAAATTATAGTTTTCCCAAACAAATACCACAATGACCAAGTTCTAAATACATCTCTTGACAGTTAGTAGGGATGCAAACGGACACTGGCCTACTACAAGTCAATTTGTTAAAACTCAAAGGTATCCAAGGGGCTAGTACAAATCAGATGTTTTAGATTTCCTTACATGTAAATGGTCAAGTTTTTTGTTTTGTAAATATTTTTATTAAAATATTGTTACAACTGTCATAGGATTTAAAATCATCATTTAAATGCTTATATGTACCCCAAGGAGGACTTCTGAAAAAGAATCAAGGTATCCCAGGGGCTAGTAGAAATCAGATGTTTTAGATTTCCTTACATGTTAAATGTCTTATAAATGTTTTAGGTCAATCTAGATAATCAGTACTTACTTTCGTTCTTTGCCTGACTCATCTTCATCATCACTGAACACAAGCTTAGCACTGAAAGATTGAAAACAGAGTTTGTATTCCAGTAAGAGATACACACAACAGAATGAAGTTTTGAAGTATACAGTTTCTAAATTTTAAGCATATTTTGAAAAACATAAAAACACACAAAAAAACAACTTCTAACCATTGGCTCATTTCAATATCAAAAAGATGACAAATTCTGCTGTTTACATTCATTCCTACAACTAATATAGTATAGCCATCAGGTTAATGGGGGATAATAGGTGTCACAGTCAAGGTTCAATACTTTGCTATGATCTGCGGTTATTATATCATTAACCTTCATTTTTTTCAGAATCATATCTTACCTATAATCAATTTCTCCTTGAGCATCAGCCCATCCACCATCATTGGGCTCTGTGCGTAAAAGATCATCAAACTCTTTCAGGTCCTTATCCGATATGATGGCAGGTCTCTTTACACCCTCTTCTCCTTCTCGATCTCCTCTGTCCCGATCTCGATCACGATCTCGTTCTCGATCCAGTGGCCGAGGTGGCATGTGTGGAGGTGGGCCTCTGTATCTAACACATCCAAGATAAGAGTATCAGCTAAAGGAGAAATGCTGTGATCAAAATTATCAAATGGAAATAAACAGGTCCTTGCAAATGTGACCATCACTAATATAACTAAGGATCCCTTTCATATATTTTCATCGCATCTTGTTCTTTTAGCCAACACATCTCACACATCAAGATAACCTGTAACAACCTTCAGTTTAATGAACATGAACTAAACAATGCTATGCTCAATTTGACATTCGCACACATCTGCCAATCTATCTGTCATAGTTTGATTGCGAGGAAATCTTTGACCCTACCTTCCATCATAAGGGTAAGGTGGCCGTGGCATCCCTGGGTAGTTAGGTGGATAGCCAGTCGGCATTCTGCCAAACATCTGAAACAAGATTGTAGCCCATAAATCACCAGGAAATCACAGCTGTCAATCAATGGGATTCAGCAATATTATCCCCCAGTAAACGCATTTTCAGCATATCAAACTTGTCTGCAGTTCATTTCAAAAAGCAGGTGCACACATTTGAAGCTCATTCATGGCTCTTTCATGAACAATAAAGTAAAAGGTACATACTTGTCAGACAACCCATCAGTATTATGGGTGATAGATGTGAGTTCTCACTGCATGAAGCTCAATAAGAAACTGCATCATCTGGCTGTCTGAAACTACCCCTGAATAATCAAGATATATACTTGAATAGCTCAATACTTACATAGGGTGGCATCATTCCTCTGTATTGGGGGTGCGGCATGCCCATGTGAGGTGCCATGGGCATGGGGCCCTGGGTTGATGTGGGGCCCTGGTTAGAGCTGGGTCGTGGGGGGATCTGCGGGGAGGGAGAGGGGGTGTCGCCCCCACCGGGAGTCGGGGGGCCATTCGGCTGTGTTTCTGTGAGGGTCTGTGATGGTGAAGACGTCGGTGATAGACTGTCTTGTTTTGGCTGTGGTTGCTGCATGGCGCCACGCCCACCTCCTTCTCGCCAACTCCCTACATCTGCAATACGCCATTACCAGTTACAAATATAGGACCTAATTTTATCATAATTAATGCATTGAACTCCTTTTTGGATAAATTGAGTGAGTTAGTGAATATAACTTATTCCAGATAAAAACCTGTTACATTTAGAGGTGTGAATAGAATCTTGGGCAGCTGTCTGACAGTTGTCTGGCACATGAAAGGAATCAGCAAATTTTACAAATGAATGCAAATTATGAAGCGCTATAGATCACAAGTAACTCACTTTGTGGTCGCAAACTTGGCCCTGGTCCATATTGAGTATCTGTTTTTTCTTCCTTCTTTTTTATGTCCTTGGTTTCTTTTTCTTCCCCCAATGCTAGACTTGGAAATTCCTCTTGGAACAAGGGTGACTGATGACTCACAAGAGATCCTTGCAATCAAAATGACTTAACAGTAAACCTCCGTTTTTCTTTCACATCATTCCATAGTAGATCATTATTCTTATCTAGTTCATGAACAGCAACTACATTAAAACAACGTGTGCTTATGCATCACAATTGTAAGAAAAATGTATTTGATACATACCCACTGAATCTTTAAATAGCAATACACCTATACAATACAGCAAGATTAGATAAATTATGTATTGCTCTGATTTCTGTAAGGCACTGATTTACTTTTTTTTACTGTTTGGGAAGACTATGGTGATATGTGTGATCTCTAAAAAGAGTCCTAAATGAAATCTTCAAAACATCATAGTTCTTAAAAGGAAGTAATTTTGTGTCAAATATTGTTTTGTTTCTTCTGTGATCGAAAGAGAAAAGGGTATTTTATACATGTACAATGCTTCACTAGTGCATTTGGACCTTGCGTATTGAAAGAGAAGATATTGTAACAAATGCATTCCAAGAACAAGTTGTTTTTCTCCTGCCATGACATCTTCTCTTGTTCAATACAGAAGGGCCAAATTCATGAGCATGACATTCTTTATGTTTACGACATTCGGTTATTATCACAAATTGTTTCATTTGATCAGTGATAATAAACCTTAATAGAAATCTTTTGAGATGCGTAGATTAAAGCAAGAGCTGAGTCAAATTTGACAAAAACTTACCCTGTGAGGTGCCCCCACCAGTAATACTGCTCCATGACTTTACCCCTGTGTTGGTGCCCCCAGATACACTGGTCTGAAAACAAGTTTATTACATTTGAAAGAAAATCATAAACTATAAACGATAATAAACTATGCACAAGACAAATCAATACAACATAGATGTAATTATGAGCTGTCCCATTTACAGACTGGGTTAATAGTTAAACAAATAAAATCATGAAAGCAAGTCTTGACCCTCTTACTACTGACCTTGGTAGTTGGTACTGATTGCCCAGATGGCGCCGACGTAGCCGGCTGCGGCTGCGACTGTTGCGGCGGTTTTCCACTGGCTTCCTCTTTCTTCTCCTCTTTCGTTCCCCATCCTGAAACAGACATCAAAGAAATTAACACAAGGTAGACTGAATTCTTAAGTTATGTCTTTCACGTGAATATATATTAACAGCACTTAAGTTACACCAATGAGCAAACATTTCCAATAAATATTTCGGACAGAAAATATTTTAGTTTATATATCCACCATCTCGTTTCCCACATTTATGTGTTTCTGTTCATAGGTCTCATTCAGCAAGGCCATAACATATGCCATTCTACTTTAGGATACTGTTCCGAGAACATGGAAATTTTAGATTTCCTGTTTCGTTTATTGCTTGCATGATGTTTAACAACGACTCAGCAATTTTCCTGTTGTAAATAGATTAGGTTTGGACCAGTCAATCAAGAGACAGACATCTTGAGTATTGATTGGGATATGACAACATGCATCAACCAAGTTAGAGAGCTGTACAGCCCAATCCTATCAGTTGCCTCTTACAAGCAAGGGGGGTATAAATACTAATTCTTACCAAGATTTTCGCTTTTAATTGAAAATGTCATTTTAATCAATGGATAAAAAACAAACTTGTGCAGTTTAAGTTTGCCAAACAATAATCTTGGAGTGCAGAGAAAAAGATTTTTACCTGAACCTCCGGTCGGAACAAGACTGATATTTGGGTCGTTTCCACTGTTCTCACTCTTCAAACTGGGCAAATTAGCCGGAGGCTGCATACGCCGTGCTGTTCCCACCTTACCCAAGCTTTGTAGCCCATGTTGACGAGGGACTGTATACAACAAACAGAACAACTGATATAAAGATATGTCAATATCACATCACACAAACAATTCATGATAATGGTTTAGTACCTAATCTGCACCACCAGCCTGATTAGTTTCAGTGATAATCATAATTTAATATCTGCAGAAACGGCACGTTTAAAATATGTAAACTGAACAAACTCCTTTTAAAAATTAGAAAATCGGAACCAAACTTTGCACCTTTCCTTTAAAGAAGCAGCTTTCCAAATTTGAAAACATTTTGACCAATATTTTCAATACATTATGCCAAAACTGTTGGATAACTGGTTGGTATTAAAGTCCATTTCAACTTACCCGCAGTCTTTTGTGTTTCAACGGTTTTGCCCTTATATATGTTGTTGATATTTATCGCCGTGAACTTGCCCTTGCCTTTCTCCCCCCTATTGCCTAACCCCGAGACTGAGGACATCTTGCCGAAGCACACACATTGAAGGCTTTCTCGTATACCCTATGAACGAACCGCAAGTATCTGAAAAAAAAACACTGCAATGAAACACACAAATGAGAACGGTTATGGCAACACAACATTCAATGCTGTCAAAACTCATCCTGCTGAAAAGGGACAGCAGCATGCGACCGTTAGACTTATTGCTGAAGAGTAATCCAGTTCCTGAAGTCCTTAAGTTACCTCAAATGTAGCTAATGAATTCTCTGTGCAATGCATTACGCAGGGATTGTAATTCAAACAGAAACAGTCAGACAGAACCCTTTGTCTCAAAACTGATGGGGACTAAAGAAATAGTTTAACCTGTCTAATGTTCACATGTTAAAGTTTTTCTCTAACAATTGTCAGGAAACAATTTTATCTTGACAAATCAAACACTAAATTTACAACTGGTAAAACTGAACACCTGTTGTCACCAAGAGGAATGATAGTTACCAGGGTACTTCATAATGCAATCCAAACTAAAGGGTTAGAAGAGATGATAATTAAATGTAAGGTTTCACCATACCTACCACAGATTATAAGTTTATACTTATCTCTAAGAAAATTGCACAAATTTTCATGTTGGTAGAGAACCTGTCCCCACAAGTTCAATTTCTCAGCATTGCCAAAAACAGATGTGTATCTTAAAGTGCAAACCCACTCACGCTTTTATGGTATAATCTATAGCCCTCACCAGTGACATACAGAAAAACACATTAAATAAAGAATGGACGAAGGGGACACACCCACAGCAATGAGCAAGAGCTGCCATCTACCCAATGGTAGATGATAGTCCAAAAGTTAATGGAACCTCCCCTGCCTTCCTTCCTAGTCTAAGACTAGAGGATCTATTCAAATTACAACTTATATAAATGATTTGATTATCAACTCCTGCATAGTAATTAGCAAATAGCCTCAAAATTACGTTTAGCTGTTACTGAGAATGAGAATGAAAATATAAGTTTTGGCACTGACTATCATCAGACTTTTGGCACCTGTAGATTTGATTATGTTACACAAATGAAACTTTACTCAAATGAGAATACACAGGTCAAAACTGACCTTGAGTTAAAAACAGACTGTTTCATAGGTCATCGATTGCTATCTGAATATCTACTTCTAAGCTTTGCAATAAAGTTCTTTACAGCATTCTCTGTGCTCTAAACTGAGAAGAAAATGCAGATACCACACAGTGTGATGAAATTTACTTCATAAATCATGTTCAGTGCACAATATCATTTCTGATTAAAATCTAGTAATTATCAACTTGCTCCACTTGTCGGCAGAAGTATATGCCATAACCCATGACGAGTGCATCTTTACATTTTCTTGCTTATGAATTATGTGAGCGAGTGAGTATGGTTTTACGCCTCTTTAAGCAATATTCCAGATAAACATCATGGTGGGGGGGGGACACCAGAAATAGGCTTAACACAATGTACCCATGTGGGGAATCAAACTCTTCGACATGACAACCGAACACTTTAACCACTTGGCTACTCCACTACCCCTTGAGGATTATGATGCATACGTGAGAGTTTGTTGGGCCACTTGAGCATTGCATGATAATATTTTTCATTCCTTCTTATACTATGAGTGTACTGGCAATGCACCAAAAGCGAAAATTCCAGTTAAAAGTAGATGTGTATTTCCTTTTATCCATACCGATGGATATCTAACGTAATTCATTTGTAAGATTACAAAACCATTCGGTCAATGATGTGGTCAGACTCGTGGCTTTGTCATAATTTTGACCAGTTACATTGTATAGCTGTTCTGGGAGTTACACATCAGATGAGAGCAAGGATCAGATCTAATACGTCAATCAAAGCATAATACCCCAAACGATGCATTGTCTGTACCCAAATTAGCATATAACATGATTAAAATGTTGACATTTTCAGTCAGCATTCATATTTCAAATGCATTATTGTCTCTGTAATAATGGTAGTGCAAAAGCTGTGCATAAGGTGAAAGTCTATTGATGAACACTCAAGTCATTGTTAAGGAACTGCAAAAATAAATAAAAATCGAGCACCTAATATCGGATAGTTTTCTAACTAAAACATCGCCAGTTAGTTTTGAACAACAACTGTGGCTTACGATGTACACTTTAATAATGGGGCACAATACTTTACTTGTCATACAGCCCAATATAGCTACCTCCGACATTGTCAGTACAATATATCAAGGCGCGAAATATGCAAGTTTATTACTAAATAAAATGTATGTGATACAAGCTTTCCAACATCTTCAAACAGTAGATAGACCTGGTCATACTTGTGAACGAAGATATGTATCCTGGAAGCTTCACAGGGTAGTATACATTTTAGTTTTGATGAAGCCATCAGTTTAGGTATTTTCATAATTTGTGTAGATCTATACGTTTTTCACACAACCATCGGACAGATTTCGCTTTGTTTCTATATAAGCAGAAGTTTTACTTTCGTTTGCAAAGTAAACAGTCACAATTCTGCGTAGCAAAGGTGAACTGTCAGGTCTAAAAATATTTCACAACAATGAAGTCAAGTGATTCGATAAGCGATCATTTCCAAGAAGCGTTTGAAAGAGGAGCGATATACAAATGATTCAGATTCAAATATCAAAACACTAACGTTGCATTTCACTCAAATTGCAAGGAAACTGGACATTTAAAAATCTTGCCGTCTGAAATCGATCTTCGGCATTAGCGAGCTGCTCAACCCAGGCTATTTAGGGGACGAGTCTAATGAACAATGGTCTGATAAATTTATGCAGAAAGAAGAATTTTGGGAAATGTAGATTCGATGTAGTTATCGACTAAACACAACCTTTTACAATATCAAATAACAGCAAAATACTTTTTGCAGCGGAAGTCGGTGTGACTTCTTCGCTTGCATGTGTCATTCTGTGTTGATCGAGTAAAAAGTGAAGTCAATCCTTGCATAACTTCCCGATAATTATGCATCAGAAATGCATACCAAATGTGCAAAACACAAGCATATACGTACAAAATGTGTATGCATCGTAATACATGAGCTATATGTGCATCCGATTTGCTTATATTGCATTATAAGTAGAAAGGCTGAGTGACGCTATGATAGAATATAACGGCAAGCTCTGCCGAAACGAAACAAAGATAAATAGATCACCCCGGGTCGTTCCGGATTGAATTATCTCGGCTTGTAGGTAAAGTAAAGCATACTTACGCCGGCTCGTTCCGTTGGGTTTGTTTCTAGATCAAACTGACAAAGAAATAATCAAGAAGCAACACGGATGGCTTCTGATTTTTGTTGGATTCTTATCCAAAACACTTGTGTATTAGATGCTAACCAAAATGGCGAGCATACAAATATGTAAATGAGCTCGATGATGTCATAATTTTCCCAGGGTGCACCGCGCTAGTGCGTAGCGTGTATTGGCTTGTAGTGAGTGAATGACATCGTGTGTGATTTAGTAAAATGTGTAAAATAACGTATTCTTGGATACATAACTAATCTTGTTTTAGGAAAATAAGATGAAAATGTAAAAATAAATACAACGGTGAAAATATATCATAATCGAATAGGTGATAAAAGTTCAATTGAGAACTAAACTGACACGGAAATAAGTTATTCCTGGAATGTTATCTTGCTGACGATTTATGAAATTTCCGTTTATTGTCTAAAACGTCATTGTTTATGAAGTTTCTAGTCATACCATACACCTGGCGACCTCGCACATCTCAAACTATAATTTTGCTAATTAATAATCCTTACAATTTAAAAAAAATATGTATCCAAAATATTTTTATTGAAACCAAGGGTTACCATGTTAATCATACAATTTCACCTATTTATTTTTCTCTTGTATGTTATAACTCTTATAATAACACTTATTTATGTTGACTCTAAGTTATCCCTTACTGCACTTGATGAACTTGTAAACAAGTAAGTGCACGAGCTCTGACCTTCCCGCGAACAATACGACACCTGAGTTGTACAGGTTTGTAAACACTCTCTGCCTGAAGCACGTGTACCCACGAAGGAGGTGTAGGCGTGTTGTGTGTATATCATAGACACGCTGTGGGGGACACGACCGGAACCGGTGTGCTGCATTACGTGCATGAACACATATAGCAGGGGGAATGATTATTGTAGTATCCTCGTTTGCTGTTTAACGTGACTTGGCAATATTCCAGCTGTATATGACGGTAACATTTAAATTATCTTGACTGGGCCATATAAACCAGTGATTGATATCGTGAGCAACGATCCACTTATTCGGGCTGTGATGACACAAAGTCAGGTCACCGAGCCCCGAAAGGTTTTACGCCGTTTTTAGCAATACATGTATTCAGGCAAATACCAGGACGCGGCACGCAAGAAAGGGTCTTAATTCACATATATACACAAGAAATTAAAGGGTTTTCACACATTGTACACAAGAAAGGGTCTTCACACATATACACAAAAGGGGCTTCACATTTTATACCAGAGACCATATAATAGATTATTATATGGTCTCTGATAGACTAACAACTAGTCTCCGAAATGAACATATTTTACTGAAAAAAGTTCATAGTAAAAAAAAAGTTCATAGTGAGATTTTCTTCATTTTCAGAACTAAACAAAGAATTTCACAACATGTACACAGGTTCTTATCACCCATTACTGCTTTAATTGTGTGTGACAGGAATATTTACTGCCCCCACCGCCTCCCAGTCCTACTGCCAGCTGAGGAAATCTAGACTTGCCACATTTTCTAGACTTGCGTGGGCTTTCTTGGATATATTTGCTTCAGGGTCTGTACGACAGACTAGGTCTCTGATTATACACAAGAATGGGGCTTCAGACACTGTACACAAGAAAGGGGCTTCACACATTGTACCCATGTGGGTCTTTGATGTTTTTACCCGTGAAGATCCAGGTTAGAATTGATCTTCAGTAACCCATGCTTGTCTTAAGGGGCGACTAACGGGATCGGGGGCTCGCTGACGATGACATGTTATCTTATCCCAATTTCGTAGATCGACGATCATGCTGTTGATCACTGGATTGCCTGGCCAAGACTCGACTATTTACAGACCGCCGCCATATAGCTGGAATATTGCTGAGTGCGGCGTAAAACTAAACTCACTCACTGACTGACTTTGGTGTAAGGAGCTAATTATGCTTTAACCACTAGCCTACTAGTTTATATGTTCTTTGTAGATTATATGCTGCTGATTGTTTAAAATGTCTCCTTAAAAACAACACATGTTGTGAAAAGACGATGGAGGACTGCTACAGGTAGCTCATGGCTGTGTTGACTTGAAGTGGTGATGATGTGTGTGGGTGGCTGGTAATGAGTTATTTTTAAGGACGTGTCTAAAACCCCTTCTTAAACAGATAATCTCGATATGAGGACAGCTGGAAAAGTGTCACACCATTCAAGCAGAATAATTCCTCTGAACAAACTTCTAACTTGAATACACAACGGTTAAAGCTACGCACTGAAAGAAATAACTCCTGTCTGAATATACGGCCTTGTCAAGCCCTTTTCCTTGAAATGTATAATTAAAATGAGCCATTTAAAACAAAATTGATAAACACTGGATCCAAACATCTCCGTGAATAACATAAACAGCTCCCGGAGTAAACGGTGGGCGTCAAGGCTCTTCCGAGAGCACTAAATAGTGGGTCATGTATTCCAGGGCACAAATTTGGTGTCGAATCTCGTTTTGTGTCAAAGGCACACCTGTCTGCCTTTGAAGTTACCGCTGCAATTAACGCCCTCAGTCGCAGGTGACACCTACGTTAATCCGGGTATTGAATGTGGATTACGTGTGTGTGTGGAGCTCTTAATTGCATCATGCTTTCACTGGTCAATGAAACAATAAATACCTGTACTTTAGTAATTATTCAGCACGGTCCTTTATCTTGTAATGGGGTGCCACATGTCATCTTAATAAGGTCCATGTAATAAGAATTGTATTCGTATACTTATTCATGGGCATGCAAAATATATGGAAATGCAGTGAATGGTTGTTCTGTCAGCTGTGCGGAATCATTAAAGTGTTGTGATGATGTTTTCGATGTGATATTTATTTCTGTTGTCCCTATAGAATGAGTAAGAGGCATACATGTTGATATCGATGGCAGCAAGGGAGCGAGTTGTTCACAAGGTGGCAATTGCTGCGGCATTACGAGTGTATTTGAATAGAATAATACTTCATTGCCTTTCCAGGAATTTGTGTTACAGCAACAGAGCTTCTGATACATCAGAGAGATACAAATACGTAATATTTTTACACTTGTGTTGAGGTAGGCAAGTGGTTAAAGCGTTTGCTCGTCACGCCGATGGCCCGGGTTCGATTCCCCACATGGGTAGAATGTGTGAGGCCCATTTCTGGTGTCCCCCGCCGTGATATTGCTGGAATATTGCTAAAAGCGGCGCGTAGTAAACTATACTCACTCACACACTTATTTTAGAGGTTTAGTAACAAAACAATGCAGGATATTAGGGTTATACACGGATATGTTGTCATTCGGTAGTTATATTATTCACCTATGTGCACAGATAATATTTCAAACCGTACATTATAGCCTACATCACCAGACTAGTGTCCAGCCTAGATTATTTACAGACCGCCGCCATAGCTGGAATATTGCTGAGTGCGGCATAAAACTAAACTCACTCACTTATAGCCTATATACCCAAGGGGATATGGCGAGTTTCAATAAGCACTTTATCTCATCTACCGTTCGATATGACACCAGGTTCTAATTTCAATGAACGTGTCACCATATTGCCTGCAGGTATACCACAGACAGATGTCAATGTGATATAAGAGATATTCATCTCTCAATGAAAGTCCGACCGGGACGGACAATCACCTGTGAGGTGAGGTGAAATTGGGTTTTACGTCGTGCTTGAGAATATTTCGCCCATATGACGACGTGCATGCGTGTGTATGTGTATGTGCGGCTGCTTGTACTAGCCCAGACTAAAGCTGGTTTTATAGTGCTAGCCCACTGAGATACCATGCCGCAGTGAAGCATGAATACCCCACTCAGACACATTATACTGACTCTGAGCTGACCAGTCCTTGTTGTACCCATTAATGCCGAGCGCCAGGCAGGGACCAACAAGTACCATATTTTAACGTCTTTTGGTATGACGCCACCAAATTAGGGACCATGGGGACTTACATTACTTTGCTACCTGCATGGACCCTAGCTGGATTTATATCATCCCTTTGGCCGCTGGCGATTGAAGTCAAATTTAGCCAAAATTAAAATGACAAGAATACTACATTTAAAACAGCTGGTAAATTTAAATTTCCTTTGAATGTTTCGGGACTTACGTACCCTCTCAGGAGGGCATGTTTTTAGGTGTACGTAGGGCTAAAATGGATTGCATTGAATTGGCATAATGGGTCCTCACTGACAAAACCTGCAAGTAAATAACATAAATAATGATTTGATATAGAAATCTTTCAATGTTTCATCACAGGCATTGACACTACATGATATGGTATCCTTGAAGACATTCTCAGGTGCCCGCCCACCTGGTGCTACTAAAACAAATTAAAGATTTTAAAAAAAGATAAAACCGACCCACCTACCCTATTTTTAAAAAGCATGTAATAGGAAACGGATATATATGTATAATATTTTTGCCTAATGGAAAGACATGCAGTTTGTCTCAATTCTCTTGGCATCTTATATCACTGAAGGTACACTAGGGGCGGTGGGGTAGCCTAATGGTTAAATCGTTGGCTCGTCACGCCGAAGACCCGGGTTCGAATTCCCACATGGGTAAAATGTGTGAAGCCCATTTCTGGTGTCCCACGCCGTGATGTTGCTGAAATATTGCTAAAAGCGGCGTAAAACCAAACTCAGTCAGTCAGTCAGTCTGAAGGTAGACTAGTCTGTTTCACATGTCATCGGTTCCCAATTGTGCAGATCGATATTGTTGATCACAGGATTATCTGGTCCAGACTCGATTATATACAGACCTCCGTTATATAGCTGGAATATTGCTGAATGCGGCGTAAAACTCACTCACTCACTCACCGAAATGCATTATGTTCCCTTCTGCCCCTGCCTTGCCTTTCTGCACGTGTTGGTGAGACAAACCTTTGTGTTAAAGGATCCGGGATTAGATAAAGTCCCAAGTGACCTACGAGACCAACATAGTGAATGAGTATGGTTTTACGCCGCTTTTAGCAATATTTCAGCAGTATCATGTCGGCAGACACTTGAAACGGGCTTCATATATTATACCTTTATGGACAGTTGAACCCGTGTATTTGGCGTGACAAGCTAACGCTTTAACCTCTATTGGCAACCTACAGTCAGTAACATCGAGAGGCTTTGTCTAGACTGACTGACTTTGGATTACGTTATCATTATCTGTGCTTATCAGTGGTAACAAAATACAAGGTCATATAAAAAGGTGTCTCAAAATGTTTATGTGACTGTGAGCGAGTAGCGTTTTACACTGCAATATTCCCGCCGTGAGGGAAAAGGCAGAACTCGTCTTTCGTCATGTAGACAATTGATCCCGTCAAACCAGATCTTTCAGTCATATACCATCCTTTACTGCGTACCGCCCCAAGAAATGGTTGCGTCAGATGAACTCTCGACGAACTTTGACCCCAGATCTATATATAGAGATTATTGGCCGAGAGTCTTTTTCTGTATCGTAAATACATGTATATACACATCGGTGAAACAAAGTATACCCCTATGTTTGATGGTGGCTAAACATTAAAGGCGTGTTTGTTTTTGGACAAATGTTCATGGCTATACGTTCTTATGTCCGTCAATATCTTAATAATAAAATTGTATCACGAGAGTGAGTGAGTTTAGTTTTACGCCACACTCAGCACTATTCCAGCTATATGACGGCGGTCTGTAAATAATCGAGTCTGGACCAGACAATCCAGTCATCAACAGCATGAGCATCGATCTACGCAACTGGGAACCGATGACATGTGTCAACCAAGTCAGCGAGCACCCGATCCCGTTAGTCGCCCTTACAAGCATGGGTTCTGAAGATCAATTCTAATCCTGATCTCCACGGGTAGTATCACGCAGCGCATTCATCAAGTATGATACTTATTCTTTATTCTTACTTCTTTGAGTGGCCTTTTAGAAGCTGGAAGTAGATAGAACCAGCACAGGGCTTGTAACGCTAAAAGACCCCGTCAGTGACAGTATATACCTTGATGGCAGTTTTTAGCGTTACAAGCCCCTGTGAGAACAAGTATATATGGATGACAACAGAATTAAGGAAGGTACCATAAATATATACTTGTTCTATCTTTACTCTTAACAAAAAATATTGACTGTACGCAGACACATTAGTGTCTTTACCCTCTCTTTTTTGTTTGTAATTAATATTTTATTGCTGAATCCCTGTTGCAGGTGGGGACAAGGAGCCAGGGAATCCCTTGCCTTCATGGAGAAAAACAACAACACAATGAAGGATTCAGAGTTTTTGAATAAGGTACAACTGTCACACACACACATACATACATACCAAAACATGAATAGTGATAATAAGTCATCTATCTATAACTCCGTCCGAAACTTTCAATACAAATTACTTCACCGAATAATTTCAACTAAATCTTTCCTCTATAAGATCGGACAAAGTGATGATCAACGTTGTTCTTTTTGTGAACATGAAAATGAAACCATTGAACACTTATTTTACAAATGCTGTAAATCTCAGGTTCTAATTGACAGTTTTTTCAGTTAGTTCGACTGACTGACTGACTGAGTTTATTTTTACGCCGCTTTTAGCAATATTCCAGCGTTATCACGGCGGGGGACACCAGAAATAGGCTTCACACATTGTGCCCATGTGGGGAATCGAACCCGGGTCTTCGGCGTGACGAGCAAACGCTTTAACCACTAGGCTACCCCACCGCCCCAGTTGGTTCGAAAATGAAACCAGTCGTAGTGTTGATTTCAGTCTCTCTTCATTTCTTCTGGGTGACCCCAATGAAAGCATTCTTGTCAATAACCTATGCACTATCATGAAAACATACATCTACAAATGTAAATGCATGCTTAAACAGTTAAATTTTAACCATCTCCTACAAATTATAAAACTTATTATAATGTTGAAAAGTATATATTTGGTAAAGATAATGAAAATATTTGGAGAAAATGGTCTGGCTGTTTTACAGTTTAAACAACAGGTCTACCTCATCTTGTCCTCTCTCCAACCCTTTAACCCGTCCCTCCCCTTTCTCTCTCCCTCCTCTCCCTCTTGTCGCTTTTTTTCATATATTAAAAACAAAGAATTATCTTCCCAATTGCCTTAGCGATCCCATGACATTCCCCAGATCGGTGTCTAGATCTCCCAGGGACACATTCGTGGTCAAATGCAGCACGCGGGAGTGTATAAATGATTTCCATGTCAAATGGTGGCAGCAGTCCGGTGTTGAACTCACCTTCTGCTTGCTTTGTTACTATCAATGTATATATTGCTGTGTCTGTGTTACAGATTGTAAGTATCATTTCAATATGACTGTATATGATTCTTGGAAAATAAATATTATCTAAAAAAAAATAGAAAAAAAAAAGTGCATATCAAGTAAAGCTTAGATAGAATTATTTCACAACTTTCATTCATACATTCACACTTTACCAAGAGATGTGGCAGATATACCAACCATTATAATATAACATTATAAAAGATGGACATATCATAAAAATGTTACAGTATCAGATGTTTAATACATAGATTTCACACATATTTTAGGAACAATTGTTGAGTGAACCGCCCAGTATATAAAATACAGTGTCAAACGACTTTAGCCAGGCATGTTTGTAGGCACGTTTCGGAGGCACGCTGGAGACCCATATTGGAGCACATTGGGAAGGTCAGTCAATAGTTTCTTGAGAATGAAGGCATACAAAAAGTTTGAAAGTAGCTTCTACTAGACGACCTCTTGGATAGGATTTTGCATAGATAAAGCTATAGTACATGCATTTACGCCATGATATGATAAACCTTAAGGCTCCACGCACCGGTTTTTGGACAGGTGTCAGTTTCCCCTTGATCCAATTTCTTTTTACTTAAAAGAAAGAAGTCTAACAAGGAAAACGCTCATTCTATTCTGGGGCGGTGGGGTAGCCTAATGGTTAAAGCGTTCGCTCATCACGGTGAAGGCCCGGTTTGATTCCCACATGGGTACAATGTGTGAAGCCAGTTTCTGGTGTCCCCCGCCGTGATATAGCTGGAATATTGCTAAAAGCGGCGTAAAACCATACTCACTCACTCTAATCAACAAGGCAGTATGGGGAAGCCTAGCACTGTAGTTAAAGTTCCGCTCATCACGCTGGTGGCAGGGTTCAATTCCTCCCATGAATGCAGTGTGGGAAGCCAATTTTCTATTCCGCAGCGGGAGAAGTTGCTTGACGTTTTCACTGTAAAAGCCGTAAAATCACATTCACTCTGTCGCAGTCCACAACAATCATGAAACCAGCAAAATCCCAGGTTTCCAACCAGACAGCTAATCCTTGGGCCCGATCCACACACTGTTATCAGATAAAGGGTAAACTTGTCCTGATTTACTTTATCTGTAGGATAAACAATCGGATGAACAGAATGCACATTACCCTTGCTAGATAGGTTACATGAAAAGCATGGCGCCGTGACTGATGCACATTACCCTTGCTAGATAGGTTACATGAAAAGATATACGTACTGATGTACAACATGTTCTGCTCTAGGGTCCCGAACAACAAAGTGTTCGTATTGCTACGACATTCGTAAACCTATGATGAACCAGAGTTACGACAGGTTGTAACTTTAAGAACGCTTTGTGATTCGGGACCTTGTTGTTTAGCTGGTACATGACATTCGTTACGGACGCTTTGTGATTCGGGACCCTGTCGTTTTAGTTGGTATATGACATTCGTTACGACGGGACTCTGTTGTTTTACATGACATTCGTTAAGAACGCTTTGTGATTCGGGACCCTGTTGTTTAGTTGGTACATGACATTCGTTAGGAACGCTTTGTGATTCGGGACTCTGTTCGTTTAGCTGGTACATGACATTCGTTACGAACGCTTTGTGATTCGGGACCCTGTCGTTTAGCTGGTACATGACATTCGTTAAGAACGCTTTGTGATTCGGGACCCTGTTGTTTAGCTGGTACATGACATTCGTTAAGAACGCTTTGTGATTCGGGACCTGTTGTTTAGCTGGTACATGACATTCGTTAAGAACGCTTTGTGATTCAGCGACATTGTTAAGAATCTGCTTTGTGAACGCTTTGGTACATGACATTCGTTAAGAACGCTTTGTGATTCGGGACCCTGTCGTTTAGTTGGTACATGACATTCGTTAAGAACGCTTTGTGATTCGGGACCCTGTCGTTTAGCTGGTACATGACATTCGTTAAGAACGCTTTGTGATTCGGGACGAACCTTTGTGTCGTTTAGCTGGTACATGACATTCGTTAAGAACGCTTTGTGATTCGGGACCCTGTTGTTTAGCTGGTACATGACATTCGTTAAGAAAGCTTTGTGATTCGGGACCCTGTTGTTTAGCTGGTACATGACATTCGTTAAGAACGCTTTGTGATTCGGGACCCTGTCGTTTAGTTGGTACATGACATTCGTTAAGAACGCTTTGTGATTCGGGACCCTGTCGTTTAGTTGGTACATGACATTCGTTAAGAACGCTTTGTGATTCGGGACCCTGTTGTTTAGTTGGTACATGACATTCGTTAAGAACGCTTTGTGATTCGGGACCCTGTCGTTTAGTTGGTACATGACATTCGTTAAGAACGCTTTGTGATTCGGGACCCTGTTGTTTAGTTGGTACATGACATTCGTTAAGAACGCTTTGTGATTCGGGACCCTGTTGTTTAGCTGGTACATGACATTCGTTAAGAACGCTTTGTGATTCGGGACCCTGTCGTTTAGTTGGTACATGACATTCGTTAAGAACACTTTGTGATTCGGGACCCTGTCGTTTAGCTGGTACATGACATTCGTTAAGAACACTTTGTGATTCGGGACCCTGTTGTTTAGCTGGTACATGACATTCGTTAAGAACGCTTTGTGTGATTTTAGTTGGACCCTGTTGTTTTGATTGATTCAGGACCCTGTTGTTTAGCTGGTACATGACATTCGTTAAGAACGCTTTGTAATTCGGGACCCTGTCGTTTAGCTGGTACATGACATTCGTTAAGAAAGCTTTGTGATTCGGGACCCTGTTGTTTAGCAGGTATGATCTGCTCCATGTGACATTCGTAAGCCTGTAATAAACTATGGAGTTACGACAGGTCGCTTTACAAACGCTTTGTGGAGCCCTGGGCCCCGTTCCTCAAAGCGATCGTAGCGCTACGACAGTCGTAAGTCTATGTCAAAGTATGGGAGTTACGATCACCTTAGCGCTACGATCGCTTTGAGGAACGGGGCCCTGGGCCTAGACTTTCGAAGCTCTCTTAGCACTAAGATAGTAATAAGTTGATGTTAATGTATGGCACTTACGACTACCTTAGCGCTAAGAGAGCTTCGAAAATCTAGGCCCTGTTGTTTAGCCAGTGCTGGTTCGAATCAAGATTGGATCAGGCTATGGGAACTGGTTTGTCAACTTATGAGTTTCACATAAGAGCAGGTTTATGTTCTGTTATACTTCAAGTTTCCTCCCATATCAGGTTGACCTTCAGGACAGACATTTTTTTTAAATAGTCAAAGGTGAAACATTTTGTTGGTAGGCTTGAAAAAGTAAATTGTTCAAAATGTATTAATCATTACTTGGTCACAAAGGGATAGCACTATTTTAAAATGTCAACCTCAATGTAATTATATCCCAAATCATGTAAAAGAACTCACAGAAATATATATACAGTAACAATCTAAAGGTTGTAACATGTTATATTTGGGATTACACTTTCTTTGTAAAGTACAGATTCTAGTCCTTTTGGGGGTTGAGTTCCATCTATTTGAACCCACACCCTCAAGAGTCAGGCACCTAATTGCCAGTAAACAAAGTCAGCCATGGATCCCACTCAGCTTCCGTGGCTTCCACTTCCATTATGGAAGCTGTGGTGACTTTGTGTGCTCCCAACAAAAGTCCTAGAATCTTTACTTTACTGAGAAAGTGTAATCCCAAATATAACATTTGACCACTTTCTAAATAGTATTGTGTATTCAATCTAAAGGTTATACTCCATACTAAGTTTGTTATATCAATTCCCTTGATACTGAATCAGTCTAAAGTGTTATAACTACACCCGGTTTCCTTTCTTATTGATACATATGGCCAAAGTTTAACAGAAGTACGCCAGTTTTGACATAACTACATAGTATACTGCAATATACAAATGTAGGTGCTGATATGATCTCACCTTTTAACATATTACAACAAAATGATTAACTTGGGGTTAGTGTGTGAGGTTTTAAATCAGTTTAGCACTGTTTCAGTAGTAATACTATGAAAACACTTTCGAAGCAGGCTTAGTTCATTCTAACCATGTACGGAATCGAACCCTGGCCTTGTTTGTGATAAGCCGCCGCGTACACACAGTGCTACCCCACCTCACCCACAGGAGGCAGGAAGTGGGGCTTGTGAGCAGAGTGTATGAGTGAGTGAGTGAGTTTGGTTTTACACTGCCTTTAGCAATATTCCAGCAATATCACGGCAGGGGGAGACCGGAAACGGGCTTCACACATTGTACCCATGTTGGGAATCAAACCCAGGTCTTCCTTGTGACGAGCCAACACATTAACCACTGTGAGCAGCAGGACCTACAATATAGGAAGACATAACATCAATGTCATGAAGTGTGGCCTAATAACAGTATACACCTGTATCTGTCCACATAATGGTGTTAACCACAGCGGTTCAAATCACTGTTTGGACATTTAAAAAAAGAAAAAGAACCGACTTTTGCAAATTATGATTAACATATATTCCAAATTTGAATGTAATTGGTGAAGAAATGAATTTTTTAGAAAATTCTACCGCTACACTCATTACATGTATCTTATGTGTTTTTCTCCAAAGAAGGCACAACATGACAATAACAAGAACAAGTTTATTACAGTAATATTCATATACATTTCATGAACATAATACATGGGACAATGGGTGAGTGTTGTGTAATGCCATAGCCAGGTGCATTCAACCCCATTTAATATCCTTCAGATGATCGAGTCTGGAGCAGTCAAACCGGAGACTGATGTCATGAGCAACACCGTGCAGTGTCAGGTCATGACAGATCCACTAAGGCACCATCCAATCAATTATCTCTTAAAACAAGTAACAGTGTTCTTGAACCAAGACTGACGACAGTAGTGATGCCAAGATGGCTTTGTTTCAAGGGGATCGAGATCACATGGTAAATGAGCTTCAAATCTTATTATCCAACACTGGCTTCAAAGTACATACAGTCTGTCACTTCAACAACTTTTCTGAAGCTGGGATCTAGGTACATTCTGTTTGGTCTAGTAAGCTCAGAAAAGTTATCATATCATACAATAATACAAAAACATGCTGAATATAACGCAACATGCCAAGTTTGGTAGCCTCAAAGGTTTTGGTCTTAGCCTGCATACACACACACAGAAGGAAATATTAGCATAGAGATATATTTGTTCATAACAATTAATTCTTTTGTATCTTGAAACCATTTCATTACAGACTACATGCCTATAAAACAGACAAGTTTCCTGTTTTTGACATTGTTAATAAACTCATTCAAACAAATATCAGAACACAAACATACTGGACTATATTCAACTTGCAGTATTTCTTGAATCAAATACACAATTAGATACTTAAATGTTCAATATCTCCAATACTGGACATCCCCATATCAAGATCCAAAATGATTTTTGACTAACCAAGACTTTTGGTGTTTTGGGGGCAGGTTCCCAGAACAATTTTTGGTTAAAATTTGCCAAATATAAAGTCAGTTGTCAGGATAAGGAGGAAAGCACAATCAATATCCAAACTATCACCTATATGCATGAACGCACATGCCTTCAATGATGTCTATGGAATATGTTTTATTCCAGGGTATTTAGTATGACACTTCTCATCCCTGTCATTGGTTTATCCACCTTGACACAAAGACCATAAAGCAGAAAGGACACCGTACTGCTACAAGATGGAACTGCCATCAGAGAATTGCCAATGGCTCCAAAAGACACAGGTTCCAGACCCATGGAGAAATCAAAGAACGATCTCAATCAGGCATACCAAGATTAACTATCACAGCTGAGGACTGTTCTCTTACATGCCTGGAATATACAACTGTCAGAAAATCACAAACTCTTTAAACAATGGAATCTGAAAGCCAGGGAATAAAATCAATCAGATTTTAGATTTGAAAACACAAGCTGATTCAAGTACAGTTAATTGTATTGCACCTTACATCACCAACACTGACAAGGATGTGTTGGTGAAGACTGCAACCTGGATCTTCACAGAATGAAGAGGATATACGCTGGACAATGGTGGGTGATACTGGATGTTATGAAGTGTATCTACCTGATCACTTACACATGATAGTGGATATATGGCTAAAGTACAAAACATGCATGCTGATTTTCAAAATCATTGTCATATGAAATATTACAACATGATGTATTGGTTTGTTGTGTAACTCCACACTCAATACACAATATTCCAAGATAGCGGTCTGTAAATAATCAAGCCTGGACCAGACAATCCCTTGAGTGGCGTCATTGATCAATACAATTGGGATATAATAACATGCATCAACCAAGTCCGTGAGGCTGACCAACTGATTTAGTTAATCTCTAATGACAGGCATGGGTTGCTGAATACCAATTCTAATTGGATCATAACAGGATTGCAACATTAACTAAAAGATTTTCCCTCAGGAACTCTTTTGCATATTTTTGCAAAATCATGGAACAAACGTTATCCTTGTTTCAATGAAAGATGAAAGATTATTTTTTGTTTGTTTTATGGACAAACATATATCTAAACCATTAAAGTACTTTTCTCATAACTTTTATTGCAAAATTTCTTTCTCGTCTTTTAATTAAATATTAAGTATTGTTAAAACATATTTCTTGTGTTTCCTACCACAAATGACAACTCAACTCTATAAGATTCTGACTGACTGACTGAGTTTAGTTTTACGCCGCTTTTAGCAATATTCCAGCAATATCACGGCGGGGGACACCAGAAATGGGCTTCACACATTGTGCCCATGTGGGGAATCGAACCAGGGTCTTCGGCGTGACGAGCCAACGCTTTAACCACTAGGCTACCCCACCGCCCTATAAGATTCTGAAACTTTGGTACTTGAATGTTATTGTAAAAAGTGGTATTGGTCATAACCAGCATTTGTGGATTTACATGTATTTCTAGTAAAATCAGTAAATCTAGTAACCATGCATGAGTTAGACTGTTCAAACTGATGATTTGTGAGATAAATATACAATATGCAGTCAAAGGTATAGATACATGTCTCGAAAAGTCATTGAATGATTGATAAATCTGATTTGTTGTCATGAAACCATGCTCTGTATCTCCAGGCTCAAATTTTGATCAGTTACCTGCCCTTGATTTGCATTACCCAGTTTGATTTGCTTAGCTACTCAGTGAGTGTGAATGAGTATGGTTTTATGCTGCTTTTAGCAATATTCCAGCAACATCATGGCGGGGGACACCAGAAATGGGCTTCACACATTGTACCTAAGTGGGGAATCAAACCTGGGTCTTCGGTGTGACAAGCGAATGCTTTAACCACTGGGTTACCTCACCACCCACTGAGCTATTCAGTCCACTGGACGAGTCTGAATGTGAGTAAATAATCAGCCTCTATGTTGGGTGACAACACCAACAACATAGCCAGTTTGTGAGAAAACATTGAAAAACTGACTGACAAGCAAAACGAAAACCCTCTAAAATTAATTTGATGGACAGGATTTCGAGATGTCCATTAAAACTGAGGGTGACAGGTCCTACATTACCAATTTCTTTTCTCCTCATCTGGATATGGTCGTTTATTTTTCAAACAAACTGTTAATGAAAATCAAGGGTAGATAACTCAAGGTTCTGAGGACTGGGAGTGGATCCAGGGCTATAGTCTGTGTGCATTGAAAACATACCGATGAATTTCACTTTAAACAAAAAAAAGTAAATCAAATTTGTATTACAAGGGTGTATGCACATTACATGAAACTCTGAGAACAAGAAGGGTTGGTTTCTACAGTAGTCTATTTTAACGCTCATCATTTTAACGCATGTGCATTTGTTTCACTGTTCCAACTACTGCACGTACCCCCTTGTAATACAAAACAATAATAGCAATTTGAAACTATGATAGTTTGTTAAACAACTTTTATCCTAAGTTGATTAAAGTTCTGAGATTTAAAAGTTCATTTGGCAAGGTATGACTATGAGAATTCGCAATCTTAATTTCACTTTATTTGATTTACTTTTTTGTTTAAAGTGAAATTCATCGGTATGTTTTCACTGCAAACAGACTATAGAGTAGGTTTAGAAAAATGTAACTCTGAAGATATAGAGTATGCAATAAAACATGGCAATATATACTGTGACATAAGGTGTGCACTTATTATACATTCTTTGGCTGACTTTGGAAACAGAACATATTTTCATAATAACACGGGTGATTAAACAAATTAACAAGTCAATGTTGCGGAATTAAATAGTTGTATCTGACACATTCACCCAAAAACCTTTTTTTTGTACACATTTTCTCAAAAACATTTGTAGATTTATCTTAAGTCAGTTATTAAATATAGTGAATAAAACAGAACTTATGTAATCATTTACTGTTGAACTGTGAACTTATTATCATAAAGGCGAAAGTGACATTGAGAACTCAGATAAGACCTAATAGTGTTAGCTTTATGTTCGAAAAAGAGTACTGACTGACTGACTGAGTGAGTTTGGTTTTATGCCGCTTCAAGCAATATTCCAGCAATACCTCGGCAGGGGACACCAGAAATGGGCTTCACACATTGTACCCATGTGGGGATTCGAACCCGGGTCTTCAGCGTGACGAGCCAACGCTTTAACCACTAGGATACCCCACCGCCCCTTTAAAAAGAGTAGTTGTAAGTGGATCATTTAACAAAATAGAACTATCATAATAGTACATGGGGAAATTCTGTCAAATTTGGAGTTTTTCGAGAGTGCAGTATAAATTTACATTTCACCGAGACCGCCTCCGTGGTGTAGTGGTTAGAGCGTCCGCCCAGAGAGCGGAAGGTCGCGGGTTCGATCCTCGACCGCGTCATACCAAAAGAAGTTAAAATATGGTACTTGTTGGTCCCTGTCTGGTGCTCGGCATTAATGGGTACAACAAGGACTGGTCAACTCAGAGTATAATGTGTCTGAGTGGGGTATTCATGCTTAACTGCGGCATGGTATCTCGGTGAGCTAGCACTATAAAACTACCTTAAGTCTGGGCTAGTACAAGCAGCCACACATACATGCATGCACGTCGTCATATGAGCGAAATAATCTTAAGTACAACGTTAAACCTCATTTCATCTCACCTCACCTCATAGACCAAAGTATTTACTTTATTTACTTTAAAAGATCATAAAGCGGTAAGTACATCACATGACCACTGAGCCCAGAAATTTGGTACATAAAAACCTACATGAAACATAAGTGCTTAAATAACTAAAGCATAATGCTGTGTGCATGGCTGTTATTGCACATTTACACAAACCTGCGATGCAGGGCTCCAGATAGTTTTTCAACATCAGGAGTACATAAGTACTCCTTATTTGTTCAATATAGGAGTACTGGAAAACTTTAAGTGTACATTTAGAGTATTGAATGGAAATTAATGGAGTATCAGTAATCTTGTGTTTTGTTTCATATATGCACCACAACATTGCTACTCTTCTGTAAACAGGTCAATAAACAATAAAACAGTACTTTTTCAGATAAATACGCCTGTAACCGATTCTCAGTTTTCTAACTGATTTCCTACCGTGTTGTGCATATTTTTTATCCGTACATAAGCCGATACTGCCCTTATCTGGAGCCCTGTGGGATGTATTTTAATATTATTGTGCATTTTGTGGAGAAACAGTCATAAAGTATAAGGTTGTAAAGGTAAGCCCTATGCTGATTCAGGATTTTATGTGACACTTGTGACTCTTTGACACCTGATTTAGTAGACATATCACAAGTTATTTCACCAACACATTCAGATTATTATTTTCATCTTCCTTGTTGTAGGACAATACAAATGAAGACTACAACATTCTAGGACACTGGTCTTTGGGAGGTAATGGACATTGTAGGAAATGTATGACAACATTTTGAAAATCTTCCCTGACAAAAAAATGTCTAATTTGATGATATATTTATCACACAAAACTGATCCTTAGTTCTCAAGAGTATTTCTCCGTTCTATTCTGATAAAATACCCAGGAACCATTCACAGCAAAGTTTCATTTCATGCCATAAACTTTATGACTGAGTGTTTTTTCAATGACCTGATAATATTTTCTGAATCTCAAAAGACACAAATGTGAATTTCTTGACTGAAATCTGTTTTGTCAGAATTACCAACATCTGGAGATGGAACCCCTCATGTCAGCACATTCCAGGCACCAAACTGATAACAGATAAATCAAAGCTGGGTTCATGACACAATCTTTTTATAACTTCATTACACAGTATAATATTTAGTATTGTTTCAAAACACAGCTTTCATACTGAATTGGTTGAGGGCATTATCATTATAGCATGGAGTCAAAATACCACTGAATAACTGAGTGAGTGAGTTTAGTTTTACGCCGCACTCAGCAATATTCCAGCTATATGGCAGCGGTCTGTAAATAATTTAGTCTGGACCAGACAATCCAGTGATCAACAGCAAGAGCATCAATCTATGCAATTGGGAACCGATGACATGTGTCAACCAAGTCAGCGAGCCTGACCACCCGATCCCGTTAGTCGCCTCTTACGACAAGCATGGGTTACTGAAGATCAATTCTAACCCTGATCTTCACAGGTATTTACAGTTGCGATGGCTTGGTTTACTCAATAACTGAGGATGTACAAGAGTAAGCAGACTGATACATGTGCCAATAGTTGCCAGTGCTTATGCGAATAAGCAAGTTTCAAATTAAGTAAACTATGGTTTCGAAATCTGTTGAAACAAGACATAAAATATGTCTCATGACTGCATTACCATTGGAAACCATCACTAAATACACACTGACAAAGCAACAACTTCTTAAGCTGCTATATACATCTTTGGGGTCAAATTGATTCAGGTATTACGTCAAATCTAAAACTGAGAAAAGTGTAAAAATACTAAATCAGAAAGAACTGTTTTCTTTTATTAAATGCAAACTCACATGTGTCAAATTCGAATCAAGAGTGGAAGTAATATATTTCCAAACTGGGTCCAGATTATTTTCATGTTATAGAGACATTCCTGTACAGAACAGTAGCCTAAATTTGTGGATAACCTTGATTGGTGGATCGTGGTAATTATCATGCTATCTAAAAAATTAAGTCTCATATGATGTCACAAAGCAGTACTTTTGATGTACATACATTGCCACGCCTCGCTGACAAATATGTTCTGAATCTCTGCATTACACTTAAATGTACCGTATATGACCGTCTATAAGCCGAATTTTGAGGACCAAAAAAAGCAGTCTGTAGAAGGGGGTCGTCTTATCCATGAGTTACACTTTCGTCAAACTTTTTTCCAGGGGTAAGAAAACAACATCGTATCACCTCGCGTGAACAAACAACAGAATGGTGTCTCGTCGTTGATGGAACATACTTACCGGGTACTCTGGTCTCTGTTGGCCGCGACCCATCGCTGGAGGGCGGCCTATCCATGAGAGATATGATTTTGACACTGATTTTGAGGGTCAAGTTTGGGGGTCGGCTTATCCATGGGGTCGGCTTATAGACGGTCATATACGGTACTAAATCTAATTGTCCAGCACTGAGATAAATAGCCCAAGATCACTAATGCCACAAATACCAAATTATATTTTTACCAATTACCAATGCCATCTTTGCACAGTGTGTGTCCATTGAGGTGATCATGAGTATCACGAATTCACCACAGCTTGTGTACCAAGATATCTCATACTGTTGTACAGTTTTTAAGTTCATGTATTCAACAGCAAATAAAGCAAATTGAAAAAAAAACCCCAAAAACCAATTATGTTTACAAAATGTCAAGTAAAAAGATACTGTTACTTGTGTTAGCACAAAGCAACCTTCTCACATCTCGTTGTCTGCTTTCCTAGGTGTCAATACTTACAGCAATGGGCTGTCGTACATAGTGATATAAAGTAACCAGCTACGTAATCCACGAATCAAGGTGACGTCACATTTTGTGTGCACACAAATTGGTGTTATTACAAATGACTTCGGTAAACAAACGATTCATTCAGAAGTCGAATATTAGGCATTTTCAATCTGTTGAATTAATGAATAAAATAATCAGTGAGTACACAAAACAAAATCGTGCATTTAAAATATGATTTTCACAGCAGTTACCTTATATCCACAAATCAAAATTACGCAAGTGTAAATATTCCATTAGGCATGAACCAAAGTAAGAACATTCCACTATTGACTCAGAATGTAATTTGGCATGGTGTGAACTATACATAACATAGCTTGTCATTGAAAAAACAGTAATTTCATCATTCCCAGACCGATGTCAATCATGATTTTATACATGCATCATGCCTGCATGACAAACCCATTAGGTTTGCAGTTTCGGAAAATGTTCTTCAGTTTGTCAGGGAACAATTAGTAATATTCCAGCTCCATGATGTCAGCCTGTAGATAATCATATACAATCCTGAAACTCCAGAGACAGATATAGTGAGCTATGATCCACATCATTAGTTTACTATGACAAGCAATCACTCAAGTCTGACAGCCTGGGTGCCGTTCCACTAACCGATCTTAGCCCTACGCCAATCGTAAACCCCTAAAATGCCAATCTTAGCGTGACGTTACGATCGGCTTACCGTTCCATTAACCAATCTTACCCAAGTCAATCGTAAAGTTAAGATCCAAGGTCTAAGTTGCTCATGACCAACTTAGGAAAGCTAAAATCAATCGTAGAGAAACCAAAGTGGTGGCTTTCATAGTCTATGTGAAGAAGAAGAAGCGAGCATTTCACCATGAGCGTCCCCTAAAACCCCCATGAAATGAATTTGTTTACTTCTGTGATGTAAACAAACACTGCACTGAAGCCTTACAAATGCGAGGCCAGTCTGACCACTGTCGTCATGGGAACACAACTGAGCGAGTCGGTGTAATACATTTGTACTACAATATTGCAACGTCATGGTTAAGAACAGGGAGGGTCGGAAGTGAACAATGTTCTGAAACAAAAAGATACAAATATGTTTGATTTCACCTGCTCTTATTTGGTAGGGGATTCTAAATTTTAAGGCAGGCCGCGTGTTTTTCAAGACCACTGACAGATTCTAGATACGTTATCAGATGATGTGCTTGTGACGAGGTAGTTCTCGGCGTTCACACGCACTTGCCCCTGAAATCAAGCTGCTCACTACCCTAATATTTTGCTCGAGGTTTTTTCTCCACGTTTAAACTTGGTTCTAAAACTACTTCCACACATTTCTCTATCTCTCGCACGAAAGAGTCTCGATCTAAGCTTAGATCGGATTGTAGGATTGGGACCGGTTACGATCGGCCTAAGATCGGTTAGCGGAATGGGTATAACTTTTAGCTTAGACGATGGTAAAATAGACGTAACTTGCTAAGATTGATCTTAGATAAGATCGGTTAGTGGAAGGGCACCCTGGTAAATCTGGTCCACTCAGGACCTATACAGGGGTCGATTTAAGGACATGAAGCCTACTTGCACCCAGTGCAACCTAAAGCAATTACCTTGTTGCACCAAACAAAAACAGATCGCACCTGCAGCTTAATATAAAATCTTATATAATGCTTGAGTTTTTGTAAAGACGGTTTAGAACAGTATTATAACAAAAGAAATCTGTAGTTATCTTACTTCCTAAACTTTCATGAACAGCAAGTCCTTCAGTCACTGTTCATACAATAATCAGAGTCACTGTTCCAAGTGAGTTCCTCATCATTCTGTTTTCCAGCTGAGGTCTGAGTACTTTGAACACAAAATATTAACATGCACTGGCTCAATTTGATATACATGAGAGGTTGCATTTAGCAGTTTCAGGTTGCACCAGTGCAAGTTCTACATGCTTAAATCAAGCCCTGCTATAGCAAACCGTCCTTAGAAACAGTAATCACATCCATAAACATCCAAAATGCCATGTATTTTCTGTTTTAAAAAAATATTTTTCAAGAAGCATTCATTCATCTTAAAACCTTACAAGTCAATACACCGTGTTTATTCAGTGACTGTCTAGCATGTCTTTGTGAACACATTCACAGCTGGGTCTGGGACATATTGATAAACATAAAAGGTTACGGTAAGTCGTTATAACACATCCTTGGAAATACATGGATACGGCTTTACTTGGTCCCCATGTTCAGATGAATTTGAATTATGCAAATTCTGAATGACCTGATTTATCATTAACATATAATATATGAACACATCTTATTCTCAATGATTGTTTTCTGACCAAAAAATGAGAAAAAGACAGATTGCCCTTGGTGAAAACCTGTATCAAATAACTTTGACTGAATACTGAATGTGAAATAATACTTTAAAAATTAGCTTCCGATTTATTCATCCAACAGCATTTGATTAGGATGTTTCTTCATACTTCGACAAACTTACTTACAAAGTAAATGTAAAAAAGAAAATGTATCCAAGTAGATATGTTATTTAATGCCAATAAATATGTTTCTTTGGAATTCTAATTCGAACGATAAGTATGCAGAGAAAAGACTCCCTGCTAACACAATGCATGACTGCTTTCTGAAACATCTTGAAATTGCATTCTGAAACAACTTATTCCAGATTTTCTTTTCTGAAACAACGATTCCACAATTCTCTTCTAAACAACAAATCCCATGATTCCTCTCAGAAACAATCTATTCCACATTTTCCTCCCTGAACAACATTTCCCAGAATTCCCTTCTACATAACGTATCCCATGGTCACAGGACACACAGTTTGTAGAGGTTTCTACCAAGACACTGACCATGCTTGAAGGCGCTTGCTCCAACTGATCTGGTATGGCACCAGATGAAATGTAGCACCATTTCTTTCAACCAATAACAACAGTATCTTTTAAAGCAAGTTTCAATGTTGTTGGCACTTCAAGATGACATATTTGGTCTCGTGGAACATACTTGCGAACCACCTGCATACATCTTTCCTTTAGGGAGTACACTGAAAAACAAAATTGACATTGCTAAATAAATTACATAAAAAGGAAAATCATTGTACCCTTAACAAATTGGATAATAAACAAGGAACAACAACAACTTTACAAACTACCTACAACATGAATGGACCCGTGAAGATCCGGGTTAGAATTGATCTTCAGTACCCCATGCTTGTCGTAAGAGGCGATTAACGGGATCGGGTGGTCAGGCTTGCTGACTTGGTTGACGCATGTCATTGGTTCCCAATTGTGTAGATCGATGCTCATGCTGTTGATTACTGGATTGTCTGGTCCAGACTCGATTATTTACAGACCGCCGCCATATAGCTGGAATATTGCTGAGTGCGGCGTAAAACTACACTCATTCACATCATGAATGACAGTGATGTGAGGGACATAACTTTAGTGTAATGTCCTGAAACCGATAAACACAACAAGTGTTTGCCACTAATATGGCGATCTCCCCTGCCGCTAGAGAAGAATGAAATATTTATAACATATTTACTGCGTTTACATAAAATTTAAAAGTGGTCAAAGTGTGGTGGTGACATTGAACATAAGGTTAAGGTCACCCATATCAACTGGTGTCTGCGTAATACCCCAATGTAGGTTGTCACCAAATTTGAAGACATTGGGTACAACACTACATACGCATGGACGCTGCTGAATACATAGTCACCCGTTCCGCGTTGCGGCGGGGGGACAATTATCTCCCTTAGTATATAACACAAAGGCTCGCAGATCAGCTGAATTATGTTGTATGGATGTTGTTTAACATGACACTCAGCAATATTCCACCTATATGACAATTTAACGATCGAAGTCTCTTGATCAGACAATCTAGTTACTGACAACATGAAGATTGATCTACACAACTGGGACGCAAGATAACAGTCAAGTGAGTGAGTAAGTATCGTTTACGCCGCTTTTAGCAATATTCCAGCAATATCACGGCTTGGGATACCAGAAATGGGCCTCACACATTGTACCCATGTGGGAAACTGAACCCGGGCCTTCAGCATTACGAACCATGAGGCTAGCACACCGCCCCAATAACAGTCAAGATGAAATGTAAGTTTCCATGGGTTTGCTGTTACACAGGTGCAGCCATTTTCATTATTGTAATGTAAAGTGGTGAGGTATCTGCATCGGAATGTCCAGACTAATGCTAAGTTAGTGTTCTTGCCTAGAGAGGTACCATGTTACAGCTTAACATGGATACATGAGTGAGTTTAGTTTAACACCGCACTCAGCAATATTCAAGCTATATGGCGGTGATCTGTAAATAATTGAGTCTGGACCATACAATCCAGTGATCAACAGCCTAAGCATCGATCTACGCAGTTGGGATACGATGACATGTATTAACCAAGTCAGCGAGTCTGACTGCCCGCCCCGTTAGTCGTTTCTTACGACAAGCATGGGTTACTGAAGATCAATTCTAACCCGGATTTTCCCGGGTCTCTTAAACACTGAGAAATACATGCATGGATATGGAGGAACACTACATATATGTTCGCTGATGATTGGCTGCATAAAAGATGAACAGCCATGCCATCAGCTCTCTGTGACGATGTCAAGATGAACTGATGAGATTAATTTTCACTGACACAAAAAATAGATATACAGACATTTAACACTCAAAATGCTTTTCATTGTGCTTTATATCTCTTTGAAACAATGAATTGATAAATACAAGAGAAACACAAAAAGACCCATTCTACTTGTGGTATGTAGTGTTCTGGAACAAAATTCATTTGACTTTTACAAGTACCTGGAATGGAAATATGTACAACTTTTCTACACGGGGGCCAACCATCATGTTGTGTCCAGCCAACTGGTTCATATATCTCCTTCAGCTGCACCACCAGGCGATCACCGGATTCAGAATCACGGAAAACCCAAGGATGTCCAACAAATGTGTTGACATCCACAAACTGCTGAGGCAGCAATGTCCGATATTTGATTCGAGCACCTTCATAGTTGAGCCAGATAATGTCCACTCTTCTCTTTGTGTTATTCACAAACCTAACAAATGAATGAGCGGTTGATTTTCCAGATTTCACCCGGCCAGACCCTGGTGCATTTCCTTCATTGCCAGTCATGGTTACTGAGTAATCTGTAACAAGAAGTTTGTGTTTTGAGTAATCATTGCAGCTGGTTAGAAGACAGCCTCATTAAACTGAATTTGGAATTCATCCAACATGATGATTAAAAGGTGTAATTCAGAGTGGTTAAATCTACTGGTAAACCAGCCTGTGACTGACAACACAGAAAACTTCCTACCATGTAACATATGTTATATGTGGGATTACACTTTCTTAATAAATACAAATTCTAGTATGTTTGAGGGTTGAGTCCCATCTGTGGAAGTCGTGGTGGCTGAGCGGGTTAGGTGGCTGACTTTGTGTGCTTGCAATTAGGTGCCTGACTCTGAGGGTGTGGGTTCGAATCTGGATGGGACTCAACCCAACAAAAGTACTGGCATCTGTACTTACTGTACTGAGAAAGTGTAATCCCAAATATATAAATGTTACATTTGACCACTTTTTAATTTCACTGTGTAATCAAGTTCTACCATGTTAAAATTCATCTCATAACTCCTTGGTGTCAGTGATGATATTGAAAATGTGCCACTAGGTTAGTGTTTTGAAAGGGCTGTCAATCTGAATCAAGGAAACAGGAATAATGGCCTTTAAACACAGAATCAGTTTTGTAGACCATTATAAACTACACTCAACCATAGATGTATGGATAAGAGTAGTATATAAATGTAAAACATAATTATAGTTTACCAAAATGCATAACAGGCATTTGAAGAAGCTTAGAAGAGCTACGTAGTCTGACCACACGAAATGGGCAGTCTTTAGATCATTAAGCCATGCAAATTTCACCACACCAGTATAACTGTGTTTGAAAAGATAGGATGTCCCATTTAGAAATTAGAAAAGTGTCAATTTTCAAGCTCTTTGCCATCAATAAAAATTGCACTAATATTTTACCTCTGTTTTGGAGCGAGTGTGAGAGTTTAAGACAAAGACAGTGTGGGTGTGAGAGCAGAGAGAGAGAGCTAAACTGAGAGGCTGCTCCATGTGCTTGATCACACAGAACATTACTGAATACAGAATGAACTGGATACTCTCTTGTGTGTTATGTTGGTAGAGCAAACCCCACTTGGTCACACATACTTTGGATATAGAAGTAACAGTTTCTTTGTATTTTGCAACCTATTATTGTAAACATCATTTCAAAATGTCAACTGACAATGACTGAGAATGAAGTACTTTTCTATACATTTTAGAGCTTTTGCTGAAGGGCTTCAAGAAGGCCAGTAATGACAATGGGTTGGGAGAAACTCCACTCAAACCTGAGTACAGTACCGGTAGATCTATTTGAAATAGAATACATTCCAGGCTGCCACATGGAACCACTGACTTTGGAATGACAGATCCTGACTAGCCATTCATGATATAGAAGTCATGCATATTATTGCATTTCTGTACTGAGACAAATATACATTTTGACAGATTTTTTACATTTACTGCTGACAATACAGAGTACTAAATATGATGTTATTAAACATGTGTTATGTTTTAGTTAATGCTATTTGCCATGTGAAGTTGACCTACATATGTGTTTGGATGGAATCAGAGGAAGGTCACCAAAGCATGTCAATCTCTATGAAAGGTCCTAACAAATTGTACATCTATTTGGGGTAATCATGTCACAATGGTGTTTTTCTCTTTTCAGGGAGGTTCATAAAAACAATATGACAAGCATTTCGGGAGGTTCAGTATTTTCAAAACTTTAGTATCCTTTGTCAAATACACCTACCCCCCAACAGTCTTCAATATATGTAACTGGTCATTATGGCAAAACCTGTTGTGTTGTTTTCTGAAATTCTGGAAATTTCCTGCATTATTAACAATTTTATTTGTTAGCATCAGCAAAATAAATGACTGTCCAATACACATCTGTTTTGGTGGTGGTTTCATTATAACAATCACAGTGGCATGTGAAACAAACAATTACATCTAGGTGTGTATTATCACTAAGGGGTCTGAACACCAGGGATCCAGATAATTTTTCAACATCAGGAGTACGTACTACTTATTTGTTCAATACTGAGTACTGGAAAACCTCAAGAGTACATTTAGAGTACTGAATGGAAGTTAATGGACTATCAGTAATCTTGTGTTTCGTTTCATATATGCACCACAACATTGCTACTCTTGTGTAAACAGGTCAATAAACAATACTTTTTTCAGATACATACGTCTGTAAATGATTCAAAGACCGTACACCATTGCTGTGGTGCGTATCTGCTACGTTTCTAAATTATTTCCAATCGTATCGTGCATATTTTTTATCCGTACATACGCCGATACGGCCCTTATCTGGAGCCCTGGAACACTATGAACATGGAACCATTGAAACAACGCTATGACCCCGGTAGTGACAACTAGCTGTGATTACAATACCATTTGCCTCTTGCAGAGTTGTATGACTTCTTGTTTACAGCAAAACAGATTTCTTGACTTTGGCTGTGTGTACGTACGTTTTGAAACACTAGTTCCGTATGCTCTAATGTGATGACATTTGATCCAAATATGTAAACATGTATATTGTATATTCTACCATGATATGACTATAGTCCTCTTAATAAATATCTTACTCTTGACATGCGACAAACTGAATCAAAACTTCATCTGTCAAATCAAGGTTCGGCGGCCATGTTGATTTAGTTAGATACTGTATTCCCTAAAACAAATAACAACCAGCATGATCTTTACCGGTCGGATCCCGAATAAATGACAGACACACTGTAGATGTGCAGGCCATCCCGCCGCAGTCAGTATCTACTCTATTTTATGTTGAGGTGAGACTTTAAGTAGCATTCCACCTAAGAATCATGCACAGGTGGATAAGTCAAAAATTTCATATTCACTTGAAATTTTGTCATTCTCTTTATTTGGCCTTGTAAAATGTCATGTCACTCAGAATTGTTTCTGCTATCAATATTTTTCATTAATTAGCCACTAATTATTATTCTACGAAATTGACCCAGAATAGCATGTGAAAATGTACGAAAATGCTATTTTTACGTTGACAATATTGTTAAAACTATTCGTGCAGTCAGAATTCTTTTACTTTGTATTGAAAGATTACATATACAACTTTCACTTCAGTTATATTTTTGAAGAGTTGATGAGGACCGCTCCATAGCAACCGTTGTCAAGGTCACGGGTATTTTAACCTATAACAAAATTACTCAAAATTGATGATTTTTAAGGACATTTATCTCAGAACAGCAAACGTTTGATGTTGTAATTGCTATTACTTTGCTTAATACAATTATGAAATTGTGATAGCAAGACATAAAAAGTTTGCAAAGTTTTGAATTTTTTATTTTATTAAACGTTGAAAGTTCAAAAATATATATATATTGTCAAAATTTTGACAGAATACAATTTGGTACATTTACCAAAAGAAATCAGCTATTTATTGAATATTCCACAAGAAAGTATTATTTAAGTATTTAAGAGGACTGTTAGGAACATTATCTGAAAAAAATAGCAGAGGGATTTGCAATGTCAACCTAGCTAAGAAGTGGACGTTTTGAAGAAAAATGCTAAGTATAGTAGACCCTCTGTGCATGCCTAAATTACTAACAAATTACTTAAAAGCTAACCGATTTTCAAGTACTAAATCCTGTTATAGTTCTTTTTCTTAAGTACTTAAGTAAAATATGCTGAGTCATCAAAATTATTATTTTCAGGAAATGTGAGATTACCTTTCTCAAAATGGAAAATACAGTGAGAAAGTGAAGATGTCACATACTTACGTCTTCAGTGTTGGCTTTCTATACTTTTATTAAAGCATGGATGGAATATTCCTCATCACAAACATAACACAGACACCTTATTTGAAGTATGAACCATACTTTTAAGAATAAGAAGAAGAGGAGGAGGAGGGGAAGAAGAAATGTTTATTACATAGTGTCATGCATGTAAATAAATACAAATAATGCCCGGCCATAGGGCCATGAGACACTTTAATAATACATGTACACTTAAAAATAAGGTATTACATGTACTCAATAATACATTCATACTGGCATTCTTACATTTGTCATCCGTTCAAAGCTTTCATTCATTCTCGATAGAGTGAGTGAGTTAATGATCAAGTGAGTTAGTTGGTTAGTGTATTAGTGGGTTAGTGTATTAGTGAGTTAGTTGGTTAGTGGGTAAGTCGGTTAGTTAGTTAGTTTAGTTACTAAGTTAAATAAATAGTTAAATAAATAAGTATATAAATAAAAAAATCCTGTCAGTTTGTCATACATCCCATATATTATCGATTCATAATCTGTCATACTACCTTCCATACACCAATCCTACTCAGACAAACAACATATACATATACATTAACTAAAAGCCATTCACACAAATCATTCACTCATTCAAACTCATATGTATCATTGTCAAACAGAATCTCTATCACCCATTCTTTCATACACTAACCCTGCTCACACAAACAGCATATGGCCATATATACTAAGCAGCAAAAGAAACGTCAGTTTGGAAGACGACAAGACAGTGGAAACACGGAAGACCAATCAGTACTGATACAGTATGCCCACGTCTTAACATCGGGAACCTCCATTGCCGTAGACCATCACCATGGACCTATCCTCACCCCTCGTCATCATCGGCGTGAACGTCTACAGTTTGCCATACAACACCAAAACTGGAGATACAGGCAATGGAGAACTGTTCTGTTCACAGATGAGAGTCGGTACTGCGTATCAACTGCAGATGGCAGAACAAGAATATGGCGACAATGTGGCCAGCGTTACTCAGACCAATGTGTTAAGAAAGAGACTCATGGGGAGGTGCAAGCATCATGGTATGGGGAGGAATAGGCCTGACCCAGAGAGTGGGTCCTGTGGTGTTCCAGAACCTTGGTCCAGGGAGAGGAGCCGGCATCACAGCGGTGCCCTACATCGACCAAGCTCTCAGCCATACCACTTTTCGCATGTCACCGGAACCACATTTTCTAGCATGATAATGCCCGTGCCCATACTTCCAGAGCTACACGGGACTTCTTACAGCAGAAAGGTGTCAACATTGTGCAGTGGCCAGCCCTTAGTCCTGATTTAAACCCAATTGAACATCTTTGGGATGAAATTCTGAGGAGACTGGCTTAATATTATGTGTAAACTTTCTGTCAACTGATATTTTGAAGTTGTTAGATGATGAAGAGCAGTGAGGCTTAGCTAGATCAACAAAGTAATCACCCCAGAGTTCACAAATATCCTCCGCTGTATTTGCACGTTTGTCACCCAGTAATAGTTCTTTAACAACAGGACTTTGTCACCTCATTTTGTGAAATGACTTAAAGAAATATATATTGTCAAAGCCAAGTAATGAAATAAATATTTGAATCGAATAAGGTAGATAGCTTGAGGCAGCTAATACTCGTGAGGTTGTGCGGACCTTGTAGGTAATGACAACTTCATTGCAGAGACGGGCCCACTGTCGCTTTATGTTGTCATACGTTGACTCCTTCACAAGTTGACAGTTGTGGGTGCCAAGAGCAAGATCGATGATCTTCTGCATCCCTGTAACAGGGAAAGGTGTTGGTACAACCCGGCTCTGGACAACAGTACACTGTATCAAGATCTGTTTGTGTAGGTTGTGGACGACTGATTTTACCTTCACATACTGTGGGTAAAGTAAAACCCTCAAGTGTCTTGCATTCTGATTGATGAGACATTTGGAGTCCATTCCCAGATTTTAGCAATTCATCATTTGAAATGAATTTTCCATCTCCAATGGCATAGGCTTTTCTCAGAAGTATTCCATTGTCTTGGAATACTACTTCATTGAAACAATTTATTTGTTTCAGTCTGTGAGACTTGACAATTTGTTTGTCAGTGTCCATTGTTACTACAGCAACTTGACATCCTGTAACACCTAAAATGATAAAATAAATACAATTCTATAATCTATAGTTTTGAAAGAAAAACTAATGTATGTACTAAAACATACCATTTCTTGTAGCTTTTACTTTAAAACTTTTAAAACCAATTCCATTTAAACTTTACAGAATTTTACCACTACTGAAAATTAAACAGCCACCAAGTGCTTACAATTTGGACAAAATACGACATGTGACTGATAACAATATCACAAAAACTACAGTAACATCTGCATTTTCATTAAAGTTCGCCTGATGCTCAGTGTTTTGAAATATTCGGTTGCATGTTTACAAATTTTACTCGTAAATGCGACCATATCTGATTCAATCGCAACATGGATCCCTGTTGGTGCAACTGTTAGACAAGATATCATAGAGCGATACACGATTTCGGATAGTGTAGATCTGTCGATATAAATATATGCAATGCTTATTTTTCATTTTTATTTCTCATCATAAATGACTTACCAGTGTGATTTCTACAAACATACCTGAAAAGGCCGATTCGGTAGGAAATCAAACTTCCCTCGCTGTCTGCTGCGGGGGCTCTTGTCGTCTGCCGACCACCACATAAATTCACCTCCCGCAGATGCGAAGAAATATCCCGGCAGCATGATGGGTGCCAGTCAAATCGCCCCAGCTACAAAACGCCCCAGCCAATTTGGTCAAAATGCCCCAGAGTTTTGGTCAAATCGCCCCAGGTTTGGTCAAATTGCCCCAGGGGGGTAGTCAAAATGCCCCAATGTATTTAAATTGGTTAAATATATGCCATAAATGCATAGTTTTTGTCAACTTCCATATTATATACTTCGGATAATATTATATAGAAATATTTCTGATAGATTTTCTATTAGTAAACTGATAAGAGCGAAAGTAATATTCATGTATAAACAACACTATAATACCAATTATTTGCATGTTATTAATGCTTTTGTAAAGAATTACAAGAATAAAATGAAATGTTTGTATAAAATGTTTATTGGCCATAAATGCATAGTTTTTGTCAGCAAGTATGGTATAATACTTATCAAAACAATCTACAGCTGTGGTTGTCAAAAGGTGAGGCGGTAAATGCATAGGTTTTCTCAACAAGTATGGTATAATGATTATCAAAACAATCTAGAGCTTTTGTTAATTAATCTTGTCAAAAGGTGTGGATAAAAACAGGCTATTAAAACATGTTCACTAATTGACATTCAATGCTGTGTTTAGTTAAAGGAAATGTTGAGCATTTCAGGCTATAAAAAAATTCACTAACTGACCATCACCTATTGAACGATTGTAATATCTACAGTCATTTTGACTTAAATTTCTGTAGCAGATTTTGTCTAATCATACATCCTCGTCTCCAACTTGAATGTAGTGACCTTAATGCGCACAAATATGAAAGATTTATATCTCCGACATCATCCTGCTCTTGTGGCCATAACTATGAAGACTCTGCTCACCATTTCTTTTCATGTACTCTTTACAACGATATACGTCAAATTATGTATTTTTTACCAAAGGATTTCACCTAAAATCAATTTGTTTGGAAACCAACGCTGCTCCTCAATAGTAAACAATTGAACTTTTAATTTCAGTGCACTCTTTTATAGATTTAACAGGCAGATTTGAACCAAAATATTTTGTTTATATGACATATACCTTTTAACAATGATTGGTGTTATTTCTCGTTTTTGCAACATTTATATATCATTCACATTGTACATTCGTCATGACGAGTTTATTCTTCCTTCCATTGTATCCCAGAGGGGTATTCATATAAGCTTATGCTTGTTTACCAATCCGGTTCCTTTCTTTGGAAATAAATATGTTTAAATAATAAATATTATACCATACTTGTTATGATTACATAATGCCATTTGTTGACCAAAAACTATTTACAGCCAATAAACATATTATAGAAATCTTTCATTTTACTCTTGTAATTCTTTACCACAAATAATTGGTATTACAGTGTTGTCTATACATGAATATTACTTTTGGTCTTATCAGTTTAGTAATAGAAAATTTATCAGAAATATTACTATATAATATTATATATGGAATATAATATGGAAGTTGACAAAAACTATGCACTTGTGGCATATATTTAACCAATTTAAATACATTGGGGCATTTTGACTACCCCCTGGGGCAATTTGACCAAACCTGGGGCGATTTGACCAAAACTCTGGGGCATTTTGACCAAATTGGCTGGGGCGTTTTGTAGCTGGGGCGATTTGACTGGCACCCAGCATGATCCTAGGGTTTCTAAACCGTTTTCTTTGGGATATGCTCTATATACTCCGCAAGTACCATCTGCTGTCAGGCCAACACTGCAGCGGAGCAGACAATTCGCTTCCGCATCCGCCGTGGGGTGGCTTCTCTAGCAACACCCTAGCAACAACACGCCATCTAGCGGTAATGAGGAACATAAGTTGCCAAGAACGACAACTAAATGGTGAATTGTCGCTCACGTTTAGATTAACATTTTCATCACAAATTAGAACTTTACGTACTTTTTATGACGGAAAAGGTTAGATTACAGCTTCTTTTATATGTACATATACTTTGTTATATGCCACACATTTGCTGTTATTCAAAATCTGGTTTCAAAGTAACAGTACTTTACTATGCAAACCAATGGAGATCGTTGCTCGTCTACCTCCCATTGATCTTGGGGAAATATTAGCGTATCGCGACAACTAGCGCACATATTTTAGAAAAAAATCCACAACGATGTTTAATATAGTGGTGTCATCACATTCTGAAATTTTATACCAAATTCTGGATTTTTGACTTATCCAGTATTCTCGATTTTGCATGATTCTTACGTGGAGCTGTAGAAATCTACTTAATAAACAATCTGTCTGTCAGTATTTGGTTGATATTTTAGCTGCGATTGTTCAAATAAAACAGAGAGAAAGCTATATCCGTTATATGCCACAACGAAGTATTATTGAAGCTCGGGGAACATCACAAGTGCACTTCACACATTTGGGGAACTCAACCTGTGTTTTCCGTGTGACGAGTAACTTTCACCACATGGGTACCTCATGATAAAAAAAACATAATAAATTTTATTCAACAGCTTCATATATTGTTTTCAACTTCATGTCAACCTGATGTAGATCTGTCCGGAATTTATTTGGAAGTACTTCCGGTGTACTTCCTGGTTCACTTTCACGATGACTTAGCTACTTTATTGAGGTTAGAATGCTGTCGAGACGGATCTGTTATATGACGAAATGTCTTAACCGGATCTCTCAGATTACGCCGATATCATACACACTATTTTGCGCGTATCTGCAGCATATTCATTCTGTAGGTGGACATACTACTTGTCAGGGAGCAAGTTTTATATCAGGTCAAACAAAAGCGTCAGACGTAAGAATGGAGCCTGGCTGTTCAGGCCTACCCGCGGACAAGACGATACACGCGGCTCATATAGATGAGATTCACAACGTTCCCTTCAACATACTTATAAGGCCAATCCCTTCCATTTTGGACGAGAAGAAAGTGTTGTCGCTGATGGAGACAATTAAGGTTGGTTATATTGTTGTTAATGGTGACGTAAATTTGGATGAAGGTCATTCCTCTTTTTCTCTATCTCAAACGTAGCACAACATTTCTCTCGCTCATGGGAATAATTTGATTGGACGGTTTTATTTTTCAAATCGTGGTTGAAACGAAGTTATCGTAGTGATAATCTCCATAGTGATTACCATGACAGTAGAGATAGAAAACCGTGTAAAACTTTTCTAAGAAAAGTGTAATCACAAATATAACATACGTTACGTGTAAAATCATGATAATCGAAAATGCTTTCATTCCTTCTGTGTTCAGAACCCGGAAACCAGTGATGATGTTCCTCCGATTGACGTGCTATGGATCACAGGGCGACAAGGGGGAGACTACTACTACTCATTTGGTGGTTGTCATAGATACGAAGCATACAAAAGACTGCAGAAGGACACTATTCCATGTAAACTTTTCAAATCAACAATCAGTGATTTGAAGACCTACCTCGGAAGTTCCACACCTGATTTGTTGTAGCGTGTATTGCCTACAATATATGCACAAAGTTGAATCTACTGTTAATTTTATGTTTTGATAAGGTTTAACACTTTCAAAAGCATTTCTTTTATAGCAGGGCATGTTTGCAGGGTGCAAACGTAAAGCCTGACGAGTGATGTCTCAATCTTTTGAAAAAAGCCAAGAAATTCAATCTGTTCTGTCTCCCTGAACCGCATTATTTTCCATTCCCAGGCCCTTTCTGCAATGCTAAAGCTCCAAATGAAGCAAGTCTAGATTTCCTCTGAACCTCTTATTTGTTTTTATACAAATTACATATATTCAGAGACTACGCATTAGTGTACGTGAACTCGAATTCCGTCACCCTGCAGACATGCAGAATAGAGAGTCAGTGGTTGTCCTTGAAACAAATGCCACAGGCCATTTTCAAATGATCAAATTTGTTAGGATAGTCTTCCGTATATTATATTTACCAAATTTGAAACACGTGTTCGGGACATTTTGCATGACAATCAATGTTCCAGAAAATGAACCGATGCTCTTCGTAAGAGGCGACTAACGGGATCGGATGGTCACCCATTGTGACTTGGTTGTTGCATGTTATCGTATCTCAATGCTACTTTAACGCAGATCGTTGCTCATGATGTTAATTACTAGATTGTCTGATTAAGACTGAATCCGCCATTTGGCTGTAGTGCTGCTGAGTACAATCCAAAGACACAACGTCCAGAGATTGACTGTTCAAGGTTAACTCTGTGGTGGACCTAAAACGCTCAACCTGGAATCACCATAATGCAAAAATAATGATGTAAAATAGCTTTGTCAAAAACATATCCAAACCGTTGCATTGATTGTAATATATAACAGTTTCAGTTGTAAATGTTGTATTGTTGTCGTCATACTGATCAACATGATATTAATATGCTACTGATTACTTATAGACCCGAGGCCCGTCAGTTGTTTTTCTGGAATGCGTGTGTGCGAGTGGTTTTATACCGCTTTTAGCAATATTTTAGCACTATCAGACCGAGGAATCCGCCCACAGTAGGATCTCCGTGATTTAACTGAGGTAATGTTCAAAGCGGCATTGAAACAAACGGACTTAATCTTGAAACAGCTCATAATTGAGCCAATGACGGTTTCACAATACTACTTTAATGTTGATTACTCGTAGGATGTATATTGGAATTTAGTGACCGTTCATAATTTATGGCTAGGGGTGGTGGGGAGGGGTGCTGATTTTTATGGAGAAGCATGTACAATGTGAGTGATGACCCCCTCTAAACGTTATGTTTAAGTGCCCCCTTGCATGTCATGTACAAAATCAATGACCCCCTCCCTTCTCATAATTTCTAAGCATAATTTTAAACATGATTTTATGTATAAAATTGCTGACACACACACACACACACAGTACGTGTGTACAAAACTGCTGACCACCCCTTGCTCCCCAGAACAAAATGGGTACCCCCTTAAAATCATATCACACACACACACACGTACGCACGAACAGATGCGCGTGCGCGCACACACACACACACTCACACAGCCATAAATTATGAACGGTCCCTTATTGTCGTCACGCTAAGCACGGGATTCTCATGAATATGCATTTGAGGCGAAGTCAGAGTGAGGTCTGAAATTTCATTGGTTGATACATGATGTTTTGACTGTCGCGTCACGGCAGCGTAGCAGACGATATGCAATCTCGATAAACACACAGCTTGCGATGCCAAATATATCTCTCGATTGAAAGTTATGAATGGCAAACTGGCAGCTGTTTGAAAGTAACTTGATGAAGAATGAATTGCTGCTTCAGTGGCAATGGTTTCAGTCCATCACCCGACTATTTGTAAGTACTTCATTTCTTCCAATCTCCATGATTTTCATTAATTGTTGATAATTAAATGGCCGCCATTACCGTTTTCCACTAATTACGTAGTCTCAAGGCTGTTGACACCTCACAAGATTCGCATATTGCGTATGGGCAAACAGTGTGGTTTTAGGTCTCCTTTGGCAATATTCCAACAATATCACTGTCTTCGCACAAAGTACCAGTGTGAGGATCGAACCCGGGCCTTCGGCGTGACGAGTGAATTACCCAAGTCATATTTATCCATACTGATGAACGCTTTGTCATGGAGTGTAGCGTATAGAGTCATTAAAGATTCGATGTAAATAGCAAGTCGATACTATTTTAGACGTCGATGTGTCGTTGGTTGAAAAACTTTTTTTTGTAAAAACATGATTAAAAATGTTTAATACTGATATTTGATATATTGTTGATTGGTAGCAGAAACGATAAGCCAGCCTTCGAGATTCACACTGGTCCGCAAGCCTAACTAGTGAATGGGCCGTGGACCAGTCATCATCTAATGATGGTAGCGCTATAATTCCGAACCATGCTTTAACTTTTCTTCAAATTAGAACTGTACAAAACTGAAATAAAATGTAAACAAATAAACATGTCAAAGCGGAACAAGCTACAAACTCTGAAGAATCATTTATAAATGTCCTCTTTAACTAACAACGGGAATTTCTAAGACTGCCTTATTTCACACTATCACAGCACGTCATACATGCGATGGACTAACACCAGGATGTAAAAAAAAACCACATAATATATTTATGTTGACTTGTCTCTGGGGCGCTGTTTGTTGTCATAATTGTTGATATTAGTACCCCTCGCCACAACGAAGTTTGTTAGTACTGAAAGGGATTCCGTCAAGGTTTCCCAACTTCTTTTCCGAACAAAGCCCGAAAACGTGAGACATTTGCGGTACTTGAAACATACATTCACCACAACTGCATTTGTGTAACTATTATTGTATTTGTTTTGTTTTTCCACGGATACTATTTGCATTTCCACGGATACTATTTGCAATTCCAAGGCAACAAAATGAGTGTTAGTTTGTTTCGTTTTGCTTCTGGAGCAGAACGCTTAAAATGGGGAATGTGGATTTGGTTGAAGGTTTGTGTTTAACTTTTAACCTCATGAATAATTCTCCGCTTAAAACGTACAAGGAGCGGTGGGGTAGCCCAGTGGTTAAAGCGTTCGCTCTCACACCGAAGGCCCGGGCATGTACTTAGCAATATTTAAAAAGAAAGCATTCCTTTTAGCTTTAGCTTTCCTTTCCTAAGATTCCGTTAGTGACGGTACATACATTGATAGGAGTTTTTAGCGTTACAAGCCCCTGTGCAATTTGCAACTGTGTATGCGTGCGTGCGTGGTGGGGTGTCCTCCCAAAAGTTAGACGTCCCAAAAGTTAGACACGTTAAAACAACAAAGGTTATGGTTGGTTGCACTGAGGTTCACTACACTGTTACCTTCGTTAATTAATGGACCAGTCCAAATGTACTAATCCAAACCCAAAAGCGAAGAGATTATGGATAATGACAATGACTTTATTTTATATTGTTTATGTTGTAAAAACAATGTTAGGAAGGAAGTAACTCCATTAGGTTAATGAAAACTGAAAAATATAAAAAAACTATAATCCTGTTTTGATCAAGGTGAACATCGTAAAAACATGCATGCAAAATCTCTGATCCTAGTAAGAATATTTCTGTGTTTCTTATTTGTTAACATATCTTAATATTTTTCTGACTCTAAAAGGGTTTTAAATTGTCTCTACAGCTTATACCTTGACCTTTCAATTATACTATTCCATAACTGTATATACATGTCAACTGAAACTTTACATTTGAAGAAACTGGGATTCATTACCAACACCTTGAAATAACCAAACATAATCAAATCCACATGAAAACAATAAATTACGCACAGATGAAACATAGTTATCATAACCACAATTATCGTATATCATAAGCTTTTTGGGGAATTCTTTGTTGATGTAATTTTACAAGTTTAAGCCAGTATTTTATGAAACGCCGTTGTGTATTTATATACATTGGGTAACGTCCACATTCACCATAAACAATTACATTTGGTGTTTGGGGACCAACATTTAAGAACTTCTTACATGCAGTTAAATGTACATTTTCAATCTGATAAAATTTTCTTAATACCCCATACGTAGGCACCATACAAACGGATTGGTTGAATTTGGGTATAAAATATTTAGAAAAATACAGAATAGTCAACATTATCTAATTTATACGTGGTGGGGATGGGACAGACCCAAACATTTCATTTATAACTGACACCGCATAATTGATAATTGCTACAGATCTTATGATTGAACTCGAGGACTTCAGTTAAACAGCAGAAACTTCGCCCTAGTCTATAGCACATATTAAAGACAGGAGGTAAGATAGTTTCAGAATAGTACAAACATGTACTGCTATATGATTGCTGTATGCATTTCGTTGGCGCCTAAACTATATTTAATTTCCCATTTCGCGATAATTATTTGAGCTAATATGTAAATGTGTAAAAGAATATCCTTAAATCGCACAAAAATGAGTGAGTGAGTTAAGATTTAAAGTCGCATCAGCAATATTTCAGCCATATCGTGACCGCACAAAAACGATAGCTGCAAGCACGAGACCTGTGCAAAACAAACTTAAAAAAAGTAAACCGCCAGCTGTCGATTTTCAGCGTTGATGAGTTTGATACCCTTAAAGAGAACCTTCGGTGTTTGTTCGCGATTATTAATCACGTAGGCAATGATTATTAGGGACCGTTCATAACTTATAGCTTGTGGGTGGGGTGGGGGGTGTTGGTTCATGATGATTTTATGGGTTGTGTGTGTGTGTTTTCCACCAGGGGTTGGGGTGGAGTGTGTGGAGTAAACTTTGTACATGCTTCTCCATAATAATCATCATCACCCTCCCCCAGCCAATAATTATGAATGGTCCATTATAAAAAAATCTCCTACTAGTTATTGCGATAGTATCGTGAAACCGCGGAAACCTGCCTTTGCGGAAAGTCCTTGCGAAAGTATAAAAAGGTAAATGATCTCGATTTGTCAGTCAGAATATGACAATCCGGATTATTTTTATTGAAATCGGTGCCGTCATGTTTAAAAATATGTTTACCAGTATATCTGCGTTCTCGTACCCGATCACCCGTAGATGGGGATATATTGTTCTAAATGACAACATCACAATCCTGTCATTTTATCATGTGACGGGATGCCAATGATTGAACGTATCTGTTGTAAGGGTTTGCCCTTTTAAGAGCCTGAAGCGGAACATTGTTCTTAGTCATTTGAGATATTTACTAATCAGGATTGTTTCTGACGGTTATCTTGGGAATGAACAAACAAATCTCTGCATGCATATATATTGAGAGTACACTGGTCTTGGTCGATCTAAAAACTGGTTACTGAGGGCAATACGTTTATAGAACTTGGTAAGAATGAAAAAATATAATACATTAAAAACGTGTTCACACGAATCACACAACAAACCAAACGATTGATTTTACACAAAACAGAATGTTATTGGTTCAGGTACAAAGTCACCTGCCATCCCCGATGGTGTAAATATTGATATTATTATGACAGCATCGATACTGTAGATAAAAGTGCCGCAGATTGTTGATCTATCCAAAACTCTGAAAGCGACCGTGTTAATTCTGAACAAGATGTAGATCCACTGAAAATATATGTCAGAAACCAGCAAAATATTCATTTCTCGGGTATTGAATTGCTTCATGTACAAAAATTCGAATCTTTGATATGTAACAATTGATTCCATTTATTACCGAGGCTGACCCCAAACTATCCTTGTCAATTGAACATGCCATTCATATGCAAATTACTACGCGCATGCTTTTCGCGAGCCAAAACGGTCTTCTTCATTGGTGAGTGGCATGTCGTTTACCTGGCCACGCTCTGAAATCGACATCGATTGGCCATCGGGTTGGAAAGTAGTTTGCACTAATCCGGGTAACTTTATACCCAGCGTTCCAAGTCAGATAACAGACGCTGTTATTCAACTCGTTACCGGCTATGTCGTCCAAGTCGGACAACGCGAATGACAGGACTGTTGATGAAAACAGCTCGACTTCAACAAACGAAGCGGGCGATGGTAAAGACATGCGAATACCGTCCATGTTAGACAATAATTCCTGCCACGAAAGCACTGACGATGCGACAAGTATTTGCAGTGAGGGACTATTTCTTGAAGAAGTTTATTACAACCCAAGCACAAGCACCCCACAAGCTTTGAGCCCCTCAGATCCATGGGTGAGTTGACAAAATAAAGTATATAATGTAAACAGACCTTTCACAGTTGTATCACATTCGGCTACTAATGTGTCCCGTAGGGCTCGCCCATACAATCTTCGATACATGACGCATGTTGTCAAATCGCGCCGGGTCCACAATGTAGGACATACTAGTACCCTGTTTTTAAGATCGCTACTGCCGATGGACGAATTGATGCATTTCTTTAAACTTGAGGTCAATACAACTTGTACTAACCTGAATGTCGTTGCTTATTATTATTTGTGGTATGGTTCGTATTCAATAACACAGAATATGCCATGAGCTGATACATCAAATATCACACCACAGACTGTATGCCATGAGCTGATATATCAAATATCACACCTTAGGTGCAAATGTAGCAGAGCATGGAGTCATCCCACAGATGACATCCTAACCGTGTCAGCTTGATGTTTACCTCTTGGTCATGTGGACACGGCGTCCGTCTTCCGATCGGAAGGTCCGTGGTTCGAATCCCAGGACTGGACTCAGACATTTTATGACCGCTACACAAACATGGGATCATCTGAGTTGGGAGTGTCATATGATAATGTATATAGAGACCTGATGTGTTACATTGTTAGTTGATCAAATTATAAATGAGTGAAACGTAAGCAAATAGATAAAACATACACACTGAGATCAGGGCACGTTCATTGTGTCCGAAAGGGACTCTTCTTGGCCGAGTGCATTCATTTTCATCACCGCCAAATCCTGTCCGTTATAAAATATTTCCCAGCGACCTATGCTGGTCGAGTTAGGTATTTAAAGAAGGGAACAAGTCCGATTCGGTGGTATGGCTGAAGATCGTATCCCATTTGTGTGGATCGATGCTCATGTTGTTGATCACTGGATTGTCTGGTCCAGGCTCGATTATTTACAGACCGACGCCACATAACTGGAATATTGCTGAGTGCGGCGTAAAACTAAACTCATTAATTCACTCTCACTGAAGTCGATTACTGTATCAATCATTGGATTGTCGAGTCCAGACTTGACTGTTTTCAGAGCTGTTATTTCTTGACTTGGATTACGTGGATGATTTGCAGGCTTGGTAACCTAAAAGTAAGAATTTGCTGAAAAGCGCCCCACCCTTCAGTTGATGAATTGGTCACGGTATGCTCCCATTCAGTCTCTCTCGAGCTCTCATCTCGATTGAGCTTTTTTATTCCCTAAATTAATAAGTAGATCCAGTATGTGGCAAAAGCAGTCCACGAGAAATTTTGCGGAAAATAATTCACTTCTCCCCGTGGTCACTCCAAAGACACAATTTCAATTCGCCCCACCCTGATATTGCTGGAATATTGCTAAAAGCGGCGTAAAACTAAACTCACTATTCTTGGATGACTTTTGCTGTTATGCCATTTTCTTCAAGTATTTGATAACATGTTCCTCACGTTAGATCATTAACCTATTACAGGGAAACAATTAGGTAAGTAAATGTGTGTGAGGACATACCTCTCTGACCCTCAATGTCCACAACAAAAGACTTCGCTATTACGTAATTCCCTCTATCAATCAATCCTCGTATGTGACAATCCTCCAAATCAAAACTGTCCCCGGGATGTCGTAAGAGGCGAGGGGCGGTGGGGTAGCCTAATGGTTAAAGCGTTGGCTCGTCACGCCGAAGACCCGGGTTCGAATCCCCACATGGGCACAATGTGTGAAGCCCATTTCTGGTGTCCCCCGCCGTGATGTTGCTGGAATATTGCTAAAAGCGGCGTAAAACCAAACTCAGTCAGTCAGTCAGTCGTAAGAGGCGAAACAGTGGATCGATGGTCGATAGTTTGTGGAGGCGTAAGGATACGATATGAGGCCGCTTAATGATATATTCCGATAATAAGGGTGCGATACGGTTCGTATCCCGGCCGATAAAGTATATTCCATAGGTCCATATTCTCTCCCTTGTTGCAGGTGATTTGCAATCCTGAATCATTTGTGTTTAAACCTCAAACGCCAGGGATGGAATATTGCAAGGGTGAAACATTTAAGTTTGAGGGCACTGTAAAGATTCTGCTGTTCACAGCCGACTAACAATGCTAAAGAATCTGCATAAACTGGTTCTTGAAGAGTTTTTTTTGTTTTGTTTTTTAAATTCTTTTATTGTACCTGTTATTATTCATATGTTTTTACATGTGTGAAGCCCATTTCTGGTGTCCCCCCGCCGTGATATTGCTGGAATATTGCTAAAAGCGGCGTAAAACCAAACTCACTCACTCACTCATATGTTTTTACATTGGTGTAACCTGTAATGTATTGTATCGTAAGTATTGCGAGTTGTAAATCGACGTTTTGTAGTGTTCCTCGTATTTAGATACAATACTGTATTTCCACATAGTTACATCACAAATAGTTTGCACACGACTGCGTCCATGGTGTAGTGGTTAGAGCGTCCGCCCGGAGAGCGGAAGGTCGCGGGTTCGATCTCCGACCGCGTCATACCAAAAAGACGTTAAAATATGGTACTTGGTCCCTGTCTGGCGCTCGGCATTAATGGGTACATCAAGGACTTGTCGACTCGGAGTCAGTATAATGTGTCTGAGTGGGGTATTCATGCTTCACTGCGGCATGGTATCTCGGTGGGCTAGCACTACAAAACCAGCTTCAGTCTGGGCTAGCACAAGCAGCCGCACATACATACACATGCATGCACGTCGTCATATGAGCAAAATATTCTCAAGCACGACGTTAACCCAATTCCACCACCAATAGTTTGCACTCATGCCTGTACAGCATGGGAGAGTGCTCATAGCTTCAATCACGGGTTTGTGTGGTCTCAACTACGTACTGATTCCTGCCATCCCGCCGCGGCTTTAAACACCATTATTCTATTGATGAAACTATCTACTAACCTGCATACAGGCATACATTTCTGAAACAGAAAAACTAATGTGGACGAAATATGTAAATAGATACATATAAATATATTTGTTTATCTTTCTCTCTCAATTCAAAACCTTCATTACCTAAATAAGTAGAGGGTCGGTGGCTAGCGTTCACCCGTCACGTTTCACCAAACAGGTATACGTCTAACACCCAGCAGCATACACCATGTGGAAATTTGAATCGATATAACGCAAAAAATATGTTAGTTACTTCTGATATCTGTATTGTTTTGGCTCTAAAACTACTTGACAAACACTTTTTAGATGAAAAAGTGCAAGAGAAATAGGTTAATTTTCGTGTAAACTTGCCATTAAGTATTATAGTATGCGGCGGCCAGAGGATCAAAACACTGACCCTCCGCCTGGCAGGCAAGGGGCGGTGGGGTAGCCTAATGGTTAAAACGCCTGTTCGTCATGATGAAGACCCGGGTTCAATTCCCCACATGGGTACAATGTGTGAAGACCATTTCTGGTGTTCCCCGATGTGATATTGCTGGACTATTGCTAAAAGCGGCGTATAATTTAACTCACTCACTTACTAAATTAGTAGAATCTGTAGGTGAGTGCTGAGAAATGAATGTTAATAGTTTGTTTCCGCCGCCATATAGCTGGAATATTGCTGAGTGCGGCGTAAAACTAAACTCACTCACTTTTGCTTCTGTGGGTGAATGAGGATGGTTTTAAGCCGCTTTTTGCAATATTCTCCATATCACGATGATACCAGAAGTGTACCCATTAAGTAGTGAGTTTAGTTTTACGCCGCACTCAGCAATATTCCAGTTTATGACGGTACCCATGCAGTAACTCGGGGTCCTTTCACGAAGCAACCTTTACTAAGTTTAACCTAAACTCCCATTCTTTAACATTGCACTAAAGTTACCTTAGTGACTTTCGATCACCTTAGTGCTTTATAGGAGGCCCTGGGGGCCGTTGTAAAAAGCGATCTTAGCGCTCAGGTTGTTTTGTACAACAGCACCCTGGGCTTCAGGTAGGGCGAGCACCTTAGCCATTGTGCTACCCCAACACCTAGTAAAGGGTAGTGTTAAATCACATAAGGGTATCGTATTGGAGAAAAATGTCTCATGTTTCCGGGATTTTTACTAATATAGTTTGGAGTCTTATTCTACTAGGCCGAGCGGTTCCTTGGCCTAAATATAACTTACACAGTTACGCCCCTTATCACTGCCAGGATCATGTGGATCATGACAGTTAGTCCGTTATCAACATTCTGGGTTTTAAACCATGATCTCCATGATTTCAAGCTCTCCTCACACTCAACCTGCCACGCCGTGACATAACTAAAATACTGTTCATTTACCTTAAATCTCCTTACCTACGTTCAGTGAATCAATCTGCAGCACGCAGTGTTGAGGTGCATGCAGATTTCGTGTCACTCAGATACGCATGTAGGTATTTCGTGATGATGTGTCCGCTCGGCTGATCGGGGATATGTGCCAAAGTTGTATATGCATGCTCGTCGCGCCGAAGATCTGGGTGCGGATCTCAACATCTAACAACCTGATTTGTCCATTTCTGGTGCCCTCCCCTTGACAGATGACATATTGTTAAATGCGGCGTAAAACCATACTCGCTCATTCTAAAACTTAGGGTACGTAGCTGTTGCAGAACTTAGTTCATATGAATAAACTCGTATTCCAGCCCAAGGCCTACTTTTGGTATAGTGCAAAGTCGTCTAGTTATATGCTGGACTAGTGCAGAACCTAACTTACCCCTTCAATACTTCTCCATGTGACTGCCATGTAGTGAACTGGTGCCTTATGCTAATAAAGGTTATTTTTTGGTCTTCGTCACTAACTTTACATTCACACACAGTTTGCAAACTCAGGATCATGCACCTGGCCTTCTTAACATTATGGTGTCAAATTGCTGGAATATTGCTAAAAGCAGCGTCACACTAAACTCACTCACTCTTGGCAGTGTGTGGGGACATCGTGAATTTCAGTCAGTCAGTTGACAAAACTTTTCTACCTTCTTAAGAGATTTATAGTATGGTTTCCTAAACAGAACTACGTGTCAATCCGTAAAGGTGCGATGGGGTAGGTCAGTTGTCAAAGCGTTCGCTCTTCACGCCCGAATTTCCCGTGAGGATTCAGGACTACTAGAAGAGAAGAAGTCGTTCCCAGCACTAGTGTTTCATATGAGACTGAAACAAGGGGTACCGGTGATAGTTTTTGGCCAAGGCCCTTGGATTCTGTCTGCAAGGGAAACATGGTACCAAACCAACCCTTGATATGGTTCCTGGTTTGTTAGCACCATATCCATGTTTGTTGTTGTAGATTAGCCCTGGTTGTTTTCACAAAAGTGAACTCAAAGACTGTGTATGGGTGCTCCTGAGTTAATCTGGCTTGTCCACCGAGATATACCAACACCAAGTAAAGTAGAGAATCAGCTGAGGTACAGCGGGGAACTGTTCTTCGATGATGACCAGGGCCGAGATTTTCGAAGCTCTCTTAGCGCTAAGATAGTCGTAAGTGCCTTACCTTAACATTAACTTACGACTATCTTAGCGCTAAGAGAGCTTCGAAAATCTAGGCCCTGGACCCTTATTCTCGAAACGTTCGTAGCCCTAAGAATTCTTAAATTTGATCGTGGCTAATGTGTTAAGAATGGGCTTAAGAAGTTCGTAGGGCTACGAACGTTTCGAGAATAGCTAACCTGGCATAAGATATTCACCCACTCACTATTTGTAGAAAAAATCCGCCGACATAGTACAAAACGTTCATCACTGGCTCAGTCACACAGAATTAATGTACATTTCTCATTCTTCATGTGTGTGTGTGTGTGTGTTAGCATTGTGGTTAAAGCGTTCGCTCGTACCGGGTTCGATTCCCCACACAGGTAGAATGTGCGAAGCCCATTTCTGGTGTCGCCGGCGTGATATTGCTGGAATAGTGCTAAAAGCGGCGTAAAACACAACTCACTCGCTCATTCTTCATGGCCCATTTCCCACTTAGGTGGATGTCTCACAAAGTATCATTCTCGATTAGCAAAGACAATGTATCTTCATTTTGTTAGTAGATTTAATATACTACTCAAAAGAGGTTAAGGGGTGCAGTATTCAATCATATTGCATATAGCTGTCATTTAGCTGGAATATTGTTGGATGCCAACAAATACACAAAATGTAATTGGTTTCTTGTGACCATTTTTGCTCACACCATCGACTGTGTCAGTGCCAGATTTGGCCGCTGATTGTCCTCCGTGATATGAGTAATTAATGCTTTATATCCGGATTGTGATTTAACAAAAAACGGGCGGTTGTACCCACATGGGGAAGAGACCATTTATGGTGTCCCCGCCCATGATATTGCTGGAATATTGGTAAAACTAAAATCATCCACTTACTCACTTTAACTATAATTGTTTTATTTATGCCATAAGTCGCCCATCAATAACTGAGGCGTTGACAACCGACAGCAGCATTGCTGAAGATGAAGAATTTCTACATGAATAGTTTGTTTGTGAGGACAGACTTTTTACCAGCAAACCATATATGTTCTGAGCACCATCTCAAACAATCATTTCATCTTCGATGCAGGTGCATCGATTCAGTCTGTATGGCGATGTTTGTCCCAGGGTCTTTCACGAGACGATTGTGATGCTGGCTCTGGCATCAGTTAAGTCACGCATTCCCTTTCACTTAAATCTCGGAATCCAGCTTTTTATGGCGTTCGTTTCATATTGATACGGTTCCATAAGCCACAAACCTAACTTAACGTACGTGCTCTGGTTCACTGCGTCAATAGGGGGCGGTGGGGTAGCCTAGTGGTTAAAGCGTTCGCTCGTCACGCCGAAGACCCGGGTTCGATTCCCCACATGGGTACAATGTGTGAAGCCCATTTCTGGTGTCCCCCGACTGACTGACTGACTGAGTTTGGTTTTACGCCGCTTTTAGCAATATTCCAGCAACATCACGGCGGGGGACACCAGAAATGGGCTTCACACATTGTACCCATGTGGGGATTCGAACCCGGGTCTTCGGCGTGACGAGCCAACGCTTTAACCACAAGGCTACCCCACCGCCCCTGGTGTCCCCCGCCGTGATATAGCTGGAATATTGTTAAAAAGCGGCGTGAAACTGAACTCACTCACTGCGTCAATACGGGATTCGTAATCTTAATCCAGTTGTCTGGTAAATATTACCATCGTTGAACTTTGTTTTCTAATTACTGCGTTAAGAAACATCAACTGATGTTTGGGACGGTGGGGTCGCCCTGTGGATTAAATCGTTAACTCGTCCCGCCGAAAACCCAGTTCGATTCTTCACACAGATGCAATGTATGAAGCCCATTTTTGGTGTTGGTGGGGGTATTGGTTAATTATTGTTAGCGCAGTGTGGTTTACGCAGCATTCGGGGTCCTCGGTACTTGCTGTTGTAGTCCGTTTGGCTCAAAAGCGGACCGAGGAATTGCAATCTAACTCGAAAACTAATAAACATATAACACTCAATGAAACGCTCATCATAATCTAAACATCAGACCAACTCTGTGAGGTTTTTTTTGCAGAAATTATGTCCTAAAAATGAGAAAGTTGTTTAACAAACTCATAAATTTTTGACACAGTTCACTATTTGTTAAGAGGGAGGAGTGCAAAGAGAGGAACAACCAGCTGTACGCCAAGCACGTGCACAAGTGCCGACAAAGTTATTGATTCATTTACCTGTGTTGTGCCGTCTTCATCCTTTCTCGGTGTATACTGTATTCGGCGATACAGTACTGTATTCCAATATGAGTGAGTGAGTTTAGTTTTACGCCACACTGTGCAATATTCCAGCTATACGAGGCCCACGATACAGCATATATCGCATGGCAACCCTGTATCGATATAAATACGATTTATTGCATTATGTACTTATGCTGATGTAAAAACATAGAAATAATAACATAAACATTTCCATGACCTCCTTATGCAGACTCTGTAGTGGTCCCTGTTGAAGCATACACGTTCTTGGTGGCCTCCAGTTCTCGTCCGACAAAAACCCATCTTTGATCTCTGAAATTAATAACAAACGATTCAGGGTTGTGAATCTATCACCTACAAAAAGAAATGGTATTAAATTATGATATAAAGGTACTATTTTGGGATACGAATCGTATCCCGCCCCAAGTACCATATCGTTACACCTCTTGTCATGCCTATCATTCATCTATGGTTTGTTTGCTTCAGGCTGAACAAGCACCTGGCTTTACGAATGGTTACTCCGGAGTACCCGCCACAGTCAACAGCCGAGCTATCCCACCTGGCCGGGATACTCCGGACTTGAAGGTAGATTTACTAATGAGAGTTTTTACAGTGCACACTTTTCATAGCATAAAACCTTAAGAATCCGTTCATTGTATGGAAGCTCCGTTCATGCTGTACCCTATCAATACCCATCCACTTCAAAGTTCCTGCTGAAATTACATATTTTGTATCGCCGCCGTGGTGCAGTTGTAATAAGAGTGTCCGGAAAACGGAAGGCCGCGTCAGACCAAATTACGTCAAAATATGGTACTTCTTTTCACCCTGCCTGACGTTCGGCATCGTCGGATCAGGCAGGGAGTAGCCGCCTGGGGAGAGTGTATCATGAATCTGAGTAGGTAACCGTTTTATACTCCAGCATGTTATTTCTTGTCAGTGGCTGGCTTGAACGCAACCTTAAATCCGATGATGCCGATGTACAAAGCAACCCTTCGCGTTACGACTGTCGTAAGCTAAGGAGTAACGATCACGCCCGCGCTGACGTCTCTTTTTACAACGCCACCAAATTTTTACAATTTTCACTATCTTAAAATCTGGTCTTTCCGTGATTCTTACGGTCCACCTCACCTGGATATAATGAAACCTTTAGTAAGGCTCCTTTTCCACAAAGCTCTCTGTAAGTCTATGTCAAAGTATGTGAGTTACGAATCGCGTGAGAGCTGTCTTTGGTTCAAACCCAATCCCGTGTTGTGTAAACCCTCAAATCATTACACGTTGCTATAATTGTTTATTTCTCAAGTGGGCGGTGGCCTAGTGGTTAAAACGTTCGCTCGTCACGCCGAAGACCCGGGTTCGATTCCCCACATGGGTACAATGTGTGAAGCCCATTTCTGGTGTCCCCCGCCGTGATATTGCTGGAATATTGCTGGAATATTGCTTAAAGCGATAAAACCATACTCACTATTTCTCAAGTAATAGTTGAACCGATATGCGTTGGTGCCTATTCTGGTTTACTATGTCCTCCGTTCGGCGGTCTCTGGTTTGCTTCATTAATATTACAGATTACGACTTATTCAGGGTTTCGATACCATAGACACAAAACTGCGGAAGCACTCACCGGGTTCACCGTTAGAATACGCCTGCATTTCATTTGCACGTGCCGTACATGTTCGTACAGGCGCGTCAACGAACACGTGCAGGGATGTCAGAAAAGTGTTACAAGTTCGCACAGCAGTGCACAGGCAGTTGCTCGTGATACGAACAATGTGGCAACCTGATGCTTCAGCGGAAAATCAAATGAACTTTGAAGTAGGTGTGATCGTTAACTTTCTATCGTGTCATTGTCTAAATCCTTCAGCATCCTGTGAAGATATGCATGCCATACAAATTTTTATTTAAGAATGAATTTGAACTGCGGGATGGCTGTTCAATTTATATGCAATCCACGGAAGTTTGGAAACGTAAGTCTGCAAACATTGTTGGAATTGCTAAATGGATTATACTTGATTGTATGTACCACACTGATGTACATTATCGTCATTATTCCCAGCCGACTGACAGGTGCTCGGTTCACATCCTGCACTAAATCGTTACAATGTTGTAAAGTTTGTCAATATAACATCCCCGCTCATGCGACTGGTAACTCCCGCATGTCATTTTTGACACCCTTGTTTATCAACTCTTAAACTGGCGCCTTCTTGTTCTCCAAATGTTGCTTGATATTACGTGTGTTGTTGGCGACATAATGTTACCTTAGTAAGTATTGATATTTGTGGCATAAGAACTGCAAACAGAATAACGTTCATGTTTCGGGACATGCCGAAATGAGAATAAGAACATTTTGACACGAGCATGGTATGAAATATAACCAGTTACTGTCGAAAAATATATACATCACAAATACGTTGATTAAACGTTACATGTATGGGACTTTAGAAGCAGTTGCGGGGCGGTGGGGTAGCCTAATGGTTAAAGCGTTGGCTCGTCACGCCGAAGACCGGGTTCGAATCCCCACATGGGCACAATGTGTGAAGCCCATTTCTGGTGTCCCCCGCCCCGATGTCGCTGGAATATTGCTAAAAGCGGCGTAAAACCAAACTCAGTCAGTCAGTAGAAGCAGTTGCTATCAGCTTGAAGATAGCGTTAATATTTTGCTTCTACTAAATTGTAAATAAAGCTAGGCCAGGAGAATGTCTCACAAGGGGTGTAATCAAGTCTAAATAATGAACGAAAGCGAAGCACCCATTTAACCTAGTCCACATCGATAAAAACACCACAGAAATAACTCTGCAATTACAGTATTAAACAAAAGATGTTACTCACTTGCTTTGAAACTTGTAAGATACGTACTATGATGATATTCCTGAAATGCACAGACCATAAATTTGTTCCCAGACCACAGAATCTGAGCTCAAGTCACTGGTTGTGGCGGATGGCCAGGAGAGCGCCAGACTGCGCGAGCTCATCAGCCAGGTTGTGCTGGAGCACGAAGTCCACGCATACAGGCACGAGGAGACATTCGATGCTTGCAACAACAACTTGTATCAGCTGATATGGATGAAAATGACCGTGCCAGCCAACCAAGAGACATTGAGTCTCTCCACGTCCATAAGGTAAAACGCGTCGTGAAGATTAGACATCCAAGCTTCGATCTGATTGGTTGAAACGTCGGGCAGTGCTGTGAAAGGATATATCGGCCTGTGCTTTGTATTGTAAATATTGTTTCCTTTAAAACAATTTTGATGATGTAAACAATACACGAACTCTGTTGCCGAGAAATTGTGTTCATGGTCTTGCTTATTGTAACTTGGATCTGTATCACAGTTGATCTTATGTCACATGACATGGGGGCGGTAGGGCAGCCTAATGGTTAAAGCGTTCGCTCGTCACCTTGAAGACTCGGGTTCGATTTCCCACATGGGTATAATGTGTGAAGCCCATTACTGGTGTCCCCCGCCGTCAGATTGCTTGAACACAGCAGCGTAAAACCATAATCACTCACTCACTCACAAGGACATGGGCAGGTGCAAATTAGAAGCCCCTGATTAAAGCATTTAAGACAGTTCACTCAATGGATTAAAAATATCTAATAGACTCTGAATAAAAATTATCGAATATAGCCATCAAAACCTATCAATACTCAAAGTAAATTGAATATAAACCAAGCGCCATGCGTAACCCTAAGGGAACCCGGGTGAGTGAGTTATTAATTAACGTCGCATCAGCTTTAGTTCAGCCATGTAGCGACGAGTTCCGACATACCGGGGTGGTGGGGGTAACCTAGTGGATAAAGCGTTCGCTCGTCACGCCGAAGACCCTGGTTCGATTCCTCATATGGGTACACTGTGAAGCGCATTTTTTGTGTGCCACGCCCTGATATTGCTGGAATATTGCTAAAAGCGGATTAAAACTCAAATCACTCACTGCAGTAGTGAGCATCGACAAATTTGGATTAGATGATCGGGGTCGGTGACTTGACTGGGAATGGCGAGGGTCTTGTCTCATAGTTTCAACTAATAGTTTCTTTTGCACAGACTCAGTGATTTACAACCATGTTATAACTATAGTACTGTCGGAAATAGAAAAAAAACTGTATTTTCTCATTTATCTCTACAATTTATGTAGTTGATATGTGAAAGTGTGAAATATCTGTTAAACTGAGTTCGGCCTAACTACAGTCTCATTGGTAGAGAGATAGGAAACGGAGAAAAAGGACTTTACTGAGGGGAAATTAGTGCAGAAATGAGCAATGCGGTTTTTTCTAAGTCCAAAAAGACGTATTTGGAACCGACCATGGCTTTATTGAAATTAGTGTGCGACGATATTGTATTACAAGGGACACTTTTTAAATGCCCAATTTGAAATTAGACGTAGATTCATTATAAACGATAGCTGACGTAAAAAATAATAACTTTTATGCCGAAACTATTAAGGATGTAGCTACCACGCAGTCTCACTGTCACTATAAAAAGAAACAGATAGGAGGGGTCGCCTCAAAAACAAAACCTGGGGTCGGGCTTGGGGATAGAGATATCAGCTAAGATAAGATAATCCTTTAGGGCAATTATACTGGGGAGGTATACGGCACGTCATAACAATTTACAAATAATATCCAGTCCTGTCGATCTTCGGGTGGTCATGCCACCTATATACTACGATGCGTTTCTATGGTTTTCGGGTATCATACTCTCTTACATATCTCAACATAAACTTTATGAAAGAAAGACACGTAAGATGTTAATCAGTAGATGAGACATAGTCAAAACACATGGACAAAGCACAAAATATCTTTGAGATGACCCCTTGTGCCTGTAGGCAGCACGTGCATTTCATGCCAGGTGAGTCGACGGTCCGTCGTCATACCTGGCTGAGCGACCTAATTGCCATCTATAGTCTGATCTATTGTTTTAAGCAGCTATTCGTATTTTTTCTAAGTTTTGCCCGATTTTACGAGTAAACATGCTTTTCTGGATATCGTATTACGCATCCCACTGAACGCCCAGTTAGGCCGAAGTGGGTTATTTCGACATATGCTATTTGCAATTGTGTAAATTTTAGGGATACAGATTAACAGCCTCAAAACAGTTTTTTTCTATTTCCGACAGTACTATAGAATATACAGCTGATTGTGGTCTTTGACAACGAGGGGCGGTTGGGTAGCCTAGTGGTTAAAGCGTTCGATTGTCACGCCGCAGACCCGGTTTCGATTCCCCACATGGGTACGATGTGTGAAGCCCATCTCTGGTGTATTGCTGGAATATTGCTGAAAGAGGCGTAAAAACTAAACTCACTCACTCATTTTTGAACGAAACAAACCGTTCCTCCAGAGATATTTTCCTAACGGTGTTACGTGATAGCCTCGTCGCTAAGTGGCTGAAATAATACCGATGCCACAATACATTTTAACTCCCCTAATCACTGTGCTGAAGCTATGTCAATCCATATTGTCTTTATTACAGGTACGCCAGCAAGTCTAATCGTGGGACCATCATTCTTGGAATAGCAGACATTCAACCCGATGGTAATGTCCGTTATGTTCGTGGCTGGGTTCAGGCTTAACATTATCTGCAAATTCAAGCATACCGCCAGATATCAATATTAGTTGGGTGGAAGCTTGTGCCAGACAGCAGTGGTTTAGAATCAAATATTCGCCATGATCAATATTTCCCATTTCTGGTGTCTCCCGCCGTGATGTTGCTGGAAAATTGTTATTGCGGCGTAAAACACCACTCAGTCACTTACTCTATCACCCTGCAGTATAACAAGAAGTACAATTATGTTAAGAATCACAGTATGCGACGCCCAGACGATCAAACTACAGTCCTTTTGAGACAAAATGATACCGATGAATTGCAATCTAACACAAAAACAAATAGACATAAAAGAATCAAACCAACGCGGAGTGCAATATAAACAACAGACCAACTCTAGAAAAAAATTGCAGAATTTTTGTTATAAACATAAAAACGTTGTTTAAGAAACTGTCATCATTTATTTGTGCGTTTTCCAAGTGTTTTTACAAGGGCGCAGTGGCAAACTAAAGGAACAGCGCCAAAAGCTAAATGCATGTGCATTAGTGACGTCAGAGACATGATGTGATTACCGCTGAGTGACAAAGTGAGAGAAAATGATAGTCCATAATTTACAAAGTCTATGATTTCTTCAAGGATGAAAATGACAGGGGGTGACCCAAGTATGCAATAACTATGTACATACAGCGCACTGCCTCAAAAGTTTGTTTGAGGACCCGTTAACGCACGTGCATCTCGCTTTTCGCGCTGTTCCTTTAGTTGCCAATGTGCCCTTGTAACAAACTGGGAAAACGCTTAAATAAATTATGACAGTTTCTTAAACAACTTTTTTATTTTTGTGACACAAATTCTGCAGTTTTTTTCTAGAGTTGGTCTGTTGTTTTATTGCAGTCCGCGTTGGTTTGATTCTTTTTATGTCGATTTGGTTTTGTGTTAGATTGCAATTCAAGGGTATCATTTTGTCTCAAACGGACTGTCGTGATCCTCTGTCCGGCAGGCACTGAGCGGCGGGGTAGCCTAATGGTTAAAGCGTCCGCTCGTCACGCTTTTGACCTGGTTTCAATACCCCACATGGGTACAATGTGTGAAAGCCATTTCCGGTGTCCCCCCGCCGTGATGTTGCTGTCATATTGCTAAAAGCGGCGTGAAACCCAATTCACTCACTCACTCATAACAGATGGCTTTGTTACGGAGCGGCGATTTTGGCATATTGACAGTCCAGGCAAGCTTGATTAAAATCTTTCAGACAACTAAATAGTCTGATTATAAATTTGTATTAATGTAAATGAATTTGACAGTTGGTGAAATGTCGCAGTAAGACAGATTAAAGACAAGCATGTGTGCGAGACAGAGCCCAGTTTGATTCTGACACTCTGTTTCAGTTGACTTACGACTGCATGGGATTGACGAGGTGCTAGTGGGGCCTTTGACGAAGTCCATAGTGAGACAGAAGTACATGAAATGGACGTCCGTGCAGACCGTGCATGGTGAGACGCCTGGCGTGCACTGTACGCGCACGCACGTGTTCGGAACGCTAGTGACAGACGAACTCTGCACCTGGGCGGTTCATGGATAGCTTAATTCTACAGTAAAGGTTGACACTGTCAACCCGTGTGTGCTTTCACACTTGTTGAAATTATACGCGTAGAGCCGGAAGAGCTCGGGTAGGCTGCGCGTTTAAACGTCAGCTGGTCGTGACGTACCGTTCAACTTCCAATGTGGTGTAGATTGGCCCGATAAGTCTATTAAACTTTTAGGAATTTAGCAAGATATCATTGCCTACTAGTTATAATCGGACACTTACATTGAATATAGGCTATTATTATACCTTATCTTTGTAGGAAAAATGTGAAATGGTATTATTAGTAGTGGTGGTCCGATTAATTGAAATAATCGAAGATTGGTCGTAGTGACTAAACGACCAAGCAATCGATCATGTTTTCTCATAATCGAACACAAACAATTCTGGAACACTTGTTTTCATTAACAATATTTTTCACATGGTTGGTTTTGTCTGTTATATTTCGTAAGCACTAGAAGCTCGTTTCAAGTCATGATTGAATTTATCTTAAAGATTCCAAGAAATTTATGTTCCTAACATACTAGTCATCCTTTAAAGATATGAAATTTTGCCAAAAAACCCCAAAAGAACTACATGTGTTTTTTTTTTATTTCATAAATGACGCTAACCAATTATTTTCGATGATTGATCGGTAGTAATGAACCAATCATCAATTATGAGATTTTAACCAATTCCCAACACTAATTATTAGTAATATGTTTTTCCACTTTTCATGTATGTTACACTGCCATTAATTTTGAAGTTTTCTTCATTAGGTCCGAATTAAGAATTCATTTTTAATTTATATTTTTATTATTACAGTGGGTGGGGATGGGGATCGTTATACCTGTTAACATCAGAAGTGCGTGTGGATCGTACTTTAGGTAAGCGTTTGCTGGTCACACTGACTCCCGGTTTCAATCATCTCTATGGCCGTGATATTGCTGGAATATTGCTAAAAGCGGCGTAAAACCATACTTACTCACTCACTCATCTTGGTCGGTGGGGTAGCCTAGTGGTTAAAGCGTTCGCTCGTCACGCCGAAGGCCCGGGTTCGATTCCCCACATAGGCACAATGTGTGAAACCCATTGCTGGAACCTTGCCAAAAGCAGCGTATAAAACCCAATTCACTCACTCACTCAATCACCTCTGAGGAAACAACACGTGAAGGGCTTTCTTTTCAAATGAAGCTGTGTTAAAACTTACTTTTATCGTTTGGAGACGTTAGGATGGTTTGTACTTTCACGAAAAGAGCACATAATTGGTCCAACGGTCGAAGGTGTGTCCTTCAACTATATAGATTCTGCCCGATTCATCGATGACGCTGGGGGATATTTTGAGCCTAGTATACATATGATGGCTTTTGGTACCCATCGGATAGGAACCTCTAGTAGATATAGATGTTTGCGAAGCGTGTGGTTCTCTAGCCCTCGCGGTCACATGCATGTGGCCACGTCGTCAAAGGCACTGCGCTGTGCAGAATTGCGTCCCATGTCACACCAGGGACCTATGGTTATGGGATCGAATACGGTTCGCACAGATTGTTGGTTTCTTAGCACCATTCCCGTGCTCGTGGGTTCCACTTTGGCTTTCTACTATATTAAGATTATATGTCGTGGTATGTCTAAAATGCTGGGGCGGTGGGGTAGCCTAATGGTTAAGGTGTTCACTCGTCACGCCGAAGACCCGGTTCGATTCCCCACATGGGCACAATGTGTGAAGCCCGTTTCTGGTGTCCCCCGCCGTGATATTGCTGGAATATTGCTAACAGCGGCGTAAACTAAAGTCATTCACTCACTAAAATGCTGTGGTGTTAAACCATGGAGTGTAATGCATCTAGTGTTCAATATTCAGTCGTTGGAGGCATCAAAGTCTCTTTGTGATGTTGGTTATGGGTCGAACTGAGCTAGACCATCGTGAAAAACCCTCTCTTCCTTCACCCTGCGTATTGCTGTGTCATATGATGGTGCAGCCATCCCCTGAGACAGTAGGCATCCTTTCTTTGATATTCTAGCTAAAACAATAAATGACTGCGTTTGACCCTCTTTTACCTCATTTCTATGCTTAGCCTTAGGAGTTGAGGCGCCTGACTGAAAAGGACTCTAGCATATGTCAATACTAATCTGTGTGGCTCAACAACAGTGTAAATATGCCGGATTCAACCTTTCTTACACACTTTGTATATCTGAAATATTTAAAGATTCTTTAAACGAAGGATGAGAACTATTTTTATGGATATACAACTTCTTTATTCTGTATAGGCCGAAACGAATACGGATGCTATCAAAATGCGCTTGTTCACACGTATTTCATACGTGACGAGACCCGTGAAGATCCGATTTAGAATTGATCTTCAGCAACCCATGGTTGTAAGAGGTGTCTGCCGGGATCGGGTGGTCAGGCTCGCTGACTTGGTTGACACGTCATCGTATCCCAATTGCGTAGATCGATGCTTATGCTGTTGATTGATTAGTACAGACTCGATTATTTACAGACCACTGGAATATTGCTCAGTGCGGCGTTAAACAACAACCAACCAATCATACGTGACGATCTACCCGAAGTAAATTCTGGGATAGATTATGTGTCCGGCAACATACGCTGGTCGGCGTGGTCAGGCTTAGTGAGTTGGTTGATGGCATATTATGGTAACCCGACGGCGTGGATTGTTGCTCTCATCATTGATCAATGGATTGTCTAGTCCAGTTTGAATTATTTACAGACCGCTTGAATTTGTGGCATTAAACGACAAAGAAACCATGATACGTCTATACGAGAAAGCAGATTTGTGTCCCATACAATTGCCTGGATCCGCTGTTTTGTGGCTTCGAAACCAACATGAACGCAAATGACGACTCTTGGTTTCTCAGTTTGTTTAATTTTTTAACGCCGTAGAAACGTACGTACTATTTCATCAAAATTGTATCTTAAAACGTCGGCGTTACAGTACGAGGCGACTAAATGGATCGGGTTTCCTTGCCAGTGGTCCCTACTTGTCCGGGGCGGTGGGATAGTCTTGTGTTTAAGGCGTTCGCTCGTCACGACGAAGACCGGGGTTCAATTCCCCACATGGGTACAATGCGTGAAGCCCATTTCTGGTGTCCCCAGCCGTTATATTGCTGGAATATTGCTAAAAGCGGCGTTAAGCCCAACTCACTCACACTTACCTGTGCTCTTGCCCCAAAAGCGTGGGTCGTCACTCACAACATTAGTTACTTTGTATGTGGCCAGGTTGCATCATATTGTTTGAGTTGATAAGAGACGTTTCTAAACGAACAAAACCGAAGTTTGATGAAAAATGGTTTTGCCTACCCCAAACCAATACGGATGCTATCAAGATACCCCTGTTCACACGTGTTTCATAACCGGTCTCAGTTACGTGAGTAAATATAAGGTACACGTCAACGATCCCCAACCAATCGTACTTGCGCGTTATAGCTCTTGATTGCCCTTGGATAGTACATGTACCCACGAGGTGGCTAAACAGAAATGGTTGTCGGCTCAATGACCTAGCAGTTGCTAGCATGTCATACAGTACTCTGATGGCGTGGCATGTTACTCATTATATCAGTCACTGGTTTGTCTGGTCCACGAATATTTACATTCTGTCGTCATATAGCTGGTATAGTGCGGCGTTAAACAACAAAAAGTTGCCTTTATTATGCGGAGATACTACTGATCAATAGAATATAATTATTTTGAAGCAGGCTGGGTTTATCTGACAGATGTTTATATCGAGTTACGGTTTTTACCCTCTTACATCAAGAAGCTTGTATGGCACCATGATGGCCATAATAGAGTCGCTTCTCGACTTCTGAAAAATATGAAATTTATACACAGGTAAATATATATATATATTTTGTATACAATGTTCTAATATTTCTATCTTCCGGAAATAGTCGGTCTTGATATCTCACGTGCAACAGAGGACAAATAAGCATCGACAGTATAAAACGATTAACATGAACAAACTTATAATTCAGGAACCACGTGTACTGGACTGTCTGGTCAAGACTCGATTATTTACAGACCACCGACACGTAGCTGAAACTTTGCTGAGTGTGGTGTTCAACAACAAACATTTTGAATATCACTAAATGTTGGCTTGTCTTGTAATGGTGATACAAAACATCCATTTGCTCCTTTGCTTCAGTGGACGACCCGAATTTGTTGACACCGGAGTGTCCCAAGACCCCGACCACGCCCTCTTCTGCCTGCAGCGACACCGTTACCTCAAACCTGAAGTATGTGCATGCCGGGTGCACCACGTGAAGGGATGTGGGACTTTTCTAAGTCGCAAGATTAACAAAACACTAATATCTTCCAAAAGCAGGGCAGTGGGGTAGCCTAGTGGTTAAAGCGTTCGATCGTCACGCTGAAAACCCGGATTCCATTCCCCACATGGGTACACTGTGTGGAGCCCTTTTCTGGTGTTCCCCGCCTTGATATTGTTCGAATATTGCTGAAAGCGGCGTAAAACTGAACTCACTCACTCACTACAATTAAAAACGAAAACATTTTTCGCTGAATGCCACCTATGATGTGTATACATTTCCAGTGCGAGCCAAGACCTGAATTTGTCGACGACGCCGGAGCCACATGCCACAGCACAGTCTTCCTCTGGGAGTGAGATGTCCAGTAACCTTCCCAGTGTGACGACCAACGCCACGCCCACCTCCAAACACGGGTCTCCCGGCAACCCCAGTACCGTCCTTTCGTCGCTCAGGTACTTGGTGACGTGTTATCATATGGGGAAAAGATAATTTGGTAGGCACACTATAACAAAACATTAAGTCCCAGAAATACATTGTTATACATTGTTTATGTTTAAAGAATATTAAAACCAAAAAAAAGAACCTTGTAAATCTTTACAGTAGAGAGAGTAGACTAGCCCAAGTATTTTTGAGTCATACTTTTTTCAGTTTGTACGTTTGGGCCAGGGAGAGAGACTAACTATTTGTAAAGCCATATATGATCATATATTCGATTGGAAATAGAACCTGTTACCGTTGTCAAACCGTAAACTGGTAGTAAATATCAAACACAAACTCATCTTTTCTGAGACTCTGTCATGCGATTACCAAGAAGCCTCTCTGCTCTTATGTGTCATTTTTCGTTCTCTCTTTTCACCACACCAGGATGTTTTGTCATGAAAAAAATAGGATTCTTTAATACACGTATTTGCAGGAATTTCAACTTGCAGTCTGTCACCTATCAGCCCCGTCCCGCACGTCCGACAATGGCGTCATCTGCTGATCACACCACGAAGGAGAAATTACGCAGGTATGCATACATTAGTGTCCATGGCAAAATAGTGCACGCTGCAAAACGATGTCTTGTCAGGAGCCTTCCTTTGTTTATAACACACCTGAACATTTGTCCTGTTTGTTTTCACTCGGAAAAGATATCCTGCTATTCAGCACCATACCTGTTAGAGGTGTGACGATGCAGAAATATCACGATACAATATGTATCGCGATATCTTGAAACGATACGATTCGATTCGATGCATATTACGGTATGCTTTCTTTAGTTATTTTCTTAAAAAATTATATTTTAATAGCAAGAAATTTTAACATAACCTTCAATATCTAATGAAAATTAACAATTTTCAGGTCAACGATACATATCACGATATGAATAAAACGTATCGATATATACTCACCAACATTGAAAACGCACCACTTACAAAAGTTTAGATTACTAAAAGCACCTGTAAGGAATTTATATTTTTTAGTGGATAATAACAGATTGACGACTGACAAAAACAACAACACAGAAAAAACCGTCATTCATTTAATTGTTCCACAGTCAGAAAGGATCAAACACACGTGGGGTCAAATCGAAAAGTCAATATCACGTGTAACCGCCATTTGCATTGGCACATGCAGTGCAACGCCTTCTCATTGAGTCAATAAGCCTCCGAATAGAGTTCTGGAGGATGGCATTCCACTTCTGCAGTAGTGTAGCCTCAAATTCCCGGATGTTTCGCATATGTTGTCGCCGCGAAAGACATTGATCAATTTCGTCACACAAGTGCTCAATGGGGGATACATCTGGCGGTAGTACTGACCAATGAATTCCCTGGATGTGTTGCAGCATGGAAAGTTAGCTGTGTGTGCCCGTGCGTTGTCCTGTTGAAAAGTATGGACATCTTGGTAGTGATTGCAGAATGATACGACGTGATTCTGAAGATTCTGGTCACGGTAGTAAAGGGTATTAACTCTCCCTTGACAGACATGAAGGCAGTCCTGTGATTGTAACTTATTCCACCCCAGACCATGGCACTCCCACCACCCCAACGGTCTGTCTGAACTACACACTCATCAAACCGTTCACCACGTCTACGCCAAACACGTAATCGGCCGTCAGCATTACGTAGATGAAGACGTGACTCGTCAGTGACTACCATACCATGCCATTGTTGTAACCTTCATTGAACATGCCTGTTAACCCATTGTATACGCTCATTACGGTGTTTGTCGGTCAGATTTGGTCCAACGTAAGGACGTCGAGCATGGAGCCCTGTAACATGTAGACGGCGTCGCAGGGTGTCAGCGCTGACGACCCCACGTCGACCTTGAACTAGTGCAGCAGTCCTGGCAGTCGGCAGTATTCGATCACGGATATGGTCAAGGTCAATATGGCGATCCTGACGGGGCGTCGTGACACGTTGTTGCCAAGGTCGTGGAGGGTCACGGGTGTTGCCTGTCTGCTGACGTCGTCTATGAAGCCTAACGATGGTGGAGTGGCCAAGTCCAAGTTGTCGAGCAATATCCCTGCTGCTGGTGCCAACCTGAATCACGCCTAGTGCACGTTCTTTTCGTGAGGTGGTAACCTCGGCATCTCTGTCCTCGTTTCACAATCGTTAGTGAAGCTATGAGAATCGTTTCTCATACACCTGCTTTTAATGTCGCAGTCAGAATGATTTCAGAATGAAATCCGCGCTTTTTTCATGGCGTGGCTGCATGTTGATGCGTTTTGGAATTATGACTCATACGGTAAACAGGAATTTGTTTCTAAAGCATTTTTTCAACTAGACACGCCCTTCGACTTCATGTTAGTGATATTCGTTGATCACTGGCATGCTGAAATCCATCTTGATGAAAATTTGGACAATTTTAGACTGGTGCGTTTCCAATGTTGGTGAGTATATTTATCGTCAGATAAAGTATCACGATTATCGATACTACGATATATTGTCACAGCTCTAATACCTGTGCAGGTAATTAGGTAATTGTTGCTGTCAGTGAACAGCGACACCTAGGGCTACTCCACTCGTTAAGCTTTAACAGTTGAAACATACTCATCAAAGTTTGATAGGGATAATCAGATATACTTTTCTATATAAATATACAGTTGAATATTTTGAGAATCGTATTTGTGTATAGTGATAAATAAAAGGCATCCCTACCAAATTTGGAGTATTACGCTGAGAGAAGAACGTGCTGATTATTATTGCATTGTTGAATGTCTGTGATTACACAGGGTATGTATGGCGACGCAATTCGCCCTTTCCATCATTTGAGCACATAAAAAAAAAAATGTGGTTTCGAATTCTTGTTTTCTAGCGTTGCCAGCTGGTAGGTTTCAGAAGGTGTTAAACCTCTAACACCTGCATCACTTTGAGCTTTCCCCCATCGTCATGTTGCCTCTGACACAACAGGAATACTCGTCAGAGCGGCCTAAAACTGAAATCACTAATATGATCAATTGCAAGCTCTCAAAAGATGCCTTCATAAATTCGATTCTTTGTGTAGCATGGCACTGATACTCTGCTGTTGTGTTGTCATTACTGACAGGGAGCGGTGGGGTAGCCTAGCGGTTAAAGCGTCCGCCCGTCAAGCTGAAGACCGGGTTCCATTCACCACATGGGTACAATGTGTGATGCCCTTTTGTGGTGTCTCCCGCCGTGATATTGCTGGAATAATGCTAAAAGCGGCGTAAAACCATACTCACTCACTCAGTACTGACACAGATTGTTCAAAACAGCCTTAAAGCAGATAACTCCGTTTTCCCTCCTAAATCAGGAATCAGCCAAATACCTATAGGTTCTATTCCCACATTTGTACAAGCTGCGAAGCCCTCTCTCTCTTCTCTTCCCGGGAATGACATAACTAGAATATTGTTTAGCGGCGTGAAACCATACTAACTCACTCACTATGTCGTCTAGAGAGAGGATCAAGGACAGCTGCGACCAGCTGCGGGTCCTCCTACCCTACATCAGGGGCAGGAAGACGGACATGGCATCCATATTGGAAATGACCGTTGACTATCTGAAGATAGTCAATGCTGCTATACCGGCAGATTTTCAGAACCAGGTATGTTCTTGTTTTTGTGCGAAAAATTCATGAGAATTTAAAAGGGAAAATTCCAGATCTAGCAGAAGGAACACCTCAACTGAAATAGAAAGGTTACAAACTATTGTCATGAACTAGAAAACAGTGTATCCAAGCTGATACATTTAGTTGACATGAAAATCTGTAGTAAGAGAATTCAGTTAAAAAAAACAACAAACAAGAAAGAAATGTTATACAATTACCATTTAGTTGTTTTTCAAACTAGGTTTACAAATTAGTTCGTTGAAGTTACTGCAAGGTAATTACAGCAACATTACAAGTAAAGTAACGGGACAAAATTTTGAAAGGGATACAAAAGCATGTTGGTTCGATTCCCCACGTGGACACAATGTGTGAAGCCAATTAATTTCTTGTGTCCCCCGTCCTAATATGGCTGCTTATTGAAAAAGGGGCTCACTGGGGCATGTCATGAGGGTTGTTTTGTTTTTTCTCGTCACTGTATTGTTCTATCAACCACCTGATTGTGGAGAATCGCTTATTTACAACACGCCGTCATATGGCTGGAATGTTAGTGACTGGTGCCTATACAAAAACTCCTTTCACCTGGGATTGTCCATGCTTATGGTTTCAGGTCATAACGCTCATGAGTAAGGGTGCTGTACTGCCCAAGATAAAAACCGATGGAGGACGGGGTTCGACGAGACGGTCAGGTAGGAGAGAGCCGGACCCCCCAGAATCTCCATCCACCACTCGAGTATCTTCAACCATGGACGCCAGGTACGTGTTGTCCATGCCGCAAGGGGCAGTTTTGTGAACTGTATATGTTATACGTTATATGACGCTTCTCATCCACATGTAGACTAACGCTCTGTGTGCGTGCGTGTATGTTTATTTATTGAGGGCTTTAGTATTGCTGGGAGGGTTAGGCAGAGGGAAAAGGATGAGGTTCAGGGACTGTGAGACAGACTGTCACACCGGACTCACGCCTGAATCCAGCCGCGAATTGAAATCACTTATTGACCTTGATTATGTTGTGTTTGTATATTTAAACATTATGGAAATGTAGTTGTTTCAATTGTTTTACAACTTTTGTCCGTAGTATTTTTCCATGTGCATAAAACAATGAATTTCTGACAGTATTTGTATCAATATTGTAAGTGTTACAACATATCCGGGTAATCTGGAACGCCGACGCCCCTGTACAAACTACTCTGCACCCCACCCCTTTCAATAATGCTGTATCTGAGCTTGTCCAACAAAAACTGAATACTGTTCCAACCCGCCTCTGTTTAACTTCAGGGGGGAAATATGACCACGCTTTACTGTTTTCATACCGAAGCTTGTGAACACGTGCTAAGTGATAATATGGAAAAATAAACAAATAAAACACTTTAAAGAATGTCACCATTTTAGTATTTGTAGAAAAACGATACATAGGCAGGCAAGAGAATTGAAAATTAATATATTTGTTTTGTGTGAACGAAGTCATGTAATATTCGTTGCTTTATTCCAGACTTTACATGTTTGTGTTTGCAGTGGTCGAAGTGAAAGTAACAATATGGCCTCTGGTTCGAGCATGTTTGACATGGGCATACCACATAGTCACAGCCCAATGTCCACTCCCACTAGGGGTTCGCAGGCGCAGATGACGATGGCAGGAGGCAAGAGAGGTAACTCTTCGTGAAAGTATTGATGTACCATAAAAACATGTAGCAACATCACGATCTGACACCAGAGTGCGCTGATCTGCACAACCCGCTCATTCGATGACAAGAAGGTTAACTGCTCGTGTGCCTGTCCTTTACACTGACGGATATAGTAACAGCATAAGGGCACGTGCACAGCCCAACATAACCACAGTCTTCTGTCCATTATACTTCGGGAGTAGCAAGCAACAAGTCGAGGTGCGTTGAGAGATACTGCCGAACTTTCATCGCAAACGCGCTATCTATGAATACTCCCCACAGTGACTGAGAAACGGATACAGACACAGCGAAGTTGTATGATGGGTGCGATTGTGGTGCAAATACAGAATCTGATAAAACATGTCATCATACCTTCGTTCAATACTACGCCGACGCGAGGCTCTCCGGCACAAAATGAATCTGGTTCAAGAAATGGTATCATGAATACCATTTTCCAATTGTGATCAACTCGTGGTTTTCCAGTCCAAGTCGAATAGCGATCAGGTTACGGAAAGAGACGAACGGTGACGAATGTACCATTTCCGTTATTTTCGAATGGCGACTACATATTTCGATAGACCTAGTGGAACCATGGACAGCAGTCATCCCATTGTGTCACTTTTGTCTGTGGTCATTTCTCCATTCCAAACGTGGAATACAGCAATATATTTGGTCAGTTATTATATACCGGACATGACACCCATACAGCGTACAGCTAGCGGTGAGCAATAAGGCTGAAAGGTATCGGAGTTCGACGCTCGGAGCTAAGGATTGTTGACAAACGAAGTGTCAACGCGGATTCTTTCTTGCACGGAGAACGTGTATTGTCCCCATAAATGGTGATCACATATTTTATTAGTGAATATCTAGCTATTGCAGTTAGCCTTATCTGTCACTATAAAACCTTAACACACTTACTCCATGTCGTGTTTTGGTAAATTATATACATGTACTCAATTGTTTAAAAAGGTCAGACGGGCCTCTTGTTCTTACGAAACTGACTATGATCCATTGTGAATCACTGTGTTTCTACATCCAAGATACCCCCTTGTTTGTTCGTTTTATTTCCCCTTTGTCCTTTATTTTACTCGATTAGTAAATGTCTCCCACATTCGCCACCTCAGGCTCACCTGACATGTCATGCTGACAGAAGATTTTGTTTGAGATGATCTTCCGGAACCCACTTACGGGATCGGGTGATCAGACTCGCCGACTTGTTGATGCATGCCATCGAGTTGCGTAGATGTATGCTCATGTCACTAGACCGTCTAATCAAGTGTCTATTATTAACAACCAATCGTTATATAGTTGTGGTATTGCTGGTTGTCGCGTTAAACAGCAAACATGCCGATACACCATAATATAAGTGAAGTACTGTTGAAAGCCATGTTAAGTTGTTAACCATCTCCCTCACCATTGCCAGGCAAGGTCAATTGATATTATGTTTCTGTTATCTTTGCAGAATCAACGGACAGTTTCAAAGATATAAAGCCTGGAAATAAGCGAATGCACATCTCCCCCCTCCCCATCACCTCCCCCACAACCACCCAGTCTGGCCAGGGGCTCATCTACATGCAGTCAGACATGGATGGAAGGGCAGATGCCAACGGTAACAGTTCAATAAATGTATCCTTTTTCCGGGTGATTGGCTTTTCACTGTAAATACTTCAACAAATAGGTACAGAGCTGTATACATATTGCTTTGATATGTTGAAATCAATTAGATCCAACAGAAAAGAGAATTCGTCTGTAAACCATACTGTTTAAACACTGACAGTTGCAGATCAAGCAGAATGTGTACAAGGTATAATTTTAGTTTAGAAAGGTTGTATGCGGTATGTACATATTATGAATAGCAAACCGTTGCAGTATAACTGAATGCGCGCTGTTGAATTCGCTAAATTTAAGTCATTAGGTGTTCATTTTCATACCATTGTACGCGCGTTGGTAATTTGTATCTTCCATGTCAGTGGTACATATGGGTAACAATATCCCACAAAGTAACCATTCAGAAAGAGTATTGTATTGCAAGTTAGATAATGTAAATATGTTTGTTACATCAATAGTACGCACTTAATATCAGTATCTGTGCCTGGTATTCTTGACGATGGCCATATTGAATCGTTTGATTCATCCTTCCAGATCCGAACCGCGACACGAGCTCTCCACTGCATCTACAAGGGGTGCACATACAGTCTCACATTTACGGCGACCTGGATAATAACGCTAACCGTATGTACCCCAACACCTTCCTTTCTCCCGACAACTACCCCATCTCCACCCCCGTGGGCACCGCAGCAGCCAGGATGTCGAATCTGGAGCGAGATGCCTACGGAATGTATGTGGAGAATGCCTTTTACCAGTACTACGGCCAACCAACCTCGACCGCAAACTACAATGCAAACACTCTTTCGGACTACGTGAACCCAAATGCTGTACTTCCGGTCGCCTACTCGGCCAGGATGGTCGGGAACAGAAAATACGAGGATCAAGAACGCTTTTCTGGTGTTTCTGGAAATGAGAACATTTAGAATAGTGACGTCCAAGGCTGTGATATGTTTTATTAATGACAGATGGTCGCACAGGTCGCTCGAGAACGGAGTACAGCCGATAAGGCCCTGGTTGAATAGTTCTATTTTGAGTTCAAACGAACTTTTGTGTCGGATCACATGGAAGGTATGTAGTATATGCCTTGATGCAAGATACTTATGTTGAGATGACGATTCAGGACAAAGTGGAGGTTGTGACGTAATAATTGTGTGACGTCAAATGTGTGCCATATGTGACAATAGAACAGGTGTCTGATAGATTCACGTGCACCGAACGACACGTGGACATATTGTTTTAATTACAGTTTGTGTGGAGGCTGTGCAAATATTGCCAACCTGGACTTGATGTTGTTTACAGGAATGAAGTTAAATCCTGTTTCGTGTGTTACTGAGAACTGAAAAATTTGGTTGTACCCCAGAGATACTAGGGACGAGGCTTGAGATTTTCGATTGGAAACTTAACTAATTCAATTTTGTGGAACTTTGAAAGGACATGGCGTTGTCTTCGGCAAAACTAACGTTAAAGTTTGTTTTGGTTTTTAGAACTGGGAGAACGGTTTATATTGACACGAATGGAGTTTACGTTGGTTTTGTCTTTTGCAAACCAAGCGAGTTGATATTTGAAAGGACAGTGGATCGGGTGGCTCAATGTCAGAGGAATCGATGCGGAAAGTTGACAGTTTTGATTTTCGAGTTACGTATTCCTTGTTATGTTTTTGTTTGAATACTAGTTTGATACAAAGTATTCTTTGCTTTGATGAATACGTAACAGAATCTTCGATTTTCCTTAACAGTGATATCCTAAAGGTCTTAAGGTACTATTTATTTAATCATTCATTCATCTTGGCTTTCTGCCTCTGTCTTTTATGGCTCATTATTTAATTTTTGCTAAATTTTCCTTATTTATTATCGATTTTCATGTTGAAATAGATGGTAATAGTTTCAGTAATTCATAAAATAATTATTACATATTTATTTGTAATACGATTATATACTTGTAATCTAAGATTTTTTACCCACTCTGTGATGTTAAAAAGAGTAAAACATTCTTGTTTTAGAGAACTTTAACTGAATTGCTTTCTACAAAGTTCTTAAATCAAAAAGATATTGGTAAATAAACATTCCTATATAAGTTTCATTACATTCCTAAAGTCATCTCTAATTCTGATTTTATATTGAAAACATTCTTTACTTGGTATTTTACTTGGAAATAAAGTCTTTCATTTGCTGCATATATCATGCACTTGGTTTGTGCTAGATTATGTACACATCTCTTTGAAATATATAAAGCTGGTTGCATCCCTTTCTTGTAACGGAAATTTATTATCCTGGGTTCGAATCTCTCTCCTGAGTTTGTTGTCACCATACCTATGCTCGTGTGTTTGACAAAGGAGGTATCATGTGCCTTCCACACTTAACACCCCAGCGGTCAAGTGGATATTGCCTTTTTGTCTTGAGAGCTGAAGTAGCCATGTAAAAAGAACTTAACACTCTCTGTTACCTTGCCTGGCGTTCGGGGGTGAAGGATGGGTCGGTCGGTGCTTTCTATGAGTATCCATGTTAAACTGCGGCATGGTATCTCAGTCATGCCATTCACCACCCCCAACACCATAATATGCCATGCCGTGATGTAATTATTTCCCCGCAGATCAGCCTTATTCTATTTATCTTGAAGTTCAAACGCCTGTACTATAGAACATCTTAACACAAAGAAGGCCTGTACTTTTGTATGTATAAATACCACAGCTGTACGCCGCCGTCACGGCGTGAGTGAGTTTAGTATTACCGCTGTATTACCAATAATCCAGCAATATCACGGCGGGGACACCAGAAATGCGCTTCTCACATTGTACTCATGTGGGGAATCGAACCCGGGTCTTCGGCGTGACGAGAGAACGCTTTAACTACTAGGCTACCCAAGTCGATCCTATTTACAATACTATATGCTTCATATTCGAAGTGACTCAACTCAGTCAAGATTATTCTCACTTATCAATAAACTTAACACACTTTTATGATCAAAACCGGAGACGAGATATCCTGAAATTACAAAGCATCTTAGACCTCGTTTCTATTTTGCTATTACACTGGACCCATTCCCCACCACAACAACGTGTCAGAAGTGACGACATCAGCTCCAACACATCACAGGACGTCTCTCGCTGGCGAGAGTAAATATATTGGACAGCTATATTTGGCGTTGTGCTATTTGAATTGGACTCCAAACGAGGCTACTGATCCAGGATATATACACTGGTTAATCGGGTTTATTACCATTATGACTAGATCTACTCCCAGTTTGACTACCCAATACACAACCTGTTCCAGTCGATTGTTTTTTAATTACAAGCTCTCTCCCCCCCCCCAGGTAGACTGTTCCACCAGCGATTATATTTGTACCAGTTTCATACAATATTTATTCAACTAATTATATAGGTCATTGTTGTGGAAGAGTTCAAGTATACTCATAATATTATACTGAGTTACACTATATATCATATGCACTACATAGTTATTGTGCTGTATAATATTTGGAACTATGGGCAGCACAAGCAACACGGACTTTGTAAACACTGTGATAGGTCCGCCGTTGACAGCTCAATTAAACTCTGGTACTTTAATATGGTTTAAACACATTTTTATTCCGTTAAAGCAGAAGCCTGGATAGGCGAACAAGCCCAGTGGCTTATATAAACGCCGCTCCGGCACATTGTTCCAATAGCAGGATATATAATTGGAACAATTTGACAACAAAAGAATAATACTGAGATAATAATAACAGATAAATAATAAATATGTTGGTTATGTCTAGCAACGAAATGAGCTGCCGCAGAGAATCAAGTTATATAAAACTTGTCTTACATTGAGTATATATATGTAGAGATGATAATCATTGGAAGCGGTTACTTTTAGAAATGAACTGGTGTAATGAGTTGAGAATGCTACTATTTGTTGAGTTATTCAATGCGCCGTTACCGTATAAAGTAGTTTTTACTTCGTATCGTTGAATATACAAATACACAGTTCTTAAATTTTGATAGTTCCGACATGTAAAAAGGTAGTGAATAACGTCTTCGTTATAATGACCGGTAAAATGATTGAGAATATCTTTGCGTTCTACAGTTAATAGTTTGAATGGAAGTTGGAGTGATTATGTCCAATTTTCAACACAAACAACCTGTACTATAAGTTTACAAAGTTTTAATCCGAGTAGAGGAGTTATCTCCAAATATCAAAACAAACAATGAATGATCACAAGATCCCCGATTCACTTGGCTTCTAATCATTATAGGTAGGTCCTGGGAGTCTCCCTTATTTCAAAGAGAAGACAACCTGGGAGTAATCCCCTATACAGGTAGAGTACATTATTAAGTGTAGGGGTGCTCCATTATATGTTTATGTTCATGAGTAGTCAAACTGGGAGTAGTCTTAATGGGAAGGTACCGTTAATCGTGGTTGTTTAGCAAGTAGACTGGGCAGCGGGCATTTTGAGTAAATGATCGCATCACGATAACATGTTCTCTTTTGTTAAAATAACTGAACCAATTCACTCTTAATCTCTTTTCATGACTTTAAAGTAAAGGGATACGGGTCTGCGTGTACCGCCACCATCAATGTGCGCACTATCTCCCCCGTTACCCATGAACATCAACAGGTGGTTTGTTCACAGGTGGACGAACGTAGCTGTATATAGAGTGGGCAAACACGTATAACATGGACGTTGCAGAGAGGGCCCGGGTGGAAAATGTCTTCCCAGAAAAGCCGTAACCGATGATGCTACTCTCATTAAGCACTAACTGGTTCAGTCCGTATCTCCGTTCTGTCTTTAAAACTTTATACACTGTGATCATCCTATTAACAATGGGCTAACTGTTCCTGTTATCTGAAAAAATCTCATATGCATCAGCGCCACCGGAACATTCGTCATCACGTGAAGCGGTTGTCTTTCTTCGGCGTTGACGTCATGTTGAACGTATTCAAACTGTAAAGATGAGATACGATTGTGAGAAAATATTGAACGTAATCTGGTAAACCCTGCAGTCAACAATATTCAGCTATATCGCGGCCACCGATCAAAACTTGGGGAGGCAAACTAAAGGCTGATGTCATGGTGACACTGACAGATGAGTTATAGTCAGCGTTACGATAAACGTAAGCTAGTGGGGACTAATTCTGCACCTGTATCTCCCTGCTAGATTGGTCGACACGAACATGAAAAGGGCTATCTAGCACCATATGACATAAATCCAACTCGAGTATTTCGGTTACGAGATTATCATAAACCTTTTTGAAGGAATATTTACGACATCCTACCGTGACGTAACCCACGTAACTTAATCGCCTAATTTAAGGTATCTTGCATATTAAGGCTTATATAGTTTGCCTGGCAAAAGAAACTAAATTATTACAAGTGTTATCAAAGCGTTACTAGACTGACATCATTTGCTAAAATAACTTTCAAACTGGCCAGAGCTTTGGTACCTGCATCAAATACAGCTATGGTACCCATACCACCATTGAATAACCCTTTCTGTGTCATTTTTAGCCACCATCAAATATGGCTGTACACTTTCCATTGCCCGGCAGTTTAGGCCACATAAACAAATATTCTTGTTTCTCATCACTTTTTCCAAAAAATATGGGTCGTGCGGGCGGATTTTATTTGTACATTTTATTTAATGTCCAAAACTTAGAAGTGTGAAAATTTATGCACATTTTGAGAGTCAAAGTTGCATTTTTTCTAGTGTAGAAAATATAAAAAAGTTAGGGTCGGGGCGGTATGGTATCCAAGTGGTTAGAGCGTTCGCTCGTCATGCCGAAAACCCGTGTCCGATTCCCCACATGGGTACAATGCGTGAAGCCCATTTTTGGTGTCCCCCGCCATGATATTGCTAAAAAGCGGCGTAAAACCATACTCACTCACTTAGGGTAGGATCGATGTTTTTGGGTCGGGCGGTTATGAGAAACAAGAATATTTTCGTGCCCAAACAAAATTATCATGGGATATAACCGTGTTTATCTCAAATGCCCGTTTTACAAAGTTTTCAAATTTGAAGTTCCATTCATCCACACTGGTGCTAAATATAGTATTCACACTTTGCTAAGGATCAAATTATGGATTCAAAAGAAAACTATGATGTGGGGTCAAATTTGGTTTAAATATCTAAGTTTATTGGAAGCATGGATCCTAGGCTTCAGTATGTCATTTCATCTTATGGAACCCATACCTGCTTTTGACAGGTGTTGTGTACTTGTCACTGACTCGTTCCATGATTTGCAAAATGGTTGATTGGTGCCATGAAAACCATTTTTATGGTTACTCATGTATCAGGTGCATAAGGTTAGATTAAAGTGACTGTTTGCCTAATGAGGGGTTACCATATTATTATCTATCCAGTTTTAAATGGATACAATTTCAAATTATAAATCTACGTTTAAGTAAAGTTGTGAATTTTTGTGTATGTGAGTAGTGTATGTTCGGATTCCAAATCTAAATGCACCACAAGTAGTCTGTCTCACAGTCCCTGAACCAGATTATTTTCTCTACTGCCTAGCCCTCCCCACAAACTAAAGCCCTAAATGAAGCAAGTCTAGATTATCAAAATTATATATATTCAAAGAATAAACTTTAGTCTACACAATAGGAGAAACACCCACTTGTTTTTCTTGCATGGACTCCCACCCGCGACAGCTGACAGATCAAACAGTTCTTCCTCGGAACTGACGTCACTGTCGACAGAGAAGTTGGACTCATCCAATCTGAAACCACGAAAAGGTGAGAATATAAAACTTCAGTTTCAGCTCATTTTCTCAGCATGAAGTATATTAGAAAATGTGTTACACCATACCTCATCACAATGTCGATGTCATCATGAAAATCTTTCGCTGTTACAGTTGATCGTTTTTTATCATGATTTGCCAAAACACCACGTCGTGGGGATTCCGGGGGCAGCCCCACTGACCAAGTCAAAACATTGATTACACAACAGTCTCGTTTCCTGTTAACTGGGTCCCGTCCTGTTGCGCAACTTAGTACAATAACCAGTCCAGAATTATGAGACCAATTCATTTAACTGGATACATAATTATTAATGATTATTATTGGATACATCTAAGCACCTTTGTATTGCAACACTACGCTCCTTCTAATCCTTGCAAACACGTCGTGCAGCGTGCTCTGTCGTACAGCGAGCTCTGACAAACGGAGCCCTGGAAATCGTGGAAATCTCAAAACGAGGCTGGGCCGCTAGAAAAGTTGGGCGGTCTGGTACGGACTTGATATTATATCAATCACATTGTGCGTTACAGAACTACACTGAATAAACGCAAAAAAACACATAACAGGTGTAACCAGTGAGCCAGATGCATTGTGAATCATTTTATGACCTCATCAAACAGGGACAGTCTGTGACGTCTTAGTTAAGGTCATGCTGCCTAAACCTCGCAATAAAATATAGAAATACGATGTAATTAAAGTTTAGAATTAAACTTCATTTGTAAATGCCATTTTCTTTTGAAACAAGGAATTGGAATTCAGTGTAACCATAGTTGTTTGTGATGTCTATTTTCAATTTCACACGAGTAAATTCGGATCCGCTGAGAAGTAGGTCATTGTCTGAATAGGTTAATGAGACTCATGTTTCGGTTTGTAAGAGACGAATGATATAATTTATCTTGTGTGTCATGGTTCAGGCAGAAACAGTCAGCTGTCATATGATCATAGTTGAGTAGGGAATGAAACAACATGTATCTGTGCCCTTCTCATCATATGTCACGTACACGTCGTTTGTCACGCTGTCAAGCACATAATTCACAGGCCTTCATCATTGCTGACTGCGGCGTAAAACAACGTTCTCTCACTCGTGTAAATACTAAATCCATATACATGTGTATGTACGATCGTACGCAACGTTCCATGCCGTCGGATAACGATGACAAGCAATTAACAAAGTACTGACTGAGTGAGTTTGATTTTACGCCGCTTTTAGCAATATTCCAGCAATATCACGGCGGGGGCACCAGAAATGGGCTTCACACATTGTGCCCATGTGGAGAATCGAACCCAGACGAGCGAACGCTTTAACCACAAGGCTACCTCTCTGTCCCCAATTAACAAAGTAACAGAACCTGAACCCGATCCATTTAGCGGCCTTTCACGACCAGCATAATTGGCTGAATACCTATTCAAATCCCGGATCATGGGAGAGTGAGTGAGTTTAGTTTTACGCCGCACTCAGCAATATTCTGAGAATAAATCGAGTCTGTAAATAATCGAGTCTGGACCAGCAATCCAGTGGTCAACAGCATGAGCATCGATCTGCGCAATTGGGAACCGATGACATGTGTCAACCAAGCCAGCGAGCTTGACCTACCGATCCCGTTAGTCGCCTCTTACGACAAGCATGGGTAACTGAAGGCCAATATTCTAACCCGGACCTTCACGGGTCCGGATCATGGAAGAACGGTCAATTACTTACACTGTGACGACATAGTTGGGGCTACGTTTAGGTCGATGTAGTTGTGATAGTTTGATGTATATAGGTTTCTCCTCTTTGGGTGTACCAAAACTCACTTCCTGTAGCTTCGTACATCGAGTCCTTCAACAGAAAACATTCAAGGTGCTACAAAGCGGTCGTATCTCTACGTCATTCGTAAGTCTATGTCAAACTACAGTTACGATAGCTCGTAACATTTGTGGATGGGGATCCTGATTAATTTAAAACCATTCCGGAATCTGCACTGGCATACAGATTCACAAATGATCGACAAACTGTAAGCTTAAGGACACACAAGTATTTGTAAAAGATGAACGCACAGCAATCTGGCAAAGGGGAACGCACAGACAGGGCTCGATTTAGTATTTGGTGCAACCCAATATTACAAAGTGCAATCTAGCTATTAGCTGAACTTGCACCTGGTGCAACTCAAGTTTTGAGTGGGTAAACTCTCAATAAAACATCTACATAATTCAATACCATATTTCTTACATTACATATTGCAATTAAAGCAGTGCAACTGGAATTTGGCTGGTGCAACTAGGTTTTTATCTTAGGTTGCACCTGGTGCAAGTAGGTTGACATCTCTTAAATCGAGCCCTGACAGATATTTGGGAAAAAAACAGGGACATTGAGCTATCTGGAAAATGGGTACACACAGCTATCTGGAAAGAAGGGGACGCAAATCTTTTTCGAAAATGAGAGACAAAGGGCTTTTAGGAAAACAACGGGTTGCACAGCTATATGGGAAAGGGCTCACTCATAAAATAAACCTGTTTTGACATAGTCAGGGTAAGAATTTGCGCCAGGCAAAAATTAATAAATCATTATGTTGAAAATCACACCAAAACCTCGTACCTCCCCCTACCCTGGACTGAGTATGGTTTACTCCCAAAAGTTAGACGTCCCAAAAGTCATACATCCCAATTGTCAGACAAATCAATCAGGCGTGACTGTGATTACAACCTAGTCTTACCCACTGATATAATGAACCTGTCCCATACACTAACGAGATGGTTTTCATATTTGTACAGAAATACTTTGATCAGAATACTAATGTTGACAGTTAATCTAGAGAAAACTCAAATTGTTGTTTTTAGAAGAGGTATACCCTTAGCGAGAAATGGTTTTATAAAGGTGAACGTGTCTTTAACAGTTGATTCATATAGATATCTAGGTATTCCTTTTTCATTTTCTTGTAAGTTATTTCAATAAATGTATATTAGATTTATCATCTCAGGGTAAAAGGGCACTTCTAGAAGTACTACACCACTTATATAAATTAGATAATGTTGACTATTCTGTATTTTTCAAAATATTTGATACCCAAATTCAACCAATCCTTTTGTATGGCGCCGAAGTATGGGGTATCAATAAATTTTATAAGATTGAAAATGTACATTTATCTGCATGTAACAAGTCCTTAAATGTTGGTCCCCAAACACCAAATGTAATTGTTTATGGTGAATGTGGACGTTACCCAATGTATATAAATGCACAACGGCGTTTCATAAAATACTGGCTTAAACTTGTAAATATGCATCAACAAAGAATTCCAAAAAGAATCTCATGATATGCTAATGTATTACGATAATTGTGGTTATGATAACTATGTTTCATCTGTGCGTAATTTATTGTTTTCATATGGAGTTGGTTATGTTTTTTTTTTTCAAGGTGTTGGTAATGAATCCCAGTTTCTTCAAATGGTTAAACAAGTTGCAGTTGACATGCATATACAGTCATGTAATAGTATAATTGAAGAAAGTTTAAGGTATAAGCTGTACAGACAATTTAAAAGCATTTTAGAGCCAGAAAATAAATATGTTAGCAAATAAGAAACACAAAAATATTCTTACTAGGATCAGAGATTTTGCATGCTTGTTTTTTACGATGTTCACCTTGATCAAAACAGGATTATATGTTTTTTATGTTTTTGAGTTTACATTAACATCATCATCATCACACGTTTATTACTCAAAATAATCCACCATCGGTGGTACATGAGTATAACAAAGAGGTATGTTACATACAATATGTACAACAAGATGACTAAATGATGCATCAATTAAAGTGTTTGCAAACAATCTTGATGAACTTGGATACATTTTTAAGGGTAGAAATTTTACTTGAAAACAGTTGACGGAATTTCGATAAATTTGGCCAGGAACTATAAGGTTCTTTTAACAACGATTTACGTATGTCTGCAAAATAATTACATTTAAACAAATAGTGGAACTCATCTCCGATCAAATGTGAGTCACATAAGTTACAAACTCTGTGTTCTTTTGGTATATTTTGCCATCTCTCTGTTTCTATGGGGAGTTTATGGTTGCATGTTCTAAATTTTAGGATCGGTTTAGAAATAGCATCTGAGAGAAGTAGGTATTGTTCGAAGTTTGGAGAGCGCTTCAGAACTTTATAGTATATTCCTTTAGAGGAGTTTTGCATATCGCTCGTCCATGATTGTAAAATTGGTCCTTTAAGATAGATTCAACATTTGAAATGATCCATGAATTTGAGTATAGATGAGGGTTGTCAAAAACGTCAGGCAATCCGCACCTACAGAGAATATGTTTAATATGACTTAGCCAGACATAGTTATTCGATGTTTTGTTTTGTTTAGTAATATATTGAAGAATGAAAGTTGCTATTTTGTTATTTGGATGTGATAATGTCAATTTACACCAGTACGAGATTAGTCGTTTCGAAATTTGAAGCTGAATAGGTTCCCTACCAAGCTCCCCCGTACACCATGAAATTAGGGGTGTTATATTTTAAACCAATTGCTAATTTAAGAAATTTTAGATGTACTCTTTCTATCATGTCAGTCTTCTCATGTCCCCATATTTCACATCCATACATCAATATTGGTAATACTAATCTATCAAATGCAGAAAGGAGCAGGTCCAGTGGTAACTTAACATTTCTGGCACGTTTTAGTAACGCTATTGATGCCTTCATACCAAGATCGGCTATGTGTTTAACAGCAAAATTCATACAACCATTTCTGTGTAGTAGAGTTCCCAGATATTTATAAGTGTCTACAACTTCTATTCTATCATCATATAGTGTAAACGATTTCTTATAACTAGCTGCAGGTCCGGAACCAAAAACAATAATATTAGTTTTACTAATATTTACTTTAAGTTTCCATATGTCGCAATATACAGCGAATTTATTCAGTGTATGTTGTAAATCATCATGAGTTTCAGCTAAGAGGACTGTATCGTCAGCGTAAAGTAGAACTAGCAATTTTAGATAAATAATAAACTCATCATTATTTGTTTTAATTCAATACCGACACATGCTTGTTCTTCTAAATGGGATTCTAAGTCATTTAGAAATAAAGAAAATAAAAGAGGGGACAAGTTTTCTCCTTGTCTAACTCCTGAAAGACAATAAAAGAAATCTGATCTTGCAGATTCTACCATAACGCAAGATTTTATATCATTATACATATTTTGTATTAAAGTCAGTATTTTACCCTTGATACCAGTTTGTCTTAATTTGGTCCACAGTCCAGTTCTCCAAACCTTATCAAATGCTTTAGAAAAATCAATAAAGGCACAAAAGAGTTTCTTTTTACATTTCTTCAAATGATTTAACAAATTATGAATAATAAACACATTATCTGTTGTGGAGAAGCCTTTTCGGAAACCGGATTGGACATGCGATATTATATCGTTATCATCACAAAATTTATTTAATCTCTCGTTTAGGATGCTAGTAAAAAGTTTACCAAAGCAGCTTAAGATAGAGATTGGTCTATATGAAGCCGGGTCCGTACGATTACCAGTTTTCTTATAGATAGGTTTGATAGTACCAGTAAGCCATGCTTCGGGCAAAATTCCAGTCTGAAGTACAGCGTTAAAATATTCAACATAAAATGGTAGCAGTTTTGGTAAGGCTGAAGATAAGTGCTCATTTGAAATTAAGTCTAAGCCAGGCGTCTTGTTTTTCTTCAGTTTTTGAAGGGCAACGACGATTTCATTTGAGGTTATTTCATCATTGAGTACACTAACATCATAATTTGGGGGGTCTGACATTCCATCCCTGTCCACATCATCGTTAATGGTACTTTCGTTAACATTTTAAAATAATCATAGAATTCATCTAATGAGATAGGGCAACTGTCTTCTTTCTGTTTTCCTTTCAATAATCTCCAATAGTGTTTTGGAGATAAATGCTGAGTTTCGCGTAACTGTTTTCTAATAAAATTATTTTCTTTCTTTATATACTTATTCATTGTTTTCTTATACTCTTTACTTGCTTTACGGAAAAGAGTTTTATTATGATCGGTTTTGTTCTTATAATAGACATATTTTGCTTTGAAAAATGACTTGCGTTTCTTCTTACAATCTGATCCAAACCATGGCTTATAGAAAGCATTCGTTTTACTACGAGTAGTGGTATTAGCCTTATAAGGAATATCGCCAAATGTTTTTCGTGCAGAATCAATTAGCACGTGCGCGACCTCATGAGCTATTTCATTCACAACCTCTAGTGGGTTACCTTGACCTTCCCTTAGTGACCTTGCCTTCGTGCACAGTGTGTTTACACAATCTAATGGAGTTACTTCCTTCCTAACATTGTTTTTCCAACATAAACAATATAAAATAAAGTCATTGTCATTATCCATAATCTCTTCTCTTTGTGTTTGGATTAGAACATTTGGACCAGTCCATTAATTAACGAAGGTAACAGTGTAGTGAACCTCAGTGCAACCAGCCATAACCTTTGTTGTTTTAACGCGTCTAACTTTTAGGACGTCTAACTTTTGGAAAGACACCGTGAAGGCAGAAGGTCCCTTAATAATCTTCTCCAGTGCAACATTTCACAACTGGTGCCAACGTTTACAAGTTGTTATGGTAGCTAACATCTATACTCTTATAACAAACACCTCGCGTCATTGTATTATTCAATCGTCTCTGTTCAGTTACCTAACGCCAGTGCCAAATTTATCGACATGTCATCTCAGGTAACAAGACTGCTCGAGGATATATAACGAACTGAGATGATCCGTTCTGTTCTCCTTGAAATTCACAACAGTCTACAATATACTCATATTTCATTGGACAATTCGATTTTAGTGACTGAGTATTGTTTTACGCCGCAACCAGCAATGTTACAGCTATATGTGTTTTGTCAGTGCCAATAAAACTTGGGGTTCACTAGATGGCAACCCATATTAACTAGGTACGATGTCATACAATCAGCCAAGACACATCATAATCATCCAGTCCTCATTTAGTCGGCGTTTAGGCCTTGGATAGATTACTGATCAGCTGTAAATTCGAGATAACACAAAACCAACATTTTGTGATCAGAACGAACCTCCATTGGGAAATGTAATGACTATGACGCATCTCCTGTCCACAGTATTGTGTCCACACAATACTCGTGCTGAACGTCTCTTTATTCGTGATTACCTTCCTCTCACAATCCTACACATACACACGCATGCACGTCGTCATATGAGCGAAATATTCTCCAGCGCGACGTTAAGCCCAATTTCACCTCACTTCACCTCACCTCTCACAATCACAAAAACTTGACAAATAATGTCAAACTCACACCGCACAACTTGTCTTATTCTTAATTACCTGCGTCGTTTGAGAACCAAGTAGATAGCGGTCACAATCAGTGCGACTATCAAACTCCCTGATACTCCAACTCCTGCTCCAAGCAACATCGGCGACTCTGGAAATTAAAAGTGCAATGTAACTTGTAACAAGCATCTCACTGCAGTTAAAACCTGATTTTACGTCGCTTCAAATAGTTTTCCGTAAGGCCTGTTCGCTTTTGAAACGAAATAGCAGTACTCAGGCAGTATGGGGTCGGTTTAGACATAGTCGTGTACAATCAGACATGTTTCATATTCCTAAATCGCTTCTTCTGATGAGTAAGTGTGGATTCACAACAACAACAACAACAACTACTACTACTAAAATACAACTACAACTACTACTTAAATACAACTACAACAACTACTACTAAAATACAACTACTACTAAAATACAACTACAACAACAACTACTACTAAAATACAACAACTACTACTAAAATACAACAACTACTACTAAAATACAATAACTACTACTACTACTAAAATACAACAACTACTACTACTACTAAAATACAACAACTACAACTAAAATACAACTACTACTAAAATACAACTACAACAACTACTACTAAAATACAACAACTACTACTAAAATACAACAACTACAACAACAACTACTACTACTAAAATACAACAACAACTACAACAACAACTACTACTAAAATACAAACCCAAAGAATAAAAAATATACCCCAAACAACAAAATTCGGACCCCATAAACATTTGTGAGAGGATTAGTCTAGTTGTTAGTGTATTTGCGGTACTGTTCGGAGAACTCAGGGTATATATTGTTCACAGAAACCAACTAACAGCAACATGTAACGATGGATGGTTCAGTGGTTTGAATACAGGTAATTGTTATTGCTCTGAAGGGGTTGAACTGTATTGACAATGTTACACACCTCCAATTATTACATATAAAACATCAGGCTAACACGTTCGCTGGTAACATGGAATTTTGCATGGTCAAGAAAGAATGAAACACATTAAGGTGTCAACAAAAATGGATTTATCTGGTAATATAAATTTCTTATTTCTTGGTCTTTTTTGTTAATCACACTGTGTAACAAACGGTTTAATAATATTATGTTCATATATGTCCCTATGCCTAGATTTAACCTGAGGATGAAGAACTGTCATTGGTTCTATTCATGTTGCATAGTGTCACTAAGTTATTACACATGATTTCACACCCAGACACTTTGGTATTTCAAAAAACGTGTATAATGACAAAAGAAAATACATGTAATCACTTGTAAACTTCAAAACTTACAGTACACATTAATACAGGTACTCATCTGGACAGAGCACTTCAATACATGTACTCACCTGTACAGTACACTTCAATACATGTACTCACTGTACAGAGCACTTTAATACATGTTCTCACTGTACAGAGCACTTCAATACATGTACTCAGTGTACAGAGCACTTCAATACATGTACTCACTGTACGGTGCACTTCAATACATGTACTCAGTGTACAGAGCACTTCAATTAATACATGTACTCACTGTACGGTGCACTTCAATACATGTACTCAGTGTACAGAGCACTTCAATTAATACATGTACTGACTGTACAGAGCACTTCAATACATGTACTCACTGTACAGTACACTTTAGTTAAATACATGTACTCACTGTATGGTGCACTTCAATACATGTACTCACTTTACGGTGCACCTCAATACATGTACTCATGTACTTCAATACATGTACTCATCTGTACAGTACACTTCAATACATGTACTCTCACTGTACAGTGCACTTCAATACATGTACTCACTGTACAGAGCACTTCAATATATGTACTCACTGTACGGTGCACTTCAATACATGTACTCACTGTACAGAGCACTTCAATACATGTACTCATCTGTACAGTACACTTCAATACATGTACTCACTGTACAGAGCACTTCAATACATGTTCTCACTGTACAGAGCACTTCAATACATATACTCACATGTACAGTACACTTCAATACATGTACTCACTGTATGGTGCACTTCAATACATGTACTCACTGTACGGTGCACTTCAATACATGTACTCACTGTATGGTGCACTTCAATACATGTTCTCACTTTACAGAGCACTTCAATACATGTACTCATCTGTACAGTACACTTCAATACATGTACTCACTGTACAGATCACTTCAATACATGTTCTCACTGTACAGAGCACTTCAATACATATACTCACATGTGCAGTACACTTCAATACATTTACTCACTGTACAGAGCACTTCAATACATGTACTCACTGTACAGAGCACTTCAATACATATACTCACCTGTACAGTGCACTTCAATACATGTACTCACTGTACAGAGCACTTCAATACATGTACTCACTGTACGGTGCACTTCAATACATGTACTCACTGTACAGAGCACTTCAATACATGTACTCACTGTACAGAGCACTTCAATACATGTACTCACTGTACGGTGCACTTCAATACATGTTCTCAGTGTACAGAGCACTTCAATACATGTACTCACTGTACAGTACACTTTAGTTTAATACATGTACTCACTGTATGGTGCACTTCAATACATGTACTCACCTGTACAGTACACTTCAATACATGTACTCACTGTACAGTACACTTTAGTTTAATACATGTACTCACTGTATGGTGCACTTCAATACATGTACTCACTGTATGGTGCACTTCCATACATGTACTCACTGTACGGTGCACTTCAATACATGTACTCACTGTACAAAGCACTTCAATACATGTACTCATCTGTACAGTACACTTCAATACATGTACTCACCTGTACAGTACACTTCAATACATGTTCTCACTGTACAGTACAGTGTGTACACTTCAATACATGTACTCACCTGTACAGTACACTTCAATACATGTACTCACTGTACAGTACACTTCAATACATGTACTCACTGTACAGAGCACTTCAATACATGTACTCACTGTACGGTGCACTTCAATACATGTACTCACTGTACAGAGCACTTCAATACATGTACTCACTGTACAGTACACTTTAGTTTAATACATGTACTCACTGTATGGTGCACTTCAATACATGTTCTCAGTGTACAGTACACTTCAATACATGTACTCACTGTACAGTACACTTTAGTTTAATACATGTACTCACTGTATGGTGCACTTCAATACATGTACTCACCTGTACAGTACACTTCAATACATGTACTCACTGTACGGTGCACTTCAATACATGTACTCACCTGTACAGTACACTTCAATACATGTACTCACTGTACGGTGCACTTCCATACATGTACTCACCTGTACAGTACACTTCAATACATGTACTCACTGTGCGGTGCACTTCAATACATGTACTCACTGTACAGTACACTTCAATACATGTACTCACCTGTACAGTACACTTCAATAGATGTACTCACTGTATAGTACACTTCAATACATGTACTCACCTGTACAATTCCCTTTAATACATGTACTCACCTGTACAGTACAGTACACTTCAATACATGTACTCACCTGTACAATACACTTTAATACATGTACTCACTTGTACAGTACACTTCAATACACGTATTCACCTGTACAGTATATCTCATTATATATACTCACCTACAAAGAACATTTAAATACATGTACTCACCTCTGACCATGCGAGAAAACTTCTGTCTCTCAATTTCTTTCCACGACATTCCCTTCGTAATCTGAGAAACATTTCTGCTTCCAGCAAACATGTCTGTAGTTTTAACTGTAGAAAAACCAGTATACTCCCGACCAGTCGCCAAGTCAACATGTCCATCGTGAAACTGTCTTTTGCCATTAACACCGTCAATTTCGTTCGAATTTGCCTTGACGACCTCCTGTGACTTTCTGGGCAGCTGAGCTTGTCCAAGACTCCTAACCTTGTTTCCATCCTCTCTATCATAATCTTTGTCTGCAAGATCTTTTGTGATATCCGCTCCATTGTGCACTTGTTTGAGAGACGCCTTCGGTGTTGGGTCACCCTTTTTATTTTTATCCATCCCAAATATGATAAGAAGTTCTTTGTAGGATTTCCCATGGTAACGTGACGGCTTACCTAGATCGTGCACCACTTGCGATAGTTCAGGCTTGTTTTCATTAAGACCATGAGAAGAGTCTGTGCTAACACGTTTGACAACTGAAACAATTTTCATAAACATTTGACAACGAATATGAAAAACTCAAAAGCTAAAAATAATCAAATCAATTTAAGAATTACAAATTTACAATCATTCAGTAGTTTATACACCATTCTATCATATGGTATCTGATGAATGACACATAGTCTAAAACCACACTCTCTCACTAATAGACTAACGCTTAGTGTCTGAATATATATAATTTTGATAGTAACAAACAAGCCCATTTAAATTGAAAAGGAGACCCAAGGAGACCAGAGATTCAGAACCTGGGGAAATCTAGAGTAGACTTGCTTTATTTAGATAGGGCTTGGCAGTAGGGGAAATAATGTGGCTCAGGGACAGTGAGACAGACTATCTCCCTAGTAGAAACCACAGTTTTTAATAATGACTGCAGGTAACGGATGACTACAGTGAAAGAACATTCTGATGAGGATAATTAAAGGGAGATAACTCTTCCCGTACACGAGGGAGTCGTTCCGGGGACTAAAAGGCAGATGGTTCGGAACAGAAAGAAGTGCTATAAACCATTTGAACTGGACAAAGAAAACAGGTTTTGGGAACAAACCTGAAGCGAGATAACTGTGGATGATCGACCACAACAGGTGAGAGATATGCGTGATTGAAAATAATTCGGAATAAGCTTAAACTGTACGTTCAACATATTAAATGCCGACTCATACACACAACGAAATATATACACTGTCGAAAGGCTCTGTATATGTTTCAACATGCAGGGCGATATCATAACCTCAGCTGAATTCAAAACAATGACCAAGTCGCCATTTTGGGTAGATCAATATCTTTTCCAAAATCGCTAACAGTAGATCTAGATAGTTTGGATACAATTAAAATACAGTAAAGCACCCTAGTTACATGTACAGTCATACATATCTAGCACTATCTCATTACCTACCTACAAGGAATACATAGATAACACTTAAGGGGCCAAAACTCCACACGAAGCGAAAGATTTGCATAATGCCGAATGTGTATACTCATTCTACCGGAAGTTATGTGACGTCATAGAATGACGTCATTATCAAAAGTACAGACGTCAACGAAAACACGAGCGGTCACTATGACCTTTTTTTCACGCCGCGGTCAGCTATAAATTCCAACAATAGGCAACAACTACTTTTAGTATTAGATCTACTTGTCATTTTCACAATTAATTGCAAAAATAAAAAAAGAAGGTATGTTAGATGGTGACTAAAATGAAACAAAGAGAAAATTATTATTCGATGGTGACGTAAGTAGGCAGAGTTTCGGCGACTTTATTTATCAGCAGTAACATTTTCAGAGTGTTTATGTTTATTTTGACCATATCCAATTCTTAATTGTATACATTCTTTAATCCGAGAGTTTTTGTCTGGATACACCTTCATGGTTTCATGATTTCGTACTCTGTATCTTGAGAAAGGTGAAACAAAATAAGCTAGTGAAGCTCAGTATTTTGATTTGATATCCGATGGATTAGAGGGAAAATGAGTCTTGCTAAATCCGTTTGAAAGGAAGAATGGTTACTACTTTTGGTCCGATTCTCATGATGTCAATCACTGGATTGTCTAGCCAAGGCTTCGAATATTTTCAGACCGCCGTCTTAGAGCTGGAATATTGATGAAATCATCAAGTTATTTTTGTTTGGAGTTGCCAGAGATTATCTATCGAATGTCAGTGCATAAACATCATTTATTTTTTTGTACAAAATTATTTTGAAAAATGAAATAAAAAGAAATGACAAAATGAACAGAAAAAGCCTCTATTAAAGCGATCGGAAAAATATAGTATATTTTAAAAAGTTTAAATTCATGATTGTGATTTTTGGTTCCTGCGAGTCAAGTAGGTAAACCGAAAAGTTTACTGGCATGAGGATTAAGTGTACGTGACCTTCCTCAGCTCTGCCAGTTGAAGACTAGACCACCAGCATTCGCTCCGCCATGTTTGGTCTCAAAGTAAGACAGTTTGTTTCTCAATGTCACTCCTCATCAACAGCGACACTTATAAATAGTAATTTATATGGTCACGTGATTCAGACAGCCTTTTTGCCGCTTCCGCTTCGGTTTGACATTACGCAGGGGAAACAAGTGCGTGTCATCTTTCACTTTACACTTGTACGGATTTTTGGAAAGGTTACTCATTATTTCATTACGTATTTTTGTTCTTTAAATGAGCCATGTAAATGTTTCCATATTTTGAGTGAATGAAATTTGGATCAACGATAAGTTTTACGCCGCTATTTATAAGCAGTAGTTGGCAACATCACGGTTTGCCAGATTGATGTGAGAGGTATGTTGGGGATTTGTAACATCACTGAGTGAGTGAGTGGGCTTAGTTTTACGCCACTCAGCAATATTCCAGCTAGTGGTGTTCCGATGATCGAAAATAATCGAAAATCGATCGAAAGAAGGATTAAAAATGATTATCGATTGTTAAAAACATATTTTCGATTAATCGGAATTTTGTTGTTTTTGTATAACACCCTTGAATGAAGTAAACTAACCATCAAATTTGACGAATATTCACGAACAAACATGCGCTCAACAGCGAAAAGCTATGCATATTGTAAAATTTTAACCACTTTTATTGTTAATTACAATTCCATTGTCGTTCTTGCATGCAAGCATTTCATTGCATGGCAGCATTAGTTATAAAAAACCCATTAATTAGAAGAAAAATGGGAAAACCCGTTAAAATTGGTGATTACATTAAAAATGTATATTTTTCGATTATAATCGATAATCGTTCACCACAATCCTCCGATAATCGATAGTGGATTTAGTTTCCAATTCCCAACTAATTCCAGCTATATCAAGTGATCAACATGAGCATCGATCTACGCCATGTGTCAGCGAGCCTGACCACCCGATCCCGTCAGTCACAATTTACGACGAGCATGGGTTACTGAAGATCAGTTCTAACCCGGATCTTCACGGGTAATATTTCTGATACACACGAGCAGGGGTATGTTGCCAGGGCCAGAGTTTTTGATGCGTCTTTGGGACGGGGCTCTGCGAATCGAATCGCTGAGAATAAGACATACGTATGAACTTGACTCGAGACCCCCACCGTACTACATACGTAGCCATGCCGTAGAGTAATGTCAAACGAATATCAAACAATCATTTGGTTTATCGTTATCTTCAAGTTTAGATTTTTAGTGTGATGCATCGTGATGCATCAGATGCATTGAGTAATCGTCAGGCGTAGTTAGTTGCCGCCAATTAGTCTGTCTTACATCCCTGAACCATATTATTTTCCCTACAACCTAGCCCTCCCTGCAGTGCTAAAGCCCTAAATGAAGCAAGTCTAGATTTCTCCAGGTTTAGGTCTGAATCTCTGGTCTCCCTGGGGCTCCTTTTCAATTTAAATGGGTTTATTTGTTACAATCAAAATTGTATTCAGAGACTAAGCGTTAGTCTAGCCGTCAATGTGTGACAGATATTCGGTTCAAGTGAGTGGCGGCTTGGAACAATATTCCAGTTATAACACGCGTACGCGATGTGTCAGCCTGATGGGGCTGAATGCCGGATTAATGCCTTACAGTTCGGTGAGCACGACCATGGTTTTGACTAGACTAACGCTTAGTCCCTGAATATATATATAATTTTGATAGTAACAAATAAACCCATTTAAAATGAAAAGGAGCCCCAGTGAGTTGGGAGATTCAGGCCTGAATCTGGTGAAATCTAGACTTGCCTCATTTAGGGAAAATAATGTGGTTCGGGGATGTGAGACAGACTAGGTTTTGACAAAACTCAGAAACATAACTGGTGTGAACTGGGATTCCACCTACAACCAAAGGTTTCTGGCATGCCCAAAGGGACGCAACTCTACACAGCGTATTGCGGCGCCTCACACAACTTGGACACCCGTAACCCTCGTTCCAGGTAAGGGTAGCAAGAAATCGGTATGTATTGGACCTGACAGTGCACAGATATATGTTCGAATACACTGATTAGTTACGTGTACTGCGTTTTCGTCTGTGTCCTTTGTTCGATATAGTTCTATTCGTGTTCATGTAGTACCCGTGAAGGTACGGGTTAGAGTTGGTCTTCAGCAACCCATGCTTTTAAGAGGCGACTAACGGGATCGGGTGGTCAGGCTCGCTGACTTGGTTGACAAATGTCAACCGTATCCCAATTGCGTAGATCGATGCTCATGCTGTTGATCACTGGACTGTCTGGTCCAGATTCGATTATTTACAGACCGCCACCATATAGCTGGAATATTGCTGAGTGCGGCGTAAAGCTAAACTCACTCACACACGAGCAGAACGGGTTAGATTTTAGCGGGTAACAAGGTCTGATCAAGATGTTCGTCAACATACCACTGTGCACTTAAAAGAACCCACGAGTCCGTTGGTAAATGACCAGATGGTGGCCACATGAATACGTGCAAACACCTAGTTGGGGTACAGCAACGTGCAGTAAACTTGGACAAAGTGCTGTGACTATGTGTCCCAGTCCACCCAGCTGTGAATGGGTACCTCGTTAGGATAGGAAAGCCGCAATAACTTGGTGCGCCTAGTGGCTGCACGAGTTTTATGATCCTCAGGGAGTTGAGATTGACACAAAATGATCGAGGGAAAAAAGCAAAGCGCTTTGAGCATGGACATAGAATGGACTATAGCGCTATATATATACCCATATAATAGTAATACCAGAATGGCTCGTTATTGCTTATAATACCGATCAATGGTTTGTTTGGTCAGATTTGATGATTCACATGGCTTCCTGACATAGCTCGGGAATCACTGTCTCCAGGCATACCTTTGAACATTGTTTTGCTCAGTGAATATATTTGCTATATGAACAACTCTTGCAATATGGATTTTCTTTGAGGTCAGTTGGTGCGCTAAAAACAAGCTGCACTAACCCGACTGTCCACATTCCGTTCAATAAAACATTATAAAACCTTTGAAAGATAAAGTGTTGATAACTGTATTTGCTAAAAATACTCAAAACTACTATCGCCTGTGACATTGAAGCAACGCGACTTTATCGAAGGAAATCTCCAAGTTTGGTGGGAAGTTTTTCCGTCTGCCATTGTAAATCTCTGACACGGTGGCAGACGTCAGATTCTTGCACGCGCGCTAACGCACGTGCAGAGTCCTGTGGTCCATGCTGTTAGCTGTTAGCCAGTTGAAATAGACGCAGCTGACAGGAATGAGGAAAAGTTCATTCGGGAAAAAAAACATAATTGCAAATTATTAACACAATGTTTGGGAATAAATGATTATTTTTAAGATAGTTTGTGAGGTAGTCTAATTTGTGCTTTTTGTTTCACGTCCATGGAAGTACGAATTAGACTGACTGACTGAGTTTGGTTTTGCGCCGCTTTTAGCAATATTCCAGCAACATCACGGCGGGGGACACCAGAAATGGGCTTCACACATTGTGCCCATGTGGGGATTCGAACCCGGGTCTTCGGCGTGACGAGCCAACGCTTTAACCATTAGGCTACCCCACCGCCCCAGTACGAATTAGAACGTGATGGAGTGCGTGAATGACGTTTTACTCACAGTCGTTGACTTTCCAGCTGCCTCGGCGGAAATAATTAAATCTGGACCAGGCAAACCTGTGATTGAAAACATGAGCAACAATCAAAGCGTCGATGCATTGTGATAGTGAGTGAGTGAGTGAGTTTACGCCGCACTCAGCAATATTCCAGCTATATGGCGGCGGTCTGTAAATAATCGAGTCTGGACCAGACAATCCAGTGATCAGCAGCATGAGCATCGATCATGGGAACCGATGACATGTGTCAACCAAGTCAGCGAGCTTGACCACCCGATCCCGTTAGTCGCCTCTTACGACAAGCATGGGTTACTGAAGGCCAATATTCTAACCCGGACCTTCACGGGTCCGGATAATGGAAGAACGGTCAATTACTTACACTGTGACGACATAGTTGGGGCTACGTTTAGGTCGATGTAGTTGTGATAGTTTGATGTATATAGGTTTCTCCTCTTTGGGTGTACCAAAACTCACTTCCTGACCACCCGATCCCGTTAGTCGCCTCTTACGACAAGCATGGGTTACTGAAGGTTCATTCTAACCCGGACCTTCACGGGTGCATTGTGATAACAAAACCAGTCAAGTCACCGAGGCTGTCCACTCTAAACATTCATTCACTCCTACAACTTGTATACCAAAGTGTTATTTACTGAAGGGTTGTTTTACATGGTTTTGCATTTATCGGAAGATGATCACCAACTCCTACGCCATTGAAAATCAAACGTTTGCATTCTAAAGTACTCGTAACTGTCATGATCCTATATTATAATTGGCACCTGTGAAGATCCGGTTTAGAATTGGTCTTCACACACACACGCACGCACGCACACACATAGACATACTTGTCAAAAAAGGCGACATAAACCCATAGAGTGGTCAGGCTCGCTGACCCATGCCATCGTGACTCAATTGTATAGATCGATACTCATGCTGTTGATCACTGGGTCGTCTGGTCCTGACTTGATTATTTACGACCACGGCAATATAGCCGGAATATTGAACATATGTTTTTAACAACAACCAATAATCAGCGTCATAATCATCATCATCAGAGCTGAACAACAACCGGTTGTTGTATCAGAGCCTTGTTCTACGAAGATGTTACAAACTCGAGAAGTCAACATTAACCCAAATCAAGCAAATGTACTCATTTGTTTCGTATAAAAATGACGCCCACAGCTGCTAACATGCTAATCTTGATTTCGATAAATACATTAGCATGATGCACAAACATACACCCATATTTACAAATGATGAATCGCAGATATAATTGCAGTGGCTCTTTATCAAATCGTTTCACGTGGTAGCATTTACATTGCCAATTAACACTGTCGACAGAAACTTACATCGATGGTTTAATGTTGTCAACAAAGTTCACATCTTGTCAAATCATGACATGAGTAACGCATAAAATCGTCACTTTGACATCGCAATGGGAACGTGGCTAAAGCAGCCCATATGAAAAGGCCAACAGGAGTTACCTCCCTTATATCACAATATGGCCGTTGCTAAATTTTTCGACAGGTGCTTCGCGTTAGGTTCCGATCTTCTCTGTTGAATTTGATTGTATCAGTTCACGATAATATGACTGAAGTAGGTACTTTAATGATAAGGAAGATCTCAAGTGAAGATCTTTCATACGACTTGTATCGGAGTAAATTAACACACATGTTGTACAGATGGCGTGTGTGATAAAATGTTTTGACGCTTTCCATCATGCGGGAGCTCGTTAATTTGTCCTATGTTATATAAAATAATTTTCCTAATGATAAATGATGGCTTTGGGAAATAGGAGCAAACGGATGTGATGTGTTGGCTTTGTGTCGAAAATTGTTTTTATTTTAGCGTCTATTTCAGGTACAATGGAGTCAGCACGATCCGTATTGGAATAATTTTGGGGATTTTGTTTGTTACCGTTAAACACATCACTTACCAATATTGCAGCTGCATGTATATGTCAGCAGTCTGTAAAATAATCAGATCTGGATAAGATACTCCAGCGGTTGATGATGATGGCAACGTCCCACACTGTGAGTGAGTGATTGGTAGTGAGTGAGTGAGTTTAATTTTACGCCGCTTTAAGCAATATTCCAGCAATATCACGGAGGGGAATACCAGAAATGGGCTTCACACATTGTACCCATGTGAGAATCGAACCCGGGTCTGTCGGAGCAGGCTGACACTAGCACACCAGACTGATCACACTTGCGTTCTCTTCGGACAATAATATATATAAACATTCAAATAATATTTTCACTGAAATATCTGTGCTGATTATTTGACCATACCCTCTCTTTTCGTACACACCTAGTCTGTCTCACAGTCCCTGAACCACATTTTTTCCCCCAATGCCTAGCCCTCCCTGCAATGCTAAAGCCCTAAATGAAGCAAGTCTAGATTTCATTAGGTTACAGTGGGGCTCCTTTTCAATTTTAATTTATTTATTTTTACTATCAAAATAATATATATTCAGGGACTAAGCGTTAGTCTAGTACATACCATATGATCATGTATTTCAGAGGTTGTTTGCAAAATATGAATTAGGTTGACGTAATTCATGAAAACGATATAAGAAGAAAAATATAATTTTTTTGTTAAAGATTCTTTTTCCATGTATGTATGTCTTTGGCAACAATCTTTTTGTTTATACACATGGGTGACATTTATCTGCGACGATTATAATTGGGAAAGCAGCATGTCGTATTTGGTCCGTAAATTTTCATTTTAACAAAACCAGATTAATGCATTAATTGTTCCACAAAATTAAACAAACTTAACTCTACGACGATCATCTTAGCGCTACCTACGACTGGATAGACTAACGCTTGGTCTCTGAATATATAAAATTTAGACAGTAACAAGCAAACCCATTTAAAATGAGCTCAAGAGAGATTCAGAACCTGGGGAAATCTGGGTGTCGTTGTACAAAACCACCTTAGCGCTAAGACTACCTTAAGTCTGTGCCAAGGTATGGGAGTTACGGTCACCTTTGCGCTAAGATCGCTTTGTACAACGGCACCCTGGTCTTGCTTCATTTAGAGCTTTACCATTGCAGAGAGGGCGAGGCAGCAGGGAAAATAATGTGGTTCGGGGACTGTGAGACAAACTAAAGACCACGCCCCACTGTATCATAGTCACGTTTGTATCAGCACTGATACTGATACTGTATGGGAATGTTGTTTCGTTACCCGCCGCCTCATTCCGAGTGTTGTGTATCTATCTATGTATCATCGCCAACTACCCGAATGTTATCTCCCCTCTCCCTGAGCCGCCTACCTACCCCACAACCCGAATGTTATCACTTCCTTCCACGCAAATTTATCGCCTTGTTATGACAGACCGGAGGTTATCACGCTGTTTTTCAGTCTTAAGCTTTTCCCGAGTGTTATCACCTCCCTCCCCTCCTCCCCGACTGTTATCATCTCCTTCCCGAGTGTTATCACCTCCCTTCCCGGATGTTATTATCTCCCTTCCGAGTGTTATCACCTCCCCACCATGATGTTATTATCTCCCTTCCGAGTGTTATTACCTCCCTCCCCGACTGTTATCATCTCGATTCCCGAGTGTTATCACCTCCCTCCCCGACTGTTATCATCTCGATTCCCGAGTGTTATTACCTCCCTCCCCGACTGTTATCATCTCGATTCCCGAGTGTTATTACCTCCCACCCCGACTGTTATCATCTCGATTCCCGAGTGTTATCACCTCCCTCCCCATGATGACTGTTATCATCTCGTTATCATTCAATTCCGAGTGTTATCACCTCCCTCCCCGACTGTTATCATCTCGATTCCTGAGTGTTATCACCACCCCCACCCCCGATGTTGTTATCATGTTATCACCTCCCCCATCATGAGTGTTATCACCTCCGAGTGTTATCACCTCCCCCGAGTGTTATCATCTCGATTCCCGAGTGTTATTACCTCCTCCCCGACTGTTATCATCTCGATTCCCGAGCGTTATCATCATCCCGGATGTTATTCCCCCGAGTGTTATCACCTCCCCATCATGATGTTATTATCTCCCTTCCGAGTGTTATCACCTCCCCAGTGTTATCACCTCCCATCATGATGTTATTATCTCCCCCGAGTGTTATCATCTCGATTCCCGAGTGTTAACATCTCCCTCCGAGTGTGACTCCCCATTATCATCTCGATTCCCGAGTGTTATTACTTCCCACCCCATCATGATGTTATCATCTCCCTTCGATTACCACCTCCCCCGAGTGTTATCACCTCCCTCCCCGACTGTTATTATCTATTATTCTTCCGAGTGTTATCACCTCCCTCCATGACTGTTATTATCTCCGATTCCCGAGTGTGTTATCACCTCCCTCCCAGTGACTGTTATTATCTCTCGATTCCGAGTGTTATTACCTCCCCTCCGAGTGTTATCACCTCCCTTCATGATGACTGTTATCATCTCATGATGATTCCTTGAGTGTTATTACCTCCCTCCCGACTGTTATCATCTCGATTCCATGAGTGTTATTATCTCCCTCCCCGACTGTTACCTCATCTCATGATGTTTCCTTCCGAGTGTTATCACCTCCCCATCATGATGTTATTATCTCCCTTCCGAGTGTTATCACCTCCCCATCATGATGTTATTATCTCCCTTCCGAGTGTTATCACCTCCCCTTCATGATGTTATTATCTCCCTTCCGAGTGTTATACCTCCCTCCCATGACTGTTATCATCTCGATTCCCGAGTGATGTTATTATCTCCCTTCCGAGTGTTATTACCTCCCCATCATGATGTTATTATCTCCCTTCCGAGTGTTATCACCTCCCCTTCATGATGTTATTATCTCCCTTCCGAGTGTTATCACCTCCCCATCATGATGTTATTATCTCCCTTCCGAGTGTTATCAACTCCCTCCCCGACTGTTATCATCTCGATTCCCGAGTGTTATCACCTCCCTCCCCGGATGTTATCATCGCCCTTTCAAGAGTTCTCGCTTCTTATTGTTATCTCCTCCTACGAGTTTGTTTGTACCAAGTGCTGTTGCCATACCCGAGTGCTGTTGCCGTACATACCCGAGTGTTGTCGTAGCATTCGGCTATGTTACGAATGCTACGAGAAAAAGCTCGAGCTAAGGCTTACGAGAGCCCAACCTCCCCTCGGCTACCCAACCTCCCCGCAATCCATCTAACCCTGGGTAGTTTCTGTTTACTATTTCCTATAACAACCCCGTGATGCAATGTTTCTATTTCTGCATCGGCATCGTTAACATTTTATATTTACGTGTATCAAGCCACGTGTTATGTCATGTAGATGTTCCTACCAAGCTGATGTCTCTTTAACGCCCTTTGAGGGGTGATGGGGTAGCCTAGTGGTTAAAGCGTTCGCTCGTCACGCCGAACACCCAGGTTCGATTCCCCGCACGGGTACAATGTATGAAGCCCATTTCTGGTTTCTATCGCTGTCATAATCTGGAATATTGTTAAAAGTGGCGTAAAACCATACTCACTAAACCCTCTTTTACTTTGCAAATATTTCAAAATGTCCTCCATAAGTAAATAATGAATTATTAATCAATACAGTAGATAAACATAATTAATGAGAATTCATTGTGACCAATCTGTTACCTGCAGAGTTTCAAAGCGCTAAATTGAATTAGGAACCGAATATTTTAATCACAGGAGGTTAATGTGAATTAAAACCTGTAAATGATCAATCAAATTTCTTATTTCCAAATTCATTGAAAATATCTTAAAGTTGTATAAAAATAAAATCATGTAGCTCTGTAAAGTCATCTCGTTGTCTTATTTCAGCTACTCCTTTGGAATTGTATTTCGAAATGTGAGCAGAACGCATTTCAAGTTGAGTTGGTTTAGATTGTTGTGAATTTTTCATAAAATACACGGAGACTATAAAAAATACGCATTCCTATATCATACCAGGTTGAAAGTCACCCCAGACCTGAAGGTTACTTTGTAAATACTTTGCTCTGAACCGGAAGTACACCTGCGAGAATATTTTACAATGATATAAAATTTTTATCACAAAATGTCTCCAGAATAAAGATGTAGGTTCCAATTGGTAACGAATCTCTTGTCCAGACCACTTTCAGTACGAATTCTCTATCCAGGTTTTGACGCGCTCCTAAATCTATGTTGAGCGAGATTAACGGGAGATTTGGCGAGGCTTAACGTGAACACGTGCACGAGACCGGGCTTTTTCTGATAGCGCCGAGAAAGTTATGACGGAAAATGGCGAACGGGACGTGGTTTATCACGAAATGGATTTGGGAGGGAAAATATGGGAATGTCTCTTTTGAACTTTATTCCTGGGCGGAGAGAAGGGGTGAGATTTAGGGGGTGAGGAAGGAAGACGAGACAGGGGGCGGATTTAAGAAAGTGCACTTGTTGGTTGCCGGGGCATGATGGTTCTTTTTGTCTCTACGATTGCACCAAAACAAGAAAGTCTAAACGTTGAAATAGCCAATGTACTGGTATAAAGTTGAATTAATTTGTTTGTACCAGGATCAGCTGTCCGTGGTTCGAATCCATGATTCGGTTCGATAAGGACCCTTAGCCTGTTCATACATATGCATATGTTGTCCTACACAGTATGATACAATCTACGACAGCCTCCAAAGCCTTCCCCGGCTAAAGCCAGTGTCTTCTCAACCAGACAATATCAATGTTTAGTCTCAGACAATGGCAAACTAAAATCGAAAAAAGAGTGAATAATAGATACTACTGGCAGAAAGTTCAGAAAAAAGGGGTTCTTTAACCTCTTTTGGGAAAGACATTTCTGTAATATTTTTTTCTCTGTTATTAATGAAATGTGCAGGCGCTTTTTCGAAAACTGTAACTTTGTTTTGAACAAAACGAGAGAACATCGATGTTTTTATAAATGCACAAGGTGTGGGATGTATGTCACCGCATATACAGAACTATCTTTCCCCTTTAAAACAAAATCATATATATCGGTAAAACAGGAAAATCATAATGCTTTCACGTATTTTATACCATGTTCTTTATTTCTTCATAACTATAATATGTTGACAATATTATTTGTACTGTTTCAGTCAGAACAGCTGTTAGTGACGAATTCCCACACGTCACACGAATGTCTGAAATAGCGACACCGCATGATGTTTTCTCTTTTTAAGTCAGCTTACACGGTGCTGCAATCAAATAAATAAGGGAATGTATTGGTTTGTTTAGAAAATGTTTTATTTAGCGCCAATGACTGTTAACAAAACAAGGACTATAGCAGGTAAGTGTTTAGTGTGTCATACAGGCCCTGAAGCAAACATATCCAAGAAAGCCCAAGCAAGTCTAGAAAATGTGGCAAATCTAGATTTCCACGGCTTCTGAAAATGAAGAAAGTCTCAGATCTTCTTTTCAGTATATTTTATTTCTTTTTACTATGAGTCTTTCTTCTGTAAAATATGTTCATTTCTGAGACTAGTTGTTAGTCTAGTGAGTGTTTCACAAACGAATAAACCTTTTGTTATATCTAGACATGTGTTTGAATCTTAAACATGTACGCTATGTTGCATGTACAATTTGAGAAAGTTTTACTCCTGTAAGAATTTTTCGATGAGACACGAACGATTGTGAAGCATTGCCGTATTTCTTCAATTCGTCAAAGGCATTATCCTTTTATGTCAGCACAGACCATTCCGTAATGCACATTTCATGATAAATCATGATAAAAACGAAGAAAGCCCTAAGTGCAATGATTAGATGTCAACCACTTTAATGAATCCCACGAACATGGGAACAGCTAGTCTGTCTCACAGTCCCTGAACCATATTAGTTTCCCTACAGCCCTCATTGCAATGCTAAAGCCCTAAATGAAGCAAGTCTAGATTTCCCCAGGTTCATGTCTCCCTGGGGCTCCTTTTCAATGTAAAAGAGTTTATTTGTTACAATCAAAATTTTATATATATTCAGAGACTAAGCGTTAGTCTAGATCTAAGCCGGTGTAAGCCTGTGTTAAACTGTTGAGTTACGGTTACCTTAGCGCTAAGATCGCTTTGAACAACGGCATCCTGGACGACAACAAACACAGAATGAAATACATGGTAGAACACAACACACTTCCACAGCCTCAAAATTTTATAAAGATATCCCCGCATTGATAGATTGAATGTGTACAACAAATTGAAACTCTGTCTTATCACATGATCCGAAACGAAATCTCGGGGTTTTGAGATTCCACGAGATTTGACACAAACGTACCCCGCTCACCCATAGTCCACTGCACAAACCCGTATGATCACAACACAAGCAAGATGTTAAAAACACAATCTACATTTGATTCTTTAATCAAAGGGAAACAACTGGTTGGGGAATGTGATTATTCTGACATCACTGATGTCATCGAAACAAGTGGTCTTCGAGACGTAACATCTTATCACGTGATTAATGGAGGAACGCCAATCAGATTGGAGGAAAAACGACATCGAGGCTTCAACGTCAGAACTTGTGAGCGACGTTATCTTGCCATAATCTCGCGTGTTGCGTTAAGTCGTGTCGAGACTTGTCAAGACCCTTGCGGCTGACACAAAATTATGAACTAGATGTCAACACCCCATGATGCGGAATACGGAACAAACCATGCCTCGGAATTCTCACTTTCTCAAAACACGGGAGGAGAGATGTTGCTTCATGACGGACATGCTGAAACGGATCCGAGTCTTCAGACACTCTGGTATCTTTTTTCGTTAGGCCTTTTTTTATATTATGTACACACGTACCTGTGTAGCTTCATCATCGCTCTTAGTTGAAACCAAATAACAGTAACCACAGCACAAAGTCGAATTTTTGGAGGGGTTAAATCCCGGCTAGGATTCCGGGTGAGAACTTTATCCCCAGCAGTGCATGAATGAGTGAGTTTAGTTTTACGCCGCACTGAGCAATAATCCAGTTATAGGGCGTCAGTCTGTAAATAATCGAGTCTGGACCAAGCAATCCAGTGATCAATAGCATGGACATCGATCTGCGCAATTGGGATAAGATGACATGTGTCAAGCATCCGTTCCGGTTAGTCGCCTCTTGCGACAAGCATGGGTTACTGAAGACCATTTCTAATCCGAATCTTCACGGATACTAGCAGTGTATGGTACGAGGCGATTTATGGATCAGTTGGTTAGGATAGGTGACTTTGGTTACTGCCAAGTGCTTATGATATCAACCACTGGTTTGTTTTGTTTGTTTGCTGCCTCACACAGAAAAAAATAATCCCAATCAATCTGCCGGGTAAAGAAAGAACACTTCGAATTTGGATTTGAACCGCAAAATTACAAACGTTATTAAAACGTCACTAGGCCGAAAAAGAACAAAAAACACAACTATGGTGAGTGAGTGAGTGAGTGAGTAAATGAGTGAGTATAGTTTGCGCCGCTTTCAGCAATATTCCAGCAATATCACGGCGGGAGACACCAGGAATGGGCTTCACACATTGTGCCCATGTGGGGAATCAAACCCGAATCTTCAGCGTGACGAGCGAACGCTTTAACCTCAAGGCTACCCCATCGCCCCTCTCACACACAACTATGGTACCCGTATTTAATACACCAGCATCAAATAACCATTCCTTGTTTTCTTTTCGTTTCTGACACCATAAAACGTGGGTGAATGCTTTTGTACGACGTTTATATGACGGTGACCTGTAAGCATTCGAGAATGAACCAGCCATACCTAGTGGTCTGACAACCCAGTCCATTTAAACCCTCACCCGGAATTAACGCCTGGAAACAAATTTATTTCAATTTTATTTATGTACGTTTTTGACACATCAACACAGGAATGCAGTTGGACGCACTTATACCACGAATACGACAATCAACAACTGTTCCATGTCCGTAGCAGGTTACCGGAACCGGAATGCGATAGAAAACATAGAAATTATGGATCGGAATTTCAGCGATCTCGATCTCGTGATGCTCGGGCTGGAGGCAACCATCTTGTAATAAATATTTCAGCGCGGAGAGTGGGTGTTTGAGACAGGTGTTCCCCCGATGATTGCAGCTGTCAGCTAAGGGAAAACACCTACCCCTCCAAGTTTTTATTCTATTTGTTTTTCCCCCGCTGTTGCTCTTTATCTGTTGACATCTACTTGAAACGAAAGGAAAACAACAGAAGAGTTGTCAGTTGCAACATTATGAAGGGGCATGTTAGACGCTGATCATTCTTAACAGAAATTAGGACAGGTCGTATCGTAATCACAGTGGAATATCGCTAGGTTTTGTTTGTTTGTTGTTTGTTTGTGCGACGCAACAAAGCAACAAAACCCACAAAGATTTCAACACTAACAGCAGGAAAAAATCAGGTACTAGTATTTTGTGGGAAGAATACAGAAATCATTGGGACTGTAAGTTATTTGTGTATCTAAATGCTGTAGATATCAATTTGCTAATCACCGTCAGCAATTTCTGAGCTGAATGTTCATCACGTTTATAATGTTTCCATATAAGGGCAATTGGGTAGCCGTGTTGGCACGCCGAAAACCCGGGTTCGATTCCCCACATGGGTACAATGCGCGAAGCCCTGGTGTGTCCCCCGCCGTGATATTGCTGGAATATTCCTAAAAACGGCGTACAACTAAACTCACTCACTCACTGAAGCTGTATGACGGCGGCCTTTATAAACGAGCATGTGACAACACATACAGTAATTGATACTCTGATCGACGATCACCGCCGTCATGAGATGATGACATGCAACTAAGGAAGCGTTCCCTACCACCTGATCCATGTTCTCACCCCTGACGACAGTCACATGGGGGTCAAGTTCTAACCAGGAATACCCATGGAGGTATATAAGAAATGTGTGCAACACTCACAGACGTGACATGACTTAACAAATTGACTGTCATATATAAATGACTGAGCGGATTGTCTCTGACCAAAGGCAAACTGTAGAGCAAATAGGGTTGCGCAACACAGAGAAAATGACCAGTCTTCCTAGTCGCTCGCAAATAGGAAGACTGGTCATTTTGTGTGTGTTGCGCAACCGTATTTGCGCTACAGTTTGCCTGTGCTCTGACATAGATATGACAGGACGGATTGACGCTGACATTGATGAACACACAGACTCTAACACATATGACTAATAAGATTGACTCTTACGGAACAGATTGGCACTGTTTGTACTCGACTACATTTTCCAGAAACGAACTTAATAAAATAGAACCATGACTAGACATATCATCGATCTTCTTCGGGGGGTAAACTGCAATTTGGATCAGCTTTCAGCAACGCAAATCCCCCTCACAAATTTGAATAGGTGATTTCCGGTACCTCCCGCCGATCTTCGTTACGTAAACATGTGTGACATTTTTCAGTGTCGTTTGATGGTGAACAAGAAATACACGTTCAGCTGACTGCAAAACAAATGCACTGCGAAAACCGTTAGATTTTAAAGATAAAAACCTGCTGCATGCAGATGCCACACATTGTATACAGCATCACAGATAGCTTCGTGTGTGTCCGCCACTGTGAACATACTAAAGTGATACGCCTTTTCACTGACGGTTCTAGTCGAACATGGGTAGGATCTTAGCTAGTCTGTCTCACAGTCCCTGAGCCACATTATTTTCCCTTAAGCCTAATCCTCTCTGCAATGCTAAAGCCCTAAATGAAGCAAGTCTAGATTTCCTCAGGTTCTGAATCTCTGGTGAGTTTAGTTTTACGCCGCTTTTAGCAAAATTCCAGCAATATCATGGTGTTGGACACCAGAAATGGGCTTCACACATTGCAACCATGTAGGGAATCGAACCTGGGCCTTCGGCGTGACGAGCGGACGTTTTATGAACTAGGCTATCCCACCGCCCCTGGCAAGGATGAACTATCGAATATTTTATAATGTGGTATAAACACTTTAAAAATCATCTTTTACGACAGAGATGTGTTCATGACGTTTTTAAATCCTGACATGTATTTTTTCATCATAGTAAAGGCAGGTAATTAGATACACAATGGCTCGTGTATCTTGTTTTGAAAAAAATGTATCAATACAGTCAATTTACTCTAAATTCTGTGGGTTTAAATGAAGCGCTTGAATTCAAAGCTCCACTTATAGCAATGAAGTATAACGATTTTTCTACAGATTCCACGCTAGCACCTGTAAAACCTGGACCTGAAAACCGGCAGCTGTGCACTATCCTTTGGCTGAGACATCTTCTTGGGAAATGTTTGCCGTGCACACCTGCACGAGGCAAGACGTTGAGGCTGGCAATACGTACCGACATGCAGGAGCATCCTGGGCCCAATTGCTACTTTTTGTACGCTTTTTACGTCACTTGATGGACATTTTCTGTCTGACTCCTCCAGGAACCTATCGTTCTTGTCAGTTGCGTGTTGTCGCACCCAGCACCGGGCGGGTAAAATTTCCCAGTGCCGTTGATCCGCCGGTAGAATTTCACAGGGGTGTCAAAATACCTCGACACATTGACGGATGATGCAAGAGAGAGTGCTTTGACGGACGAGGTGTTTTGACTTCGGTGGGGTCTGATCCGGAATTTAAAATCCGATCCGCAGTTTTAAACAACCGTAAATCCGGACATGTCTATATGTTCATGCAACTCGGTTTTTATGCTCGTTAATCATTTGATGACTAAAACATACCTGAACGTTTGGCGGATCTGGTCAAACATCTTTAAAAAGCAACATGGTTTTTTTATCATCCATAAACACAGCTCGGGCAAATGGAGCTGGTTTCATATCGGCAACGCAACGTTCTGCGTCAAAATATTTGTTCAAATTTGTATAAGATTTCAAGAGTGAGCAGAATAACTCGTTTTGTTCCCAGTTGGCCGGAATTCTGTAATAGGAGCAAACTGGGAAATACATTTCTCGCTATTCTGGTCAGTAGACGCAGCTAAAACTGATATGTTTCAGTTCTGTCAACGAGGAGTTTCCGAGTGGGCAGTTCCCAGGGGAAATATGCGTGTAATGTTCCATGATCTGACCAAGAACGGCTGGAGTCCATAAGTTAGTAATAACTCTTAAAACTTGTCTTTAGGAAAGTAGTTGGCTCTTCTAATCTCTCCACACCTCCCTTCGATAAGCCATCATGTTCATCTCCGGTCATATGCTTGTAGTCGTTAGGTGAGTAGTGACAGCTAAGGGAGGGCTCAAGAATTTCAGGGCTGACCACCACATCGCTCTCATAAAAGCAAATTAAGGGCTTAGTTTTTTATGATGCCACACTTCAGCATTGACAAAAACAGTCCGGGGCTAAGACTTCCGTTACTCACACACTTTAGCAGAGGTAATATTGACAATCATGGCGCTAAGACATTAGTTTGGCTACAATGTTTTGTTACTGATGCAGTTGCAGTCTTTTTTATGCTTGAACGATTTGACGTCGCTAGGGTGTTTCCTACCACAAGAAACAACATACCTAAAACAGCCACAACAAAAACACATGAAGAAACCCCAAATAAGTGACAAAACAATTCGCCCGTGAATGAGAGGAATGTAAACGAGAAGCTCCCTCTCCTCTTCCTCACCAAAAAAGACCCCAAAAAAAAAAACAAACAAAACAAAAACAAAACAAAAAACATCCACCCCAAAAATACAACACAATAAAACAAACAACCCCTCAAACACAACAACAACAAAACAACCCAAACACCCACCCCCCAAAAAGGAAAACAACAACAAAACACACAAACCAACAAACATCCCAAAAAAGCAAAACAACAAAACAAAACAAAACAAAAAAAACACATAAAAACTTCCACCCCCCAAAACAACAACAACAAAACACACACAAAAAACCAAACCAAACAACAACTAAGCAATAAAAAAACCCAACTCTTACAAAACCGTAACAACTAAAAGCAATTAATTACAACAAAACGTAAAAACATCAAAATACATCATGGAACATTGCAGCAGTTGCAACATAATATGATCTTCAGCTTCTTGATGTGTTTATTAATTCAAGTCAATACCGTTGATTCGATCCGTCAGAAACATACACATTTTACCAAAGCATACAAATCTTATTTTTACTGGGTTTTTTTCACAACTGCAGGATCGGTGGTCAACATGATGCTATCTATAACGCGATATTAATATTCCATAATTATGTTTTCATATAAACCGACCACCCGATCTTTATCCTGTCTTGACACCCATGTGGGCACTTAACCTCCCCATCTTCGCACGAGCGGGACTTCGATGCACGTGCATTCCATGCAAAGAGCGTGACGTTGCACTCTGGCGGTCAGGGCAGAAGAGAGGAACCTCTTGGCGGCAACTCTTGCATGAGCGACCCCTGAGGACTTCACCCTGTGAGCACTGCTCCCATTGGCCTTAAAACGAGAAATACAAACTTATGAACCTGTCGACCGAGATACAACAACAAGTTGCTCGTTTCAGATTTCTGTAATAGCATACCCAGATTTGTGAACAGAACGCGGCGACCGGAGAACGAACATGTCGGACCGCCAATCAACCAGGTTTTGTCCCTCACGTTTGGAACTCTCGTTAATGTGGGCAGGTCCAAGTTTCGATCTCGGGCAGGTTCGATGTCCCAGGTGCGATAGCGAAACTTCATCAAAGGGAATCTTAGGACATGAGAATGTGTTCTCTAGGATGTGGGTGGTATTTCATTAATGCCATATCTATACTTCGTAGCTTACACCTGATATATGCTCAGTGCAATATTGAGGTGGGATACAGCTGCCTCAATATATTTGCCCAAGATGTTATTAGTCTGTAGGTCAATTTAGTCTTTAATACTTGTACAAGTAAAGAATTATCAAGATAATAAATATATGTGTGCTATATATACACGCGTTTGAAAAAGCGAGTTTGGTCTGGACTGGCCGCCAAGTTGTGAGAGTCGACTGAAACAAGGATCGGGTGTCAGATAATGTTTGTTGTCCTGCCTTTTAGTAGCGTGGATCGATACTCATGCAATCCAAGTCAGCGAGCCTGACCACCCGATCCCCTCAGTCGCCTCTTACTAGTAGCACGGGTTACTGAAGACCAATTCTAACCTGGGTCTTCATGGGTCTCTAAATGAAGAAGGGTATGGCTTATCGGAAGATGAGTCACTGAGTGAGTGAATATGGTTTTACGCCGCTTTTATTAATATTTCAGCAGTATCACGGCGGGAGACACCGGAAATGGGCTTCACACATTGTACCCATGTGGGGAATCGAACCCAGGTCGTCGGCGTGACGAGCGAACGCTTTAACCACTAGGCTACCCCACCGCCCCTATCGGAAGATGAACTGAAATGGGATTTGGATGGGTGCTTCGTGATAATGCATAGGTTGCATGTTCCTGTGATCATATTATCTCCCATTGTCGTCGACCGCCTCCGTAGTGTAGTGGTTAGAGTGTCCGAGCGGGTTCGATCCCCGACCGCGTCATGCCAAAAGACGTTAAAATATGGTACTTGTTGGTCCCTGCCTGGGGCTCGGCATTACTGGGTACAACAAGGACTGGTCGGCTCGGAGTCAGTATAATGTGTCTGAGTGGGGTAATCATGCTTCACTGCGGCATGGTATCTCAGTGGGCTAGCACTATAAAACCAGGATTAGTCTGGGCTAGTACAAGCAGCCGCACATACACACGCATGCATGTCGTCATATGAGCGAAATATTCTCAAGCACGACGTTAAACCCATTTTCACCTCACCTCACCCATTGTCGTCGATGTATTACGAAACTTAGTTTGGAACTTAGTTTGTCCAACGAGTGAACTGACGTTTTGCATAGTCGATAATCAATCGTCGGTTGAGACTGAAATATTTCCTGGCTGGCTATGAAGTGATGCTTCCCTTAACCTTGCCACGATCCCATAGTCATAATCCCAAATGTACTTTGTCTATAGTCCTTGGAATGAGTGAGGAAGTTGAGTTTAACGTCGGTTTGAACAGTATTAGAACGATGTCACAGTGATAACAAAAGTGATCACCAATTTGGTGAAACCTCTAGAAAAACAATCGGGATTCGAACCCCTAATTCTGTAACGTGAAGTATAACGATTGGACCACCCGTTCCAGGTCTGCTCCGTGGTTTTAAGTGAGGTTAATCTAAGTGTCTATAACATGTGATACTGCGGGCCTTTCTCCCACATTTAGCAGGCACTCAATGTTATAGATAAAACGGGACGGCGAGGGAGTCAAGAAATGAAATTTAAACATGTGGGAATGAACCAGCTATTACGCGTGAAGAGCGAACGCTTTAACCACTAGGCTAACAGCCTTTACTTCCAACTCGGGTATAGGGGCGGTGGGGTAACTTAGTGGTTAAAGCGTTCGCTCGTCACACCGACAACCTGGGTTCGATTCCTAACATGGGTACAATGTGTGAAGCCCATTTCTGGTGTCCCCCGCCGTGACATTGCTGGAATATTGCAAAAAGCGGCGCCAAACCATACTCACTCACTCACTCCAACTCGGGTATCAGTTGGCAGGAACTTGCGTGTGTGGTAAGCCCAGTCGCTGTTGTATGATATCATCTGTGGGTGTCAACAAGGTATATACCAACGCGCGTGAAATAGGCGCATAACTTTTTCAATTCTCCCGCAACGGAAGCACTTAACGCGTACTCTTCGCTCTGCATGAAAAACACGTTCTGCGCGTGCTCTACCGGAAGCTGAGTCAGAGGAAGTTGTCACTTTCACTTTTCATAATTCTACAGATTCATATTAAACGTGAGGGCAATTCATCGCATTTGAACAGAAACGTTCCGGGTCGTTTGCGAACTACGCCCGATAAACATCAAGAATGTGGCGAATGCTTTCTCAACGGTTGGCACTGCACTTGGAGACTCCGGGCGGAGTTCGTTTAAAAATTGTTAACCCCAGTCAAAAGATAAACATCAATAAACTTTCGATTTAGATACATGTACGTTTAGCATTTTAACAATGTTCGTGTAGACGATATGTAATAACGAGCAATGGCATTACCTCAGCACAGGTCTTTTCACTGAAAACAAAAACCAAAAACTGAAAACAAAAAACGCTCTCAAAGGATCATGAGGTATGATGTGATAGGGGGGTGCGATATGGTTCATGGCATATGGTTCATGTGATATGGTTCATAAGATATGGTTCATAAGATATGATTCATACTACATCAGTACATGGTTCCTGCGATATGGTTCATACTACATGATTCATGCAATATGGTTCATGTGATATGGGGGCGGTGGGGTAGCCTAATGGTTAAAGCGTTGGCTCGTCACGCCGAAGACCCGGGTTCGAATCCCCACATGGGCACAATGTGTTAAGCCCATTTCTGGTGTTCCCCGCCGTGATGTTGCTGGAATATTGCTAAAAGCGGCGTAAAACCAAACTCAGTCAGTCAGTCAGTCATGTGATATGGTTCACACTACATGATTCATGCGATATGGTTCATGTGATATGATTCATGTGATATGGTTCATGCGATATGATTCATGTGATATGGTTCATGCGATATGGTTCATGTGATATGGTTCATGTGATATGGTTCATGTGATATGGTTCATGCGATATGGTTCATAAGATATGATTCATACTACATGGTTCATAAGATATGGTTCATACTACATGATTCATGCGATATGGTTCATGTGAGACGGTTCATACTACATGATTCATGCGATATGGTTCAGTGATATGATTCATGTGATATGGTTCATGTGATATGATTCATGTGATATGGTTCATGTGATATGATTCATGTGTGGTTCATGCGATATGGTTCATGCGATATGGTTCATGCGATATGGTTCATGCGATATGATTCATGTGATATGGTTCATGCGATATGGTTCATGTGATATGGTTCATGCGATATGGTTCATGTGATATGGTTCATAAGATATAATTCATACTACATGATTCATGCGATGTGGTTCATTTGACATGATTCATGTGATATGGTTCATGCGATATGGCTCATGTGATATGATTCATGTGATATGATTCATGTGATATGGTTCATGTGATATGGTTCATGTGATATGATTCATGCGATATGATTCATGTGATATGGTTCATGCGATATGATTCGTGTGATATGGTTGATGTGATATACTTCATACAACATGATTCATGCGATGTGGTTCACGGTATATGGTTCAGACAATATCGTTCAAGTGATACGATTCAAGCAATATGGTTTACTTTAGATGGTTCAAGGAGTAACATTCACATGAGAGGAATCTTGCAAAATGGCCGTAAATATGACCATATGAACTTTTTTTCTGCAAAATGCGTTCATTTCAGAGACTAGTTGTTAGTCTACACAGTGATATAAACACCCGACAACCGACGTGTGGTAGGCGTTACTTGATTCTACTCGAAGTGCGCCCCTACCAGAACCAGATTCGCGGGGGTGCAGACAGATATTTGGCCGGGTAATGTTGAGTAATGAGGGACGTCAAGAGACCGACACACACTTGGACAGGCACGAAGTGACAGCAGATCTACATTGTGACAAAACTACTTTTTGACAAACTGGTGAATTATTTGCGAAATTTCCTTCTCAAAATGCAGCGGTAATACGCTTTTCCATTTTGAGGTCTCGTGGCGTTTGTATTTGTGTTTTCTGTGATCCATGTTCAGGGTCGTTTTGATCATGAAAGTGAATCGTTTTTTCTCCATAAATAGTTACACGAATGAGACCATGAAGGAAATCCTGGGTGGACGTAGCCTTACCGTGTTATTGAAAACCTAAATTTCTTATACATTCATGCAATTTACTCTCAAAATTCGATTCCAAGAAGTGTGAGTGAGTGAGTTTAGTTTTACGCCGCACTCAGCAATATTCCAGCTATATGGCGGCGGTCTGTAAATAATCGAGTCTGGACCAGACAATCCAGTGATCAACAGCATGAGCATCGATCTGCGCAATTGGGAACCGACATGTGTCAACCAAGTCAGCGAGCCTGACCACCCGATCCCGTTAGTCGCCTCTTACGACAAGCATAGTCGCCTATTACGACAAGCATGGGTTGCTGAAGACCAATTCTAACCCGGGACCTTCACGGGTCCGATTCCAAAAAATCATCAGATCTCTCATTGGTTGCTCTTTGTCTGGGGATCGAATCTCAAATTCAGTCTTGTTATGATCTTGGTCTTGACTATGTAGATAGCTTAGACCAATGCTTAGTCTCTGAATATATGCAGTTCTGACAGAAACAAATAATTCCTTTTAAATAGGGGTGGTGGGGTAGCCTAGTGGTTAAAGCGTTGGCTCGTCACGCCGAAGACCCGGGTTCGAATCCCCACATGGGTACAATTTGTGAAGCCCATTTCTGGTGTCCCCCGCCGTGATGTTGCTGGAATATTGCTTAAAGCGGCGTAAAACCAAATTCAGTCAGTCAGTCAGTCCTTTTAAATAGAAAAGGAACCACAACGGGATGAGAGATTCAAGGTCTTAACCTGAGGAAATCTAGACTTGCTTCATTTTAGCAGACACCATATAATAGATTACCTATTACACGATCTCTGATTTAAGGCTTTAGAATTGCAGAAAGGGCTGGGGGAAATAATGCGGTCCAATGATGGTGAGACACAGGACTGCGCGGTGTTACCGTATATCGGTATATCGCACTACGCTTTTCTAACGATATTGCAATATGTTTTTCTGAGAACCGGTATATTGGGTAAAGAACATATATGAAGTTTTTGTGTTTATTTTTATGGTTTAAATTCACAACAAATGATTTCCTTCGTTGTTCATTGACAAAACAGCATACTGTTATGCTGTAAATTGTATAAAAGAAAATAGAATCAATGACTATGCAGCCTAATATTGAGATTGCTGTTATCAGAACCATAACATATATGTTTAGGGACTTATAACGTAGAAATAGTATTGACATGCACAATTAGTGTCACTCACTGTCAAACACTTAAGTTCCCAGTATATCGCAGTACCTATTGCAATACGTGTACCTGAATCGCAATATATTGCAATACAGTTTATTTGCCAATACACAACCCTAGAGAGACAGACTAACAGCTGCCAGGAAGGAGTGAGTGAGTGAGTCTGGCTAAATGTCTCTGTGAAGCTTTTTCCAGTTATATCACTGCTGGTCAGGTGGATTTAGCGTAAAGTTTAGAAGTGTAACAGTAATACGTTTACTATTTCCTTAAAAACACGAACACAAATATCATACAAACAAAATGAAAAAACCCAACATTATCAGAGTCAGAGCGGATCAAGAGTGAGTGAGTATGGTTTTACGCCGCTTTTAGCAATATTCCAGCAATATCACGGCGAGTGACACCAGTTTGTGAGTTTAGTTTTACGCCGCACGCAGCAATATTCCAGCTATATGGCGGCGGTCTGTAAATAATTGAGTCTGGACCAGACAATCCAGTGATCAACAGCATGAGTATCGATCTGCGCAACTGGGAACCGATGACATGTGTCAACAAAGCCAGCGAGCCTGACCCCCCTACCTGCTAGTCACCTCTTACGACAAGCATGGGTTACTGAAGATTCATTCTAACCCGGACCTTCACGGGTCTCGAGTGACACCAGAAATGGGCTAATTCACACATTGTGCCCATGTGGGAAATCGACATGGGCACGGGTTCGATCCCCGACATGGGTACAATGGGTGATGCCCCCGCCGTGATATTGCTGGAATATTGCTAAAAGCGGTGTAAATCCTTACTCACTTATTCACTCAATGTCCATATATTGCCCATGTTTGCATGGATGTAATTACTGAAGCTCATTCACTTACGCACTCATTCTACGAGTGCCGGTGCTCCGATAGTCAATATTGTCGTGTTTATTTAGTATACACCGAGTATCTGCTGTATCATGACAGCCATCATCGCCAACCAGGGGATAAATATTGTGAAGTGCTCGCCACCAACTGATATGGTATTCGACATAGGTTAAAACTGTCGACTTTCACTTTAACATGGTAAGTACTTATCTTTCCGCACCAGCAGCCGGCAATATGAAGCTATCTGCGCTCTCGCCGATATACGTGACATGTCTCAACCAAAACAAACCCGACTGTCGTAAATAAATCGTACTGCCTGAGAGCTCTTTCTGAGTTACGGCCCAGCCGTTTTTGTAGACTCTTTGGAACCTTTGATCCCAGTTTTAGATTTCCCGACAGTGGCCATGTTCAAGATGGTCACATCACGTACTGATAATGTGAAACTGGCGTGATGTATATCTTCACATAACAAGAGTCTTTGAAACAAGGAACTGATTTATTACTTGCAATATTTTAGTAGACGTTTTAACTTACTGCGTGTCTCAGAAATGCCCTTGTGGTTAATTAATGACTCCCTCCTATCAACAATTAAACCTAAGATCGTCGGATTTCAACTGCATATCTAGAATTGTTCAAAATTGTACAAAACATGCACTCGATTCCCAACCGGAAAGAGCAAAATTGATTGTACATGCTGATCAATATCAGCAGTGATAAACAATCTACAAAGAAAAAGCTGTAATTTCCGTTCTTTTTTCATTCTCGTTTTTTAGATATGTTTTTCTCTCTAACAATAGACAACAATGTATCTTGTGCTTGTTTGGTTTAGTTGGCGGAAGAAAATATTTCATTTAATTGTTTCCGTTCTATAACCATAGACAATAATGTTACTTTCAGATTTTGTTTTGCGATGGACTTGGCTAAAATGAAATCCAGAATTGCCATATATGTAACATTAATTCAGACCTTACTTGAGGGAACATATCTAAGGACCGACGTCATTTAGCTGAATATAGCAACAAATGAAAAGGATCCACATCTTATTATCAAAGTGAGGTGAGGTGAAATGGGGTTTAACGTCGTACTTTTGTATGATCCCCAGGGAGTTGAGATTGATAACACGATGTGCCGTTGAGACTGACATCCAGTGATCGAGGGGAAAAAATACCAGCGCCTTGAGCAAGCACTAGTTGCCTGCATATGTGCGCTATATAAGAAAAAAATATCATATCTACTTAAGAATATTTCACTCATATGACGAAGTGCATGAGTGTGTATGTGAAGCTGCATATGCTAACCCAGACTGAAGCTGGTTTTATAGTGCCAGCTCCCTCAGATACCATGCCACAGTGAAGCATGAATACCCCACTCAGACACATTATACTGACTCCGAGCCGACTAGTACTTGTTGTACCCATTAATGCCGAGCGCCAGGCAGGGACCAACAAGTACCATATTTTAACGTCTGACGCTGCCGGGGATCGAACCCGCGACCATCCGCTCTCATTATTAGTAAAATAGTCTTCCACTGTTCATATCAATCAATCATATAACCAATCTTGATTTAGAAACAACAATTCCAGCTGTAATCCATGGCACCTCTTCAGCGATGCCTTCCGATGTCCAAATTGCCACCGCACAGAGCACAACAGTGCATATCTTCATCAGCATAATCATGTCATGCAATCAAAACTGAAAACAAAATTTAGAGTAAAGAAATGTGTAATACAATATTTCCTAGACGGAATGCTCGCTCGGTACACAAGGAAATATGCGGAATTAATTCCAAGAATAATGGTTTTATGCAAATTAAGTGTGACGGGTGCAACCGGTAGAACAGGACATGTTCCCTTTGATTTCTGTGCTCATTGCATATACTTTCACCATTTTCTTTTGTCTTCTATGCTTAACAGAATGTTTTCGGTATATAGAGGTCACTGATTATTATCTTCCCTTGAAGATACGGGTTACAATTTGTCTTCAGCAACCCATTCTTGTCGAAATGGCGACTAACGAGATCGGGTGGTCAGGCTCGCTGACTTGGTTGACACATGTTATCGTATCCCAGTTGCGTAGATCGATATTCATGCTGTTGATGACCGGATTGTCTGGTCCAGACTCGATTATTTACAGGCCGCCGCCATATAGCTGGAATATTGCTGAGTGCGGCGTAAAACTAAATTGACTCACTCACTGACTGATTATTATCTTGCGTTGGTGTCATATATACTCATGCCAATAATGGTTGTCACCCCCTTCAATTTTTTTTATTGGAGAGGGGATGTTGGGTGGGATGTGTGGGGTTGGGTGGGGTGGGAGGGGCTGACAACCATTATTGGCATGAGTATATTTACATCTATCACTGGTTTGTTTGATTGTTTTTGCACTTAATGGTTTTACTTTTCCATTTAAACTTCCCATTTATCGCGATTTGTTGGGTAACATATCGCCATATATCGTCGTTGATGTGGTGTTATAACTATTCGTGCTTTCCTATCTAGGTATGTATGTTCGTAGACCTGTCGCAAATACAGTGGAATCTGTCAAATCCGGACTCTGTGTAATCCGGTTTTCTCCATAATCCGTACTACATTCTGAGTCCCGGCAAGTACATACAGTATATATAGTATATACGTATCGATGAATAAAACACAGCATAAACACTTGCAGTCCCTCGTGGAAGGACTTTCAAAAATAAAACATATAGGTGAGGTGAAATGGGGTTTAACGTCGCATATAAGATTGTTTCGCTCATATGACGAAGTGCATGCGTGTGTATGTGTGGTTGCTTGTACTAGCCCAGATTTTAGCTGTTTTAAAGTGCTAGCTCACAGTGCCGCAGTTAAGCTTGAATACCCCACTCAGACACATTATACTGACTCCGAGCCGACCAGTCCTTGTTGTACCCATTAATGCCGAACGCCAGGCAGGTACCAACAAGTACCATATTTTAAAGCCTTTTGGTATGACGCGGCCGGGTATCGAACCCGCGCCCTTCCGCTCTCCGGGCGGACGCTCTAACCACTACACTCATGGAGGCGGTCATAAAACAAATAACAAGAAAGGAAAAGTGTGCTTCTCCCCAAACATTATATCCCCGAATAATCTTCAGTCGGAAGCAACGTGGTCTGCTTGACCAATGTCCATTCACCACGCCGCATGACCACCATCCATCACTGGTCAAAGTACAACGCTATCACGTTCCCCCCTCCACAATGCGGTGCTATCTCTGGGTGATTTACTTCGCTTTTCTACAACTCCGACTTTTAGAACCACCGCGAAGTTCCCATGCAGAAGCTGCAATATCTGCCGGCCATCAGTTGTTTTCTTGTCAGTTGCTGTCAATCCTGCGATCTGACACGAGCTGGCAGAACGTTCTCAGCACGTGCGCCGCCTCTTACGTCAACGGCCGCGCGGCTGACACTTACGTTTTACGGTAACTAGCAATGACCTCTCGTCAAGGTCATTTAGGATCACGTGACGCATGCGACGTGACGTTGACATTTTGATTAATTGCAGCGTGTCACTTAATAAATCTGATACTGCAAAGTGGTAGGGATTCACATTAAGAAAAAGGGCAAATATTTTGACAGTTTGGAAGACAAAACGAATTACGACAGAAGATATTAAACAAAACCCAACTGCATTTCATAACTTCAACAGTTTACAAGAGGCATTGAATATTCGTCAACAAATTACAATCTGCTTATGAACAACTCATAATCGCATTTGTATCGACCCTCACGAAATTTAACTCAATTTAAAAGGTTATATTAGCAAGACATGCTTGCAGTTTGAAATTGTACCAGAATTATTTGCATTTAAGCGACAAAAAAGGTTTGCGCGAAGTAAAGAAAAAGGAAGGAAATAAACATCAACAAGCAACATTGATACTGAAATAACATTAAATGCGAAACTGAAACAAGCTACAACACCGAAAAAGCCATGGATATTAAAAAATGAAAAACAACAAACATTCAGTTAAAACACTTCTGGAATCCAGACAAGACCTAAAAACTAAACTACAGATTATTTTGTAAATAAAAGCATTTATACTCCCAGCTACATCCAGGTGAAGGCCACCATCACGTTTGTTTCAAAACTGCTAAGATCACAAGATAAAGAAAATGTTCTTTTTGACAATTTATGGGAAATATAGAAAATATTATTGGAAAAATATTCTTGCGATTTCTAAATTTTGATTAAAAAAGATTACAAAAGACTAACTTTCGACCACTCGGTAAAACAGTACGAAACGAACACACGTAAAATCAAGAAATAACTATCGCCAGTTTTCCCGTTTACACGCAGAGTTTGCACAGCCTCAATTAAGGACGACACGTTTGAATTGCCTGGCGCTGTATCCTTTGTCATGACACCGATATTTGATTTATATTGTCAAACGCAACACTACCCGCCAAAGGTCAATCCTCAGCCGGAAAAGGTCACCCAAACACACCAATCTTGGTTTGTCTTTTTACACCAACCCAGCGGAAGCCTCGTTTGCAGCTTTCCACCTGGGGAGACGTGTGTGTACATAGGTCTATCTAAACACACATTTAGTTTCCAATTGTCATGGTGGTACGCCAACCGCGCCGAAATTCGTAGCGTTTTAAACATAAACCACCCCATTCTGCCCCCCTTGTGCGATCTTAGTATTTTTTTTCAACCAATAGTATACCATCTTACATGTTAATGTTGGCAGGATCACTTCCGGTTGGTGACAGTTAATGTTCGTCACAACGATTCTTTTACTGTTTCAGGATTTGTAAGTGAAATAAAATATAGCTCGAATTTGGAACCAGCTGGTTCGACAGACATGTTGTTCCTGGTGTTGAAATGTATGTTCTAAAATAGAAAAATACAATGCAAACACGAGGAAGTACAAACAAAGTTCCTGACACAAGGCGTGCCCACCCAAGATCGAATTTTCAGTTCCTAAACACACACCCCTAGGCACATATATACACCATGTTAAAAGCCATGCGAGAAACGAGAGACGTCGATAAAAAATGTTTAGCGCTTATTAGAAACAGAACTGTTGATCGCATAATTGTTCTATAATTATTTCCCATTTTTGTTTTAGCCTCCGCAAGACATTCATTGTTAAATAATGAACTAACACGTTGTGTTTGTAATGTTGCGAATAATCAAATGATAAATGTCTGTTTCGAAATATTTATAAAAAAAGAATGTTTTTATTTATTTTGTCCATTCCGCATGTATTTTCCGTCACGCTTTTATGTCTAGTTACAAGTTTGAGAATACACGCCGTGCTTATGATTAATAGCCCCAGAATGTGCGGAATGCTGTAGATCATGTGGATCTTTTTTCGTTTCATGTGTATAAGTAACGGTTTAGTTTTAGCGTGTTAAACGCATGCTTTTTCAGTTACTCTTTATACGCTGACAGCCTGGCACCATTTAGGTGTCGTGGAATCTGTTGTGTATGGAAATCATACTTTGCACGTTTCCGTTTCATTCGTCATGTGATGATTTGTGAGTGCTATTATTTCTCGTTTTATATGTGAGTATTTTTATGGAACGCTTTGTCAGATGTTAACATACCAAAGGTTAAACGTGAATAAAAACGAAATGTGAATATATATAAGTCAATATATGAGAAAAAGCAGTCTCGATTATCCGCCTATACATAATTATAAACGTTTTCTCATTGGGGAGTAAAAGACTAAATAGCGGTGAAAATTAAATGAAAAAATCACTGAAAATCAGTAGTGACATCAGGTGTTCGTGAAATGGGAAAAGACGTCTTCTGGAGGTAGTCACCACTTACACAATTGCGTGAGGCGGTGGGGTAGCCTGGTGGTTAAAGCGTTCGCTCGTCACGCCAAAGATCCGGTTTCGATTCCACACGTGGGTACAATGTCTGGTGTCCCCCGCCTTGAAAATTGCTGGAATATTGTTAAAAGCTAAAACCTCACTCACTCACACAATTTGTGTCAAAAGTAAGTGTTTGTTGAAACCACTGTTAAGATACCATCATCTGAGTGAGTTATTTGAAGCAATTGGAAAGTGTCTCCAATAATTCTTTAATAAAATACAGAAAATAAGTAACATCCAGGGTGAGTGAGTGAGTTTTTGTTTCACGCCCTTTTCAGCAATATTCCAGCAGTATCACGGCGCGGGACACAAGAACAAACAGGGCGGCATGGACTTATTTACAAATCCACCCCTTTCTCTAAACGTTTAAACTGGCCACCTGATCCATAATAGTTTGATTGTGGTCCTGGGTATCATACCCGGATGTTGTCATGTTATTGTGGTACTGTTTTCCCCCCGACTGGTGTTGTCGCGAGCAATACAAAAAGTATTTGTATGGACAGATCCAGTACAGAGATCTTAAACTCCCCAACTCACTGTGGAACGGCGTGTCCTAACCAGGACCCGACGGTTCGAATCTCAGATTCCACCCGATTAGGATCTTTGGTTTGCTAGTAGTAAAACCATGCTCAACTACTTTTACAGTTTATGAATTAATTCAGTTATTTATTCTTTATTTTCATTCTATTAATTTATTGTTTCAAATTAAAAAAAAAATAATTTTTACTTTCACTTCTCCATTTCCTTGGTTTAAAAGGAAGGAATGTTACAAACGTTAAGAAAGGCCTCAAAGTTCACTTTCACGGCAACGTATCCTTTAATTCTTTAATGAAAACACTAACGCTAGAGCAAGTAGAGATAGGGTTTCCCTCCATCCATCTCGTCGTGGTTGTGTCGGCCAGGCCTGACGTTGCAGTGTTGATACAGTTGGTGCGGGCCTGCCTCTCTAGCACTGTCAGACACATGGACGATAGACGCAGGTGAATTGGGGGATCCGATCCACATTCGTTTGTATTTTCCTACCCTCTGGTTTATTTTTTGAAGCAACCTATATGCCTCCATCAGAAGTCGCCTTTCCGCTGTGACAGTTGTGATTTAAAAAAATGAGAATGTATTTTGTGTGTTACTGATTGCGGTTTTGAATTAACTGTACTTCCATAACATTTCATTGCCGTATATTGTAAAATGGAACTTCCGGTTACTGTCGTAACCTATTTCTTCACATCCCACACACAGTGTCAACGGTTTTAACACCAGCATCACCATCAAATTCATCACTTTGGGAACATCATCCCCACTAAACTATAATATTTGACCTATCTAGAAACGCCGGTGTCAACATTTAACCCAAACCCCCACCCCCTCGTGACAGAGTTCCCCCAGCAGGTGCAACAACATGTCCGAAGAGACTCCAAACCTTTGTGAGCTCGTTTCCTGAAACATCTCGTGTTCATAGCAGGCTCTAGCAAAACATTTCTGGAATGACTCTAGGGTTTGTCTGTTTTCCCTGCCACTGGTGCAGAAACAGTTAAACCCGAGAACGCTTCACTCTGCGAGTTCCATGTCATCTCGTCACACAGAAGAAATATTTTCATTATGTAGAATGGCGCTTTATTTTGTAAGTTCAGTTTAAACCGCTGCGGTCATGCTTGGAGTTTAACATGTTTGTTTAAGGAAGTCGGCGAGGTGGAGTTGAAAGATGTCATAATGGTATTTAGAAACAACCAATATGATGCGATATGTTTAATCATGACATGGAGAGATTCACGGCCGCACAGCTAACTCATCCTCATCTCTTCGTCGCCATGGAATGTTCCGAAGTCATACAACTGGTATTATCACTGACAAAAGAGATATGAATGTAATCAAGTGCTATGTCGTTCGTGTCCAGAGAGTGCTGTGGATTACCTATGTGCTTCACTCACTCACTCACTCACCCAAACACTCACTCACTCACTGTAAGGAGATGGGGACACGTCTCAGAATTGGCTAGTCTACAGTGGGTAACAATCATTCACCGACCATGAGTTCGAATCCAATTTGAAATCGAATCATAATTCTTGATTCGTCAGCACCATGCCTAAGCATGTTTGGTAAGTCTATGATTCAACCACCCGTCGCACCTGTACACAGGTGATAGGCGTTTGCTGTCGACCTAGCTTTTGTAATGTGGTCGTTCAAATTTTCTGCGAATACTTCCATGCACTGTATGTAGTTGTGGTTATAATGACCATGCCCCTATGGTAATCTTATCTTTCGAAATGTTTAATATATATCTAAGTTCATCCATACCCCATATACCCAAACCAAAAGTCTGGATATTCAGAACCGTCCATGTTACCGAGGTACTTCGAGTTGTATGCACGATGTACATTTTCATTACAAATATAGTTCAAGACGTATTTTTGAAGAGCAGAGACCCACCTCTTAAAACTGATATCACTTCTCAAGGAGTGAGTGAGTGAGTAAGTTTAGTTTTAGGCCGCACTTAGCAATATTCCAGCTATATGGCGGTGAGCCTAGTCTTGTCGGAGCAAACGTCATGTCTGATTTTCACTGCTGGAGGAAGCTCAAAACAAACCAGCTAAAGCCAGCTGGGTGAAGACCAACATGTGGCTCAGAGAGCTCAACATGAAGAGAAACACAACACCGGTTACGTCATCAATATATGTGCACATTGCGCAGATGCACTGTGTGAATATAGTGCAGATACAGTTTAACATTCCTGGCCAGATAAAGAGTTACAGGGTTGCCTAAAGAACGAAGCAAGTGATGTGAGTGTCATGTCAATTCATTTTGGTATAATATTTGATAATCGACCAAAATACATGTCGTGTCATTGGTATAATTTTAGTCTGACTGGAATGGATGTGTGAGTGAGTTTAGTTTTACGCCGTTTACAGCAATATTACGAAAACGGGGGGCTACCATTGTACCCATGTGCATCGAACACAGGTTTGAGCAAACGCAGCGTGACGAGCGAACGCTTTAACCACTATGGTTCCTCCATCGCCCTGGAATGGATGACTGACTGACTGAGTTTGGTTTTACGCGCTTTTAGCAATATCCCAGCAACATCACGGCGGGGGACACCAGAAATTGGCTTCACACATTGTACCCATGTCGGGATTCGAACCCGGGCCTTCGGCGTGACGAGCCAACGCTTTAACCACTATGGTTCTTCCACCGCCCTGGAATGGATGAACGTCAATGAGCCAATGTGGAAATACGTCAATGAACTAAAGTTGATTAACGCCAGTAGCTAGTATGGATTAAAGTAAACGGACTCAACGATTGGGATAGGAGGGGCTAAGATTAACTGACTAGATTTGAACTTCAAAGGGCTGGATTTTGGATTAAAGTCAGCAGCCCTGTATGGGCTAGATTTGAGTATAGTCAATGTTCCTGCTTTGAGTAAGGTCAATGTTCCTGCTTTGAGTGAGGCCAATGGGTGAGATTTGAGGAAGGTCAATTTTCTTGATTTGAGTAAGGTAATGTTCCTGCTTTGAGTGAGGCCAATGGGTTAGATTTGAGGAAGGTCAATTTTCTTGATTTGAGTAAGGTCAATGTTCCTGCTTTGAGTGAGGCCAATGGGTTAGATTTGAGGAAAGTCAATTTTCCTGATTTGAGTAAGGTAACGTTCCAGCTTTGAGTGAGGCCAATGGGTTAGATTTGAGGAAGGTCAATTTTCTTGATTTGAGTAAGGTCTATGTTCCTGCTTTGAGTGAGGCCAATGGGTTAGATTTGAGGAAGGTCAATTTTCTTGATTTGAGTAAGGTAATGTTCCTGCTTTGAGAAAGGCCAATGGGTTAGATTTGAGGAAGGTCAATTTTCATGATTTAAGAGAGGTCAATGGGATAGATCTGAGTAACGTCAATGCTCATGCATCGAGTAAGGTCAATGGATTAGATTTGATTACCGTCGGTTGGTTAGCATGGAACAACGTCAGTGAGTTAGTATAGGTTAACGTTAACGTTATGTTGCATTTGAGTAACGCAATACTCTAGTATGGATTGGACTAAACTCACTCACTCACTATTAATCAGGTGCACCTGGAGACAGTATCAGGTGAAAAACTCCCACCCCTTCTTCTATTGATGTACCCCCTCTAAGGAGGGTGGCTACCTCGATCCTTTAAATCACAACCAAGTGAACACGTTGCAAGCAGAATACAGGTGTTTATGGATGTAACTGTTGTTTGGTTACCGAAGCGTCTTTGCCGCTTCTTTATTGTGTGGATTTCAAGTATGAATATTGATAAAATTAAGGAGATTGTTTCCCTTAAGGGGAATGTCGTCGTTATCAGTTCAGTGTATGAAATATTTAATGGATATGTTCCAATATATAGAATTTCTGGCTTAAGTCACTATTTATTGACAGACGTTGTAAGAATGTAACGTTGTAACTCCATTTTGCATCGCACCTTGCATAGAGACCGAATATATCACATGTGTACGCAATGTCCCTTCTACTCTTGATTAAGGAATGGTGTCGTCCCAAAATGTTTCTACATCAAAATGCTATTTGGACCAATATACAGCAGTACACTAATGCCAGAGAATAACTAATCTCGACTGTCTACCGAAAGAGACTTCATTGTGCTAAAATTTTGGGTGAAATATATATAAGCGAAGCACTGAAAATCGGTGGTGACACCAGGTGTTCACGAAAAGGGTTAGCATGTCCTGCCGTGTAGGTAGCACCACAAAGTGTGCATAAAAGGCTGTTTATTTCCTGACCCAGCACAGCAGGTGGCGGTAGTGTTTCAACCGTCGCATTCTTGGCCGCGTTTCAAAGCTGTCGTAGCGCTACGACTGTCGTAAGTCTATGCTGTTTACGACAGTCGTACCGTCGCTTGTGAAACGGGAATTCTTGGACCGGTGGCGTTGGTCAGAACAATTCTTGGCCGCGTTTCAGAAAGCTGTCGTAGCGCTACGACTGTCGTAAGTCTATGTTACAGTATAGGAGGTACGACAGTCGTAGAGCTACGATACGGGAAACGGGACTCAGGACTCGGTGGCGGTGGTGTTTCAACCGTCGCTTGTGAACAATTCTGACCTAGAGGTTTGTGTAGTGATTATATTAGATTAGACGCTAAAAACGAACTTGTTACACATATCTATGGACATGTTTATTGCCAATTTGCCTGAAGCCGTAAAATAGTCACACTCTGTCTTCTAGCCCTTAAAAGGCGGCAACTTACTTCAAGCATGTGCCAAAAGCACACTTATGCGCACAGTGTCAATTTAGTCTGTCTCACAGTCCCTGAACCACATTATTTTCTCTACAGCCAGCCCTACCTGCAATGCTAATGCTCTAAATGCAGCAAGTCTAGATTTCCCCAGATTCCACCCAACTCACTGGGACTCCTTTTCAATTTAAATGCGTATTTGTTACTATCAAAATGATATATATTCAGGACTAAGCGTTAGTGTAAGTGTCAACTGTTTCATCACGTCCAGGTACAAGTGTATTGAAGTGTTTGTGTATGATAGGACGGGGGACACTTTACCTCAAATCAATCAACTTCTCGTGCACACTGGTGCATTTCTTTTGCACGTCCTTCGTGCATGTCCTTCATGCGTGCCTGAACACAGTTCCCACAGTGCAACATTGTAACTGTACACCAGCCAGATTACAGCAGGATTATGTGTTCCCAACACCAGCCAAGTCAGACACGCAACAGGTTGTACAAGATCCAGTCCACACGCGTGTTCCAGATGCTGGAATGTGTGCTGGTATCTTAGATGTGTCACAGTCAGTACACGGGGATAGAACACAGTAGCACTGTGCCGATATGTGTGTACTCGAACCACCGTCAGTACATCCTAGATGTGTGACAGTCAGTACATCCTAGATGTGTCTCAGTCAGTACATCCTAGATGCGTGACAGACAGTACATCCTAGATGTGTCTCAGTCAGTACATCCTAGATGTGTCACAGTCAGTACATCCTAGATGTGTCACAGTCAGAACATCCTAGATGTGTCTCAGTCAGTACATCCTAGATGTGTGACAGTCAGTACATCCTAAATGTGTGGCAGTCAGTACATCCTAGATGTGTCTCAGTCAGTACATCCTAGATGTGTCACAGTCAGTACATCCTAGATGTGACAGTCAGTATACCCTATATGTGTCACACTCAGTACATCCTAGAGGTGTGACAGTCAGTACATCCTAGATGTGTGTCAGTAAGTACATCCTAGATGTGTGACAGTCAGTACATCCTAGATGTGTGACAGTCAGTACATCGTTGGTGTGTCACGGTCAGTACATCCTATACATGTGTGACAGTCAGTACATCCTAGATGTGTGACAGTCAGTACATCCTAGATGTCTCACGGTCTGTACATCCTAGATGTGTGACAGTCAGTACATCGTAGATGTGTCACAGTCAGTACATCCTAGAAGTGCCACAGTCAGTACATCCTAGGTGTGTGACATTCGGTACATCCTAGATGTGTGTCAGTAAGTACATCCTAGATGTGTGACAGTCAGAACAACGTAGATGTGTCTCAGTCAGTACATCGTAGGTGTGCCATTCAGTACGTGCTAGATGTGTGACAGTCAGTACATCCTAGATGTGTGACAGTCAGTACATCCTAGATGTCTCACGGTCTGTACATCCTAGATGTGTGACAGTCAGTACATCGTAGATGTGTCACAGTCAGTACATCCTAGAAGTGCCACAGTCAGTACATCCTAGGTGTGTCACAGTCAGTACATCCTAGATGTGTCACAGTCAGGACATGCTAGGTGTGTCACAGCTGTACTGTGCCAATATGTGTGTACCCAAACCATAGTCAATACATCTGGGCTAGAATGCAAATCTAACAGTTCATGACGTTTAAAAAGTGACACAAACATGATAGCATGGTAGCTCAAGGATAGTTCATGGGCGCACTATCGTCGTGTCAAAACAGTTACAGTTACATAATGATTATAACACGGATGCATCACAGCCCCTGTTATACCACACAAACACAACTGTTTTGCCATAAACAAATATTCGGTCACATTATCGCAACTACGCTTTGGTTAGGCTGGGCGGTGGGGTAGCCTTGTGGCTAAAGCGTTGACTCATCACGCCGAAGACCCGGGTTCGATTCCCCACATGGGTACAATGTGTGAAGCCCATTTCTGGTGTCCCCCGCCGTGATATTGCTGGAATATCGCTAAAAGCGGCGTAAAGCTGAACTCACTCACTTCTGTTTCGCCAGTACGTACAATGACGCCACTGTCCCCCTGTAGTCCCCCTGTGGTTATTGCACGGGCATATCATGGTAATATGTCACGGTATACTAACGTCATATCAGAGTTGCACCATGGTAATATGTCACGGTATACTAACGTCATATCAGAGTTGCACCATGGTAATATGTCACGGTATACTAACGTCATATCAGAGTTGCACCATGGTAATATGTCACGGTATACTAACGTCATATCAGAGTTGCACCATGGTAATATGTCACGGTATACTAACGTCATATCAGAGTTGCACCATGGTAATATGTCACGGTATACTAACGTCATATCGGAGTTGCACCATGGTAATATGTCACGGTATACTAACGTCATATCGGAGTTGCACCATGCATCACGGTTATATGTCACGGTATACTAACGTCATATCACCATGGTATATTGCGTCCATCGGAGTTGCACCATGGTAATATGTCACGGTATACTAACGTCATATCGGAGTTGCACCATGGTAATATGTCACGGTATACTAACGTCATATCGGGTTGCACCATGGTAATATGTCACGGTATACTAACGAGTTGCACCATGGTAATATGTCACGGTATACTAACGGCATATCAGAGTTGCACCATGGTAATATGTCACGGTATACTAACGCCATGTCAGAGTTGCACAATGGTAATATCACGCTGACGTCACGTCACGGTGAAGGTGGGGTGAAATGGGGTTTAACATCGTACTTAAGAATATTTCGCTCATATGACGACGTACATGCGTGTGTGTGTGTCGCTGCTTGTACTAGCCCAGACTTAAGCTGGTTTTACAGTACAACCAAAAATTATTGAGAGTTTAAGATTGTAATCTTTATTATTTTTTCACTCATTACTCACGTATTAAATGTGAATATTAGCAGAACATAACTCCAGATTCAAAGACAGGTGAACAGTTAGTATTTTGTCAAGTCACCATGGGCAGCAATGCAGGCTTCAATGCGGCGGGGCATACTACTGATCAAAGAAGTTAGAAAGTCGTGGTCCATGCTGTCCCAATATCGGACCACCTCTTCCTTCATTTCATCAATATTTGTCAGATTTTTCTTATTGACACATTCCTTCATAAGTCCCCAAACATTTTCTGACCGCCTCCATGGTGTAGTGGTTAGAGCGTCCCCCCGGAGTGCGGAAGGTCGCGGGTTCGATCCCCGACCGCGTCATACCAAAAGACGTACTTGTTGGTCTCTGCCTGGCGCTCGGCATTAATGGGTACAACAAGGACTGGTCAGCTCGGAGTCAGTATAATGTGTCTGAGTGGGGTATTCATGCTTCACTGCGGCATGGTATCTCAGTGGGCTAGCACTATAAAACCAGCTTCAGTCTGGGCTAGTACAAGCTGCCGCACATACACATACACTCGCATGCACGTCGTCATATGAGCGAAATATTCTCAAGCACGACGTTAAACCCAATTCCATCACCACCAAACATTTTCTATTGGATTTAGGTGAGGGCTATAGCTTGGCCAATCTAATAATGTCATATTTTGTGTCCGAAACCAGGCCTGTGAATGCTTTGAACGATGTTTTGGATCGTTGTCCTGCTGGAAAATCCAAATATTTCCATAGAACACGTGAGCAGATGGAAGTAAATGTCCCTCGAGAATATCTGTGTACCGCTCACTGTTCATATTCCCTTCAAATACACAGAGGGACGTTGCCCCTAACACAGATATGCCACCCCGCACGTTAAATTTCGGACTGTACTTTGGGCGCTGATACAAAGGTTTTTTAGTTTGTTTGGTCCAGAATTTCAGTGTATTAGGAAACAGCCACACAGAACTTTCATCTGTGAAAATCACATTGTCCCAGTTAAAATGTCTATGCTGTAAGCACCTTCGATCCTTCGCTCCTTTTGTTCAGGTTTCATGATCGGTGATGGAATTCCTCGACTTTTCTGCCAACCCATTGCATGCAGCTCAGTCCTAATTGTCTCCTTACAGACAGCCACAGTTCCTCTATCAATCATATCCAGCCTTAAGTTTTCTAAACTCCTTCGTTTGTTTTTAGAAACAAGAACACCAAGCCGCCTCCTGTCACCGACAGTCAATTTTCTGGGGCTACCTGCAACCTCCCTGGTGCTCAATGCCATATCCATTTGCAATATTTTTCAAAACACGATAAGCAGTGGACAAAGGGGGTGCCTGTTCTACTTGAAATCACTTTAGCTGATCTGATGTCCTTGTTATAATACTCTAAAATCAACTTCCTCTTCTCTAAATCATCCATACTGAGGATCACTGAAAATGTCGTCTGCTAGCAAGTAAACAAAGGGGGATAACTCTTCACAAAGTAATGAAAAAGGACTAACGGAGTTGTCTCTCTTGAATGAAACCAAGCACTTGATAGCTGGTCAAGGTTGTTTATACTAGAAATCCAATTAAACATATTCCTAAAATTGTCAATAATTTCTGGTCATACTATATAGTGCTAGTTCACTGAGATACCATGCCGCTGTAAAGCATGAATGCCCCACTCAGACACATTATAGCCGACCAGTCATCCAAGCCGACCAGTCCTTGTTGTACCCGTTAATGCCAAGCGCCAGGCAGGGACCACCAAGTACCATACTTTAACGTCTTTTGGTATGACGCCGCTGGGGATCGAACCCGCGACCTTCCGCTCTCCTCACGTCATGGTCATATCACGGCCACAATATGGTTTTATCATGGTCGCACTGAGGTAATATCTCGACCACAATATGGTTTTATCATGGTCGCACTAAGGTAATATCTCGACCACAATATGGTTTTATCATGGTCGCACTGAGGTAATATTTCGACCACAATATTGTTTTTTCATGGTCGCACTTGGGTAATATTTCGACCACAATGTGGTTTTCTCATGGTCGCACTGAGGTAATATTTCGACCACAATATGGTTTTTATCATGGTCGCACTGCAATATGGGTAATATCTCGGCAATATGGTTTTATCATGGTCGCACTGAGGTAATATTTCGACCACAATATGGTTTTATGGTTTTATGGTTTTATCATGGTCGCACTGAGGTAATATCTCGACCACAATATGGTTTTATCATGGTCGCACTGAGGTAATATCTCGACCACAATATGGTTTTATCATGGTCGCACTGAGGTAATATTTCGACCACAATATGGTTTTATCATGGTCGCACTGACGGTAATATTTCGACCACAATATGGTTTTATCATGGTCGCACTACGGTAATATCTCGACCACAATATGGTTTTATCATGGTCGCACTGAGGTAATATTTCGACCACAATATGGTTTTATCATGGTCGCACTACGGTAATATGTCAATATGGTTTTATCATGGTCGCACTGCGGTAATATCTCGACCACAATATGGTTTTATCATGGTCGCACTGAGGTAATATTTCGACCACAATATGGTTTTATCACGGTCGCACTACGGTAATATTTCGACCACAATATGGTTTTATCATGGTAGCACTACGGTAATATCTCGACCACAATATGGTTTTATTATGTTCGCACTATGGTAATATTTCGACCACAGTATGGTTTTATCATGGCTGCATTACGGTAATATCTCGACTACAATATGGTCCGGTTCCACTACGGGAATGTCACAGTCGCACTACGGTAATATCTCGACCACAACATGTTTTTATCATGGTCGCACTGAGGTAATATCACGGTCACAGTATGGTTTTATCCTGGTTGCACTACGGTAATATCTCGACCACAATACGGTTTTATCCTGGTTGCACTTTGGTAATGTCACGGTCACACTATGGTAATATCACTGTCACAATATGATTTTATCTTGGTTTGACTACGGTAATATCACGTTGACACTACGGTAATATCACTGTCACAATATGATTTTATCCTGGTTTGACTACGGTAATATCACGTTCACACTACGGTAATATCACTGTCACGGTATGGTTTTAAATCCTGGTTTGACTACGGTAATATCACTGTCACAATATGATTTTATCCTGGTTTGACTATGGTAATATCACGGCCACAATATGATTTTATCCTTGTTTGACTGCGGTAATATCACGGCCACAATATGGTTTTATCCTAGTTTGACTACGGTAATATCACGGCCACAATATAGTTTTATCACGGTCGCACTACGGTAATATCTCGGCTATGGTAACATTACGGTCACAATTTGGTTTTATCCTGGTTTGACTGCGGTAATATCACGGTCACAATACGATTTTATCATGGTTGTACTGCGGTATTATCACGGTCGTGATTAAGTGGAAAGCAATGAAGTTGTTGGGTATCTATAACAGGAATGCACTGCACTTTTTGTGAATAACAATTTCTTCTATTCTTTATCACGACGTTTCAGAGCTACTTCCTGCTCTTTCGTCGGGTGAATGATAAGTAAGTGCATATAATTAATATATAAATAGATCAGGATATGTTTGCAAAGCACAAGGTGTGACGAATGTACAAAGATTCAACAGTTAATATTTTTGGATGCCCTACCAAACCGTACAGTCATGAATATACATACCTGACCTGGTCAAGTCTGTTGATCAAGCAGTAAATGGGTACCGAGTAGTATACGACGGTTATATTATGGTTGCAGGTGTTCCATCGCCTACCCTCTCAGAGGGAGATGAGGACAACAGTTCTGCATCCTTTGACAATCAGTCGTGAAGTCCTTGATGCTCATAACGATGCTTAGTGACATAGTTGATGGGTACTGGAATCAATACTCGGCAGACACTCTGGACACCAGCTAGTTTTTGGTCAATATATATAAATCAGGAAGAGCTTCAGCTGACAGGCAATCAATAAATTTATCTTTCACATCATGTCGGTTCACGAAAGTCCATCCAAATATAGCCCACGACATTCGGATGTATAAGTCCCTACAGAGAACACCAATCACTGTAACATGAACCTTGTAACTGTTGGCAACCTACATGGCCTCAAACACATGAAAACACACACACACACACGCACACACGCACGCGCGCACATACTACCCACGTACCCACTCACACAGGACCCGTGAAGATCCGGGTTAGAATTGATCTTCAGCAACCCAGGCTTGTCGTAAAAGGCGACTAACGGGATCGGATGGTCGGGCTCGCTCATTTGGTTGACACATGTAGCCTAATCGTATCCCAATTGCGTAGATCGATGCTGATGCTGTTGATCACTGGATTGTCTGGTCCAGACTCGATTATTTACAAACATATAGCTGGAATATTGCTCAGCGCGGCGTAAAACTAAACACACTCACTCACACAGACACAAACAGACACACCACTTTCCCATTGCCTCATGCACACAAAACACCCCTCAATCCCTGCTCGTTATGTCGTCCACATCCACGGAAAAATACCACAGAAATAAACACAATAAATATCATCATCCCCAACAACAAAACTCTTTAAAACATTTTTTTTATCCAAAACAATAACACATTAAATGAACTACTCATCTCTGATATAACTGCTCGTGGTTATTTAATGTGTAAACAAGGCAGTTTGGGGAAATAATACCCTTGCACAAATTGCGCTAACAGAAATATATCGATGTCGTTCTTTACTTCAAAATCCACATATCGATTCCCAATGTCCAAGAACTCATTACAGAGACCCGCGCTGTTGGGAGTTCGTCAACGATGACCTGAGATATCCGCTCTGGTGCCATCGATACCTGGATGCTTATGATGAACGAGTTATATCTGTCTCGCACGTGCATCACGGACTTTCTGTCTTGTCTCCGTACACCCACCACCAAACACTGTCTCACGGGCACGCGCCACAACCCACGTGACTTAGCCTGTCGTCTGCTTCTGGAAATACAGATCTGTCACACTGGCGGAGGAATTATTGAGGGACTACATTTATTGTTGTTATCAGGCGTCATGGCAAAATTGTAAATCCGGTTGAACTATCTATCAGTTGTACTTGTTATATTTGACGGGAATATCCCCGTTTATGTATGTGTGTGAGTTTCGTGCGTGCGAAATGTCTCGCAGGAACATTTTCCAAGTGCACTATCTATATATATCAGGGCCTCCTTTGACAAAGCACTAATTAAGGTGATCGTAACTCACTAAGGTAACCTTGGTGCAATGTGAAAGAATGCGAGTTAGGGTTAACCTCATTAAAGGTTGCTTCGTGAAAGGAGCCCCTGGACGGGGGGCGTTGGAGCAGCCCAGTGGTGAAAGCAGTCCGGAGGTTCGAATCTTCACATGGATAAAATGTGTGGAGGCCAATTTTGAATATAAAATGTTGGAATACTGATGAAATGGCGTAACTCACTTATTAAAGGACTCGCTCAAATCCGGATCGGATATGGTGTGACAGACAAGACCATGCGAATTTGGCATTTATACCTTAAACAACGGATCCTGATGCGACAAGGAGATGCAACTCTCCACAGCATATCGAGCCGCTTCTGATCACTGAGCCCCCCGTGGCCTGGTGGCTTGTTGTAAAAAGTAATATCTTCCGTTTTCGCTGGGGAGCTTCCGTGTTTTACATCCAATTATCCGTTTATCGAAATGTTTATAGCCTGAACAGGCGTGTAATGATGTTCCTTAAATCACGTCCACTCTAACACCTGTCTTCTGTCAATCGCACACAGCTTCCTTAAACATATGCCACGTCTTCGTTGTTCAGCCCGTGGTAGGTTCCTGATAAAACATATATTTATTGACAGTGGACCATTGTTAGATGCCAGGGATTTGGTATTTTTCAAATTATTCTGGGTACAGTACAACTATACGGAAAGCACTAATTGACCCTATGTTTCGCATGCAAATAGACATCTGCAATACGATAATGATGACACAACGTTTGTTTCTGTTGTAGTTGATGCTGGAAGGTCATCGTGCAGTGTGACAGAGAACGCATGTACAGTGAGGTGGTTTGTGGTGGTATATTACGGGGATCGAGGCTCGTCGATTCTTCTTCCGGAATCAACAGATTTTCGTGGTTTCTCCATCACACACCTTTATTTCCCACATTTCTCAGGGTCTCCGGTCCCCAACACAGACACCTACCCTCATTTCCCGTGGCCCTAAAGACCTCATGCTGGAGGGGCCCATGAATGCACTGGTATTGGAAGAATGGCTCTGCAACTGCATGTAATCGTACCCTGAATCAGTCAATATTCTGTTGGGACAAATAATACAACCCCCAAAATCCTAATTTAAAAAAACAAAACAAAAATCCAACAACAAAAAAACAAAAAAACCAAAATCCAACAAAAACCAAAAACACCCCCACCTACAACACACACACACACACACACACACAAACACACACACACACACAAATAAACAACAACAACAAAGAAATGAAAAATCATTTCGCAAAGGCCATGATGTAGATGTACTATTGCTGACAACGACAGGCAAACATTGCTATTGATACTTCTTACCAATATAGAGTCAAAACGCCTCAGGTGCGCCCTTCGACGTCCTAGGACCCGCCAGTCTTCCTCCATCTACAGCCCCCATCCCAATATCTGACCCGATTTCTCAAAATTGCTGCATCCACCCAGCCAACGTTCGGGTCGACTCTTCTCCTGCACCATAGCCCTAACACCTTCCCCACCCCTGCGTCTAACCTGTGTCCACCCCATCTCATTGCCGCCTCATCTATATACCCTGCCAATCCCCACGCTAGTCTTCCAACCCGACCCCTTGTCTGTCGTACAGACCCTGAAACAAATAAATCTAAGAAAGCCCATGCAAGTCTAGAATATGTTGTAAGTCCAGATTTCCAGTTTCAATTTCTGAAAATGAAGAAAGTCTCAGGGATCCTTTTCATTATATATATATTATTACGAAATGTTGTTTTTTGTCTGTAAAATATGTTTATTTCAGAGACTAGTTGTTAGTCTGCCCGACCCCCTCCGAACCCATCTGCACACTCTCCCTGCCCATCTGCCCCAGCGTCGGAGATGCCAAGACTTCATGGTGTACTCCCGGAGAGACAGTGTTATGTCATTCAGATAACGCCTATCTCGGGCTGACATTAATGACAAATAGTTGTGCGGAAATACCGGTATGGAAGTCTGCCTGGTCTGTGTCTGGTCTCGTCATCGTGGTAATCAACAGTAGCAGTAGCACCCCCTCCCCCCCACCATCAGTCAGGTGACCAGTGTGACGTACACACCCGTACCTACATACCTGCACATTATGATATCCACACGATACAACATACAGTACCCTCGATTAACCAGAGTTATATGTTTTCATTGTAACATGATAACACACTACGCTGGACCCATCCTCGATAAACCAGAGCGTTGTATTTTCATTCAGTTATAATAAATACCTCGGATCGATTCACTTTCCAGAAAGCTCAAATTGAATCACTAATGGCGAAAGGGTCAAAGTCGTTTATCATATTAATTGCGTGGAGGTGAGTGAGTGAGTGAGTGAGTGGAGACGGTTTAATGATAAAAGTGGTGGTGTGTTGGTCCTGTGCGTAGAGCTCAGGTCACAAATCAGTTGAAGTTAAGCAACGTTGGGCGCGGAGAGTCCAAGGATGGGTGACCGTGTTTGGCAGCTTGACTCCTGAGAGTTTCTAGGACTCCAGTCCTGCCCCACAACGAAGCACATGTGATACATGTGGTCTCACCTTAGGCTAGTGAGTTCGTTCAAAATTGCCTCTGTTCACCCAGCAGAAAATGGGTACCCGGTGAAATAAGTCGTGAGACTATTAACCTTCTAGCACCTAACAGGCAGCTTGGGTTATCCGGGGTAATAATGATCAGATTGCGCGCTTTGAGCAGGATATCTAGCCTGGAAAAGGCGCGTTATAAATATTTTCAGTATTAAGTATTCCAGCAACACCACAGTAGTACCAAAAGAGGATCACCCTCCATTCCATTCCATTCCAGGATTCCATTTTGATATTTTCCGACATCCCGAAGGATCGACAGTGTATGTCCGATTAACACTTCCTTACAAGGCTCTTCCATTTCGTATCATTAAAGATACCACAAGGATTTAACATGAGAGCCGCCTAACCTGGAATCTTTACGGCGAAGGTGGACACGAACCCAACAGCGAGGACGTCCAATTTACTCAATGTGTGGACAGGATTTCCATATCACAAAGATAAGTCGCCACACCTCCACTCTCATCATCAAAGGAGAACCGACATGTCGGAAATTTACGAGCGCTCTCGGAAGTTAACGAGCCTTTTCCGAGTGACGAAAAGCATGCCGGGAAGTTTTGATGGCTGCTTTCAAACTTTATTGCCCATAGACTCGTATCTGTTACGACTGATATGGAGTTTACGAGTCGGACAAGCTCCCCAATTATTTTACAATTAACATGGCGGGTTCATTAATGGCGGCCCGCGGGGACAGTAAAATGGAGGAACGAGGGAAAGTCTGATAAGATGGATAGCGTATTGCATGACTTCTGTGGTCATCCTGCGTGGCCATACACCCTATATTCAAGCAAGGAAGGACTACGGGTGGACCAGTTACTTAAGGTACCGTCATTCGTTGAGTTGTGTCAGTTAGGCAAGCGAGAAAAATATGATCGTGGGTTCGGATCCCAAATTCGCTTTGATAATATTTCCCGGGTAGACATCACCATACCCGTGAGTGTGGGTTTCACCAAGGTGAACGTCTAACACCTCATCACTTCACGCAGCTTCTATACCAAGCTGACACACCGAGATATACTTAAAACAGAGCGGCTCAAATAAGGAATAAAGAGGTTATTTGGCTGATAATTGTGAATTTATTTTCATAGTTATATTCGCGAAAATAATAAGAGTTATTATGACTTTAAAAATTATATAGTCAGCGGCAAAAGTACGAGCTCATATGAATTATTCTTTTATAAAAAATATTTAAATTTTGACGATATTGACTATAGTTCTTTATGTACTACATGTATATGTACTTGTCACACGAAACTATTTTCCTGACAAAGGAAATTGGATGCAGTTTTAACGAGAATTGGCAAGAAGTCACATGTTCTTTCCCTTTCCAAACGCGTTGGCTCGTTACGCTAACAACCCGGGTTCGAGTCCAACATGGGTAAAATGTGTGAAGCCCACTCCTGGTGTCCCCTGCCGTAATATTGCTGAAATATTGCTAAAAGCGGTGTAAAACTAAACTCAATCACTCTTCTTTTTCTTCCTCTTCCTCCTCCTCGTTGTCAAAACAACACAATCCTCATCCATATCCCATGTCGTCATTGTCGTCGTCGACCAATCACCAACACCATCATCATCGTCGTCAACATTAGTCATTACTTTTCATGTGTGATGATGTGATGGACTGCGGTCATCGTGGTTATCATATTCTTATAAGCTGTAGTTTTGAAGACTATTAAATGTTACACAACTGAAATGTTTACGATTAATATTTTCTTTTCTGGTCTTTCAAATCAGTGTCGATATATGATTATATTCCAATACTCTTGAACTTTGTAATCATAACCTTAATGAAGATGAGAACCATGTATTTGTTGTTTGTGACAAGTATAATCAAGCCAGAACTCTTATCTACAGAACCTAAAATCAGTCTACAGAGGCCCACTAACCATTCAGGCAATTTTCATGTCACAAAATAGTAATGTACAGCATCTAACAGCTATATCTATCTCAATGAGATATTCAAAATAAGATCAGTATGAAACTCAAATGTTTATGATCACGTGTAATTTAAATTGTATTTTTCAAATGTATCATAGGCCTTATGGCCCAAATACTACTGAATAAACTTCTCTCTCTATATATATATTCCAATACATTTTATCCAAGACATATTACAATTCTTATAAAGTGTGTAAGTCTTCAGTAAATGGCATCGCGCTTCAAATAGGTTCTTCCCGCATCTTGTGTGCAATTTTTTGCAATTTTCGGAATAACTGAATGATTCATTCTTAATAATTGAAAACAGTTTGCGTTTAAAATGCATGCGGGGTAAAACCGTATAATTATTATGTCACCTGCGTGCGTTTGTGTGAAATAGAAATGAAAACAAATAGCGCCAGTATAAAGTTCTTATAACAGCAAACTTTAATAATGCCAATTTTCATCTTGTCAGGAACTGTTTACGTCAGCGTTGCAAAACATGACGTGTCTGAGGTAAGTTCTTTTCATTAATTCGGAAAACTTGGAAGTCTTTACGTTTCCTATGAAAAGGTGACGTGTCATATATTGTTGTTTACGTTTGCCGAAAAGATTAGATATACAGGACTGACGCTTTAATTAGCTGTAAGGGATGGATGTTCAGCTTCTGTTACCATGGTTACATGATATGACGTGAGCAAGCTGATTGATAAGAAACAGCGAATGAAGACGAAATAGTTCCTACCCTCAATGGCCAAGATTTCCTCCCCAGCATTGTATCCCACCTGCAACACTGATCCAGTCCCCCTTGTTTCTCGACTAGCTCACCCTCTAAAGCTGACCCGAACAACAATCCCCCAAAATATCCATCTGTAACGTCTTCACTTGAATTATTGTTCTGTTTGAAACAAAGTGAAGTCAAATAATTTTGGTCCTATATTGTCTAAAAAAATCACAGCACCACTCGACCCCCTCCCCATCCCCCGAATTACAAATGGCCGGGTCCTAACCTTTGTGTGCTCCCTTTTAGATCACGACTTCATGCTATCCCATGGTGTATTCATTCTCAGACGCGTGTCTAAAGGTCAAGGACACGGCGTTAAAATCTCCTTAAGAGCATTAGATTGCCACCAGCTGGAAATTAAAAAGTTGGAATCGAAGTCAGAACGGAATACGTTTACCCGTTATGATAATTGAGCTTAAAATTTCTGGTGTAAATTTCAATCCAAAGAACTGCATGTCGTACATGTACTACAAACTGTCGACAGTGTCAGCCTGGATATTCGTGCTTCATTGTCGGATCTACGTCTCACGCTTCAGCGTCACCCCCCGGCCCAAAACTTCACGACGACATTTCTGTGTCTGTTGTTCACCTCTCACAGGCTAAGTGCCACAATTTGTTCTCACCGCAGGACGCTCCGCCGACTGTCACTTATAAATTATAGCTCCGACACTCAGAGGTGTCAATGCGCATGCGCCAGCCGTGAGTCACGCTGCGCAGCGGTCGCCCTTCATCGACCGGAAGGCGCAAGACGAATGACGGAAAGTCGTAAGAGCCCTTAATTACCGTCATGAGTGGTGACATTTTTCCGGAGCTTCATTCCCCGACCAGTAAATGACTGAGATAGGGCGCATTTTGCACAGAATCCTAACTGGTTCGAGAGTACTCGAAGAGAGTGAAGATGATTGGACAATGGAGAAAGTCTTGGCCAATCGATAAAGACACATGTTTCTCCACGGGAGAGATGGGTTGGAGGCTTTTTATGTCTGTGTTTCTAATATTCAATAGATTTTCTCAAACAAATTATTCGATTTTCCATTCCAAACGGCCAGCTTTTGACGATAAAAGAAGCTTTCACGTTATAGAATGAAACTTTGATTGAGATGTACTCAGAGGAAATTTGATAAAATCTGATTTATCTCTTTTTCCTTGTACCTGTTGCTCCTCATTGTAAAACATTTGATTTTATTTCAAAAGCCTTTTTTCAAATTTCAAAGATGTCCGTTTTGCTATGGATTTAGCAGGCTCGTTTGATGATCGCTTTGATATGAACACGTAACAGTTTTCTAGTTGTATCGATTCCCAATCATTGCTTCAGTTCCTTTCTGTATCCGCCACTGTCGTGGTGAGGATGGGGAACTTGTGTGAATTAATCCCAATCTGGATCAACACAGGGGCCTTTCAGGGATTTGTGTCTTTGTGTGCAGTATACAAGTTGTTTTTAATATCTCCTTGACTCAATGTGAAAATGGTATAAACGGATCCGCTCATTAGCCTTTGATATGCTACTCAAAAGGCACGATAGTCTTAACTTAGTCTGAATTACTTTGAAGCTGGTTTTGTCGAGATAAAGGCAAAATACCAGTTACTAATCTGATTGTGAAGGTGACAAATATTTGGGGTTAATCTTGACCAGATACGAAAAGGATTATATACACTGGTTTACAGACGGAGTGGACAGTGCCTAGGATAATGACCAGCGGAAACATAAACAGAGGGTGAGGATGGGAGACAGAAAACAGAAATTGAGGACGGTCGACATGGAGAAGGGGATATAACGCAGCCTGACGACAGGGGGTTAGAAAAGTGGACAGACGGGTGGACATGTCACTGAGCAAGACACATGTGGACAGACAAACAGACAACACAATAATGTGACTGCCAGATGGACAGAGAGACAGACACACATACATACATACATACATACATACATACATACATACATACATACATACATACATACATACATACATACATACATACATACATACATACATACATACATACATACATACATACATACATACATACATACATATTTGTCATGCGACAGAGAGGCAGGTAGCTGTACATATACGACACAGAAACGCAAGGAAGACGAACGGACAGACAGACATCACAGGCATACGACTGAGACAGATACGAGACACACCTGGACAGACATACATACAACACAGGTATCAACATATATGAATGACGAATGAACATATAAGCAGCCTGATGTTAGCAGCGGGTTCGTTATTTATTTTTCAGCCAGGAAACTGTTAAACCGAAACCCCACTTAAGTGTAGTCAAGGTGACATTATTCGGGACCAATGTACCCGTAATATAGTTGTCCGTTATTTCAGTGGCAGTGCCATCTGCATAAACGGGGTGTCATGGCAAGCTGAAAATAAAGATCACAGACAGATTTGTAGAAACACGAACAAAATGAACAAAAAACAATCGGGAACATTATTAATGAGAATATGATATATAAATAGCGGCTCAAGCGTGTTTAATGAAGACCTTTAGGATATTAAGAATAAATACATATATCCATTGGTGACTATTCCTCACACTCTCACTGCACCTTACATCTTACATTATGGACTTGTTTGTCCGTGGTCCGCACTGATTATTTGATTTTCGTACTGCGCGTATGAATACACATGTTAATCATTTAGACGAGCCGAATTTGTTTCATCTTTGCGTCTTTATTTTGCTGCTTTCAGTCATTCATAAATAAATTTAACAGCCACAAGCATTGCAATTCATTATCAAGCATATTCTTTCAATTACAGTGCATTTAAATCAATCAAGAGAACTGTTTTTCAACGCCCAAGGTATAACCGAAGAAAATGGCGGCCATTTTTATATGAAAAGGACAAAGCTACTTCCACTTTTGAAGTTTCGTATTTCTGGTTTTAGCGCTTTTCGAAAATAAATCTTAGCTGCGTCTGCCCATTTGACATATTTTTCAAATTAACAAAATTTAAGGCGCAAAATTATGATATATTTACGACCCCCCTCGATTACACTAAACAGAAGTGCCGTGACAGTTTATCGCCTATTAGCAGACTCGTGGATATTTTATTATTACGAGGTTTCAACACATTGAAATGTTTATTTGTGGATTATTACACGATAAGTTAGGAAGATATAAAACTAGGATAACAGCTCCATACAGTGATACTTGTTGTATGTTTAATATCATCTTCTATAATCCAGTTTATTATATTTTCATTATATCTTGAAATACACTCTGGATACTTTGGTACAGAACAACACAGAACAGCCTTATTCTTTACATTAGGATGGAGATATAAGTACTAGATGAATAAGGATGCTTTGCTATGGGAGTATACTATGTATAAGTGTAGTAAAGCAAAAAAACCCCAAAAAACAATAATCACATATTTAGTAAGAAGTTCCTGTTTAATGAACAAGAACAAGAACAACGGATCCAAATGGTCGGCCACAATGGAGGACAGTTAGGTTTGACTTATCGTATATCGTCGGGCTCGTGAAGATCAGGTTAGAATTGATCTTCTTCGCTCATCACGCCGAAGACCAGGGTTTGATTCCCCACATGGGTACAACGTGTGAAGCCCATGTTTGATGTTCCCCGCCATGATATTGCTCTAATATTGCTAAAAGCGGCGTAAAACTAAACTCACTCACTAGAATTGATCTTCAGTAACCCATGCTTGTCGTAAGAGGCGACTAATGTGATCGGGTGGTCAGGCTCGCTGACTTGCAAAATTGGTTGACACATGTAATCGTATCCAAATTGCGTAGATCGATGCTGATGCTGTTGATCACTGGATTGTCTGGTCCAGACTCGATTATTTACAGCCCGCCGCCATATAGCTGGAATATTGCTGAGTGCGGCGTAAAACTAAACTCACTCACTCACGCTTCTATCTAATTAGTGGTTTGTCCGGCCATATTGAATACATATATCGGATATACAGAAACCCCGTCACAGTGTTGCATTTCCACTGAAATCATTCAGATTACGAATTTACGGTATTAAATATTAATAAACGACTAGCTGAACTATTAATCCAAATTGGCTTCCCAGTGAGTTTAATGGGAACTGGGTCAAGTGGTTTCACCTGGTGACTTCTCATTCTGCCTACAAGCGCGCTCATTCTGCCTACAGCTCAATCTGCCTACACAACTTCTCCTTACACTCTGCCTTAATAAAGAAACCGACTAACACCAAGTCAGCAGGGTTAGTGAGTGGGATAGATGGCTGACTTTGTGTCTTGGCGACTAGGTGCCTCACCCGCAAGGGACTCAACCTAACGAAAGTAGAAGAAGCTGTACTTAGCTGAGAAAGTGTTATGTTATATATTAAACATATTTATTGTCCGTTTGATTCCATTTGAGACCGGTGAATTGCTCACGAACACAAAATCTAATAACTGCAACAAAACCAAATTTTGCACAGACACATGAAATCGACAGACCAACTCTGATGAATAGTCTCATAATTTTGGACACCCGAATAAAAAAGTTGTTTCACAAACGATCATTATTTTGTTGTCACTTTTCTCTATTTTTACGATAGGGGACCAGCCAGATACACAACAAGCCTTTAGTGTAATTTCAATTTCACACGTACAACTCGCACACCTCGTCTGTTAAACAACTTTTGTATTCGGGTGTAGCTGGAATATTGCTGAGTGCGGCGTAAAACTAAACTCACTCACTCAACCACTGGCTGACTGCATCAAGGAACCTGTTTGGAGTCTTCCTTCTTCAGAGCAGTTGTTCCTTCTGGCGACCATGGTTCGAGTACATCTGTCTGTATACTCTCTTACCTTCTTCTGGTTTCGACCTCTATCTTATGTTATCTTAAACTTAATCAGTCTGTCATCAGTCCCTTCTTTATGAGCATGAAGGGAGTGTTGCTCTTGGTCGTCGTCCTCTGTCCTTGGAGGTCTCCTTCAACCAGTGATGTAGGTAATTTAGACTAACAACTAGTCTCTGAAATGAACATATAAAAAAAAAAATATTGAAAAGCGGCGCTGAGATTTTCTTCAGAAACTGTGGAAATCTAGACTTGCCACGTAATCTAGACTTGCAAGGGCTTTCTTGGATATGTTTGTTTCAGGGTCTGTATGGCAATAGGTAATTAGGTTTGTACAATTCGTCTGTGGGCTTCGTAGAGGCCGGCATCAGTACATGTGAAGGGTGGTAGCTCTTCCTTCCTGTTACAGCATCAATGTCCCGTATATAAATCTGGCATAAATTCATATATAGCTCATGTTCTGAGGGTACTGATAAGGCCTCCATCAGTACATGTGAAGGGTGATAGCTCTTCCTTTTTGTTACAGCATCAATGTCCCGTATGTAAATCTGGCATAACTTCATATTTAACTCATGTTCTGAGGGTACTGATAAGGCCAGCATCAGTACATGTGAAGGGTGATAGCTGCTTCTTCCTGTTACAGCATCAATGTCCCGTATGTAAATCTGGCATAACTTCACGTTAAGCTCATGTTCTGAGGGTACTGATAAGGCCTGGCATCAAGTAAATCTGGCATAACTTCACGTTTAGCTCATGTTCTGAGGGTACTGATAAGGCCGGCATCAGTACATGTGAAGGGTGATAGCTCCCTTCCTGTTACAGCATCAATGTCCCGTATGTAAATCTGGCATAACTTCATATTTAGCTCATGTTCTGAGGGAACTGATAAGGCCTCCATCAGTACATGTGAAGGGTGATAGCTCTTCCTTCCTGTTACAGCATCAATGTCCCGTATGTAAATCTGGCATAACTTCATATTTAGCTCATGTTCTGAGGGTACTGATAAGGCCTCCATCAGTACATGTGGAGGGTGATAGCTCTTCCTTCCTGTTACAGCATCAATGTCCCGTATGTAAATCTGGCATAACTTCACGTTTAGCTCATGTTCTGAGGGTACTGATACGACGAAGGACAGCAGTTACCGTATATTCTGTCTGAGGAATAATCTTGGAAGATACTGACTTGAGACTATAGGTGGAACCAGGTACCCCACCTTAAAACCTCAATGTGGTCTTTAGTCATTTTCAAAGGAGAGAGAGGGGAAGGGTTCCAATCCACTCCCCCGATCCCCCAATGGAGCAGGGGTGGAAATAACTTTAAAATTGCTAGTGTACTCCGGTACAGTGGCACATGTAAAATCACTTGCCCTGATACTTTTTCCACTATACCGGCCGTTTTCTTGTTGATTTTTTAAATAAACAACAAATTAATACTGGAAAGTCAACTGGACACCGTACAGTGTTGCTTGTCCAACAGAAAAAACCACTGGACTCGGGCGTCGGGCAATGGGTTATTTCCACCCCTGTGGAGACCGTCTCCCCTTGAAGTCACGGAAGACATATTTCCAATTTTCCAATGTGTACCAGTTTGACAATATCTGTGCAGTCTATATCTATATCGAAATCCACCAGGAACGGAGTATTGGGCACTGGTTAAAACTTAGTCTCTAGATATGTATACGTTTTATAGAAACAATTACCTCTTGCAACACTTAATTCATTTGTGGCTATTGCATTACAGACAGAGCTGGGCGGAAGGGAATATAATATGGTGCAGGGGGAGAGAGTGGCCACTAGCTAGACTTACGCTTAGTCTACGAATATATATAATTTTGACAGAAACAATTAATTACTTTTAATTGCAAAGGAGCTCCAGTGAGGGGTGAGAATCAGAACCTGAACCTGAGGAAATCTAGACTTGCTTCATTTAAACTTAACCAGTGCAGAAAGGGCTGAGAGGAAGGGGAGATAATGCGGTTCAGAGACTGTGAGAGAAACTAGCCACTAGCCTGTGAAGTGATAAATTCTGCTTTCTGCAGACCTGACATTTTGCATGCAGATTTTTAATGGTTGTTTTAATTGTTGTTTTAGTGTTTGGTTGAGTGGTTATTTTAGTTGTTGTGTAGTGATTGGTTGAGTGGTTGTTTTAGTTGTTGGTTTAGTGGCTGGTTGAGTGGTTGTTTTAGTTCTTGGTTTAGTGGCTGGTTGAGTGGTTGGTTGATTGGTTGTTGGCTTAGTTGTTGTTTAGCGATTGGTTGAGTGGTTGCTTTAGTTGTTGGTTTAGTTGTTGTTTAGTGATTGGTTGAGTGGTTGTTTTAGTTGTTGGTTTAGTGGCTGGTTGAGTGGTTGTTTTAGTTCTTGGTTTATTGGCTGGTTGAGTGGTTATTTTAGTTGTTGGTTTAGTGATTGGTTTAGTGGTTGGTTGTGTGGTTGTTTTAGTTGTTGGTTTAGTTGTTGTTTAGTGATTGGTTGAGTGGTTGTTTTAGTTGTTGGTTTAGTGGCTGGTTGAGTGGTTGTTTTAGTTGTTGGTTTAGTGATTGGTTTAGTGGCTGGTTGAGTGGTTGTTTTAGTTGTTGGTTTAGTGATTGGTTTAGTGGCTGGTTGAGTGGTTGTTTTAGTTGTTGTTTTAGTTGTTGGTTTAGTGGCTGGTTGAGTGGTTGTTTTAGTTGTTGGTTTAGTTGTTGTTTAGTGATTGGTTGAGTGGTTGTTTTAGTTGATTGGTTTAGTGGCTGGGTTGTTGGGCTGGTTTAGTTGTTGGTTGGTTGCCTTGATTGGTTTAGTGGCTGGTTGAGTGGTTGTTTTAGTTGTTGGTTTAGTGATTGGTTTATTGGCTGGTTGAGTGGTTGTTTTAGTTGTTGGTTTAGTGGCTGGTTGAGTGGTTGTTTTAGTTGTTGGTTTAGTGATTGGTTTAGTGGCTGGTTGAGTGGTTGTTTTAGTTGTTGGTTTAGTTGTTGTTTAGTGATTGGTTGAGTGGTTGTTTTAGTTGTTGGTTTAGTGATTGGTTTAGTGGCTGGTTGAGTGGTTGTTTTAGTTGTTGGTTTAGTGATTGGTTTAGTGGCTGGTTGGTTGAGTTTTGGTTGTTGTTTTAGTTGGTTGGTTGTTTTAGTTGTTGGTTTTATTGGTTTGGCTGGTTGAGTGGTTGTTTTAGTTGTTGGTTTAGTTGTTGGTTTAGTGGCTGGTTGAGTGGTTGTTTTAGTTTTAGTTTTAGTGGTTGGTTGAGTGGTTGGTTTAGTGATTGGTTGAGTGGTTGTTTTAGTGGCTGGTTGAGTGGTTTAGTGATTGGTTTAGTGGCTGGTTGAGTGGTTTAGTTGTTGGGTTGTTTAGTGGTTGTTTTAGTTGTTGTTTTTAGTTGTTGTTTAGTGTTGGTTGAGTGGTTGTTTTAGTTGTTGGTTTTAGTGATTGGTTTAGTGGTTGTTTGAGTGGTTGTTTTAGTTGTTGGTTTAGTTGTTGTTTAGTGATTGGTTGAGTGGTTGTTTTAGTTGTTGGTTTAGTGATTGGTTTAGTGGCTGGTTGAGTGGTTGTTTTAGTTGTTGGTTTAGTGATTGGTTTAGTGGCTGGTTGAGTGGTTGTTTTAGTTGTTGGTTTAGTGATTGGTTTAGTGGCTGGTTGAGTGGTTGTTTTAGTTGTTGTTTTAGTTGTTGGTTTAGTGGCTGGTTGAGTGGTTGTTTTAGTTGTTGGTTTAGTGATTGGTTTAGTGGCTGGTTGAGTGGTTGTTTTAGTTGTTTGTTTTAGTGGTTAGTTGTTGGTTTAGTTGTTGGTTTAGTGGTTGGTTTAGTGGTTTAGTGATTGGTTGAGTGGATTTGTTTTAGTTGTTGTTTAGTGTTGTTGGTTTTAGTTGTTGTTTAGTGATTGGTTTAGTTGGTTGAGTGGTTGTTTTAGTTAGTTGGTTTTTGGCTGGTGAGTGGTTGTTTTAGTGGTTGGTTTAGTTGTTGTTTTAGTGGCTGATGTTTTAGTTGTTTTTAGTGATTGGTTTAGTGGCTGCTTTGAGTGGTTGAGTTGGTTGGTTTAGTGGTTGGTTGGTAGTGGTTGGTTGAGTTGTTGGTTTAGTTGTTGTTTAGTGATTGGTTGAGTGGTTGTTTTAGTTGTTGTTTAGTGATTGGTTGAGTGGTTGTTTTAGTTGTTGGTTTAGTTGTTGTTTAGTGATTGGTTGAGTGGTTGTTTTAGTTGTTGGTTTAGTGGCTGGTTGAGTGGTTGTTTTAGTTGTTGTTTTAGTTGTTGGTTTAGTGGCTGGTTGAGTGGTTGGTTGAGTGGTTGTTGGTTTAGTTGTTGTTAGTTCTTAGTGATTGGTTGAGTGGTTGTTTTAGTTGTTGGTTTAGTTGATTGGTTGAGTGGTTGGTTGTTTTAGTTGTTGGTTTAGTTGTTGTTTAGTGATTGGTTAGTGGTTTGGTTTTAGTTGTTGGTTTAGTTGTTTAGGTTGAGTGGTTGTTTTAGTTGTTGTTTTAGTTGTTGGATTTTGAGTGGTTGGTTGAGTGGTTGTTGCTGTTTTAGTTGTTTGTTTAGTGATTGAGTTGTTTTAGTTGGTTTAGTGGTTGGTTGAGTGGATTTGTTTTAGTTGTTGTTTTAGTTGTTTAGTGGCTGGTTGAGTGGTTGGTTGAGTAGTTGTTTTAGTTGTTGTTTAGTGATTGGTTGAGGGTTGTTTTAGTTGTTGTTTTAGTTGTTGGTTTTGGTTGGTGGTTGATTGGGCGAGAGGTTTGGTTGCGTGGTTGAGTGAGCGCCCAAGTTGAAAACAGAGTGCGGACCGATGGCTTTGACAGCTAACATAAAAAGGGGTATCGTTTTACAGAGAAATGGTGGGCTTTAAAATCTCTCGGCAGTGTCAATTCACCAAAGCAGTGTCGTCTGAAATAACCTATTTTTGAATATTTTTGTATTTGACTACATTAGTACACATCGGATGTTCGAGATAAGTGGTCATTTTCATTCACACACTAAACTAATACAACATTTCCAACGTTGTTAATCGATAAGCCGAACCCTTCTCATCGCTGTAAACAATGATAACAGGCCTTTGATGTCTGCCGACAAGGAGACCCCTAGGGTCCATAGACTCCTAACCAAAGGTCAACTAAGGGCCCCGGGGGTCGGAAATCAACCTTGGAAGCCCTCTGACCCCTGAGGAACTGATCTGTACACTTGTACGGTACCCCCGGGCCCCCTCCCCTATCCCTTCCACGCCTCCCCACCCCCCGGGCGCCACTCCTTCTCCCCCAACAAACACACACGACGTCTTGCCTTCCAGACACATCCGGGTACTTTGTTGACATGGAACACGTGACTAATACCACAGCTTGTTTGTCGATTTTAGTGCAGGGTATACAGCATAATATTTTGCGAAAAAACTCTTCCCTATTTTTCTCGTCAACTGGATGTTGCTCAAAGCTATTTGATCTTTTCAGTCTTGTGATATCTTGTCAACAGATAATACAATTTTTAAACAAAGTATAATTCTGTCGTATTTATAGAGGGTAACTGTACAATGACAAAATTAATTAGCTTCTTGTGAGGTATGTGAAACAGGTTTTCCGTTTTCACTATTTAAGTGTATGAGTATTCTTGATATTAGTTAAATCGTTGTCATGTTACCAATAATGTTGCCTGGTAGTTTGTTTATGCAGCAACAATATTTTCAATTATCCCAGTACACCCAAGAATAAAGTTCCATGAATTAAATAATCTGATAGATTTGAACCTCTGTTTAATGGACAACTGCCATTCGAAGTTTATAGATATTGGTGACTATACTGAGGGGCAAAAGAAACGATACCGAGTTTGTTTTCTATGGAAGTGCAAACTTGAGAAACCCGACACAGGGGGAAACCGCGCTCTGTATTGAATAGAATTTACGTAATGTTCATAAGACCCCATTTGGAATATGCGTGTGGAATATGCGTGTGAAGTATGCGTGTGAAGTGTGGGATGGATGTGCTCAATATCAAGCAAATAAATTAGAACAACTGCAATTAGAAGCAGCAAGAATTGTAACAGGTTTACCTACATATACTCATTATGAACATCTGTATTATGAAACTGGTTGGGAATCTTTAGCAGAACGTAGGAGAAAGCGCAACCTTTGTCTTTTTACAAAATACAGAATAATAAGGCACCATCGTATCTTTATGATCTTGTTCCTGGGAACGTAGCATCTAAATGTAACTATAAGCTTAGCAACTCTGATGATGTCTCACTTCCTTTCTCACGATTACAGTTTTCGTATGATTCGTATTTTCCATCCACAATTAGAATGTGGAATGAACTTCCAGTTGAAGTGAGAAAAAGCGTGTCATTGAATTCTTTTAAATCTAATATTGTTATAAAACATAAAACTGCTCCTCAATACTTTGATTTTGGACCAAGAAACACTGATATCATCCTTACAAAACTACGTTGCATGTGTAGTAAATTGAATTACGATCTATTCCGTGCGGGTATGAGAGATTACCCAAGTTGTTTTTGTGGAAATGTTTGTGAAAATTCTTATCATTACCTATTTGAGTGTCAATTATATACGGTACAGAGAACTACCATGATGACTAATTTACGCAGTGTTACCAATGTGAATATAAACTGTGAGTTACTATTACATGGCAATGCAGATCTGACTGTTCACATAAATCAAAACACATTTAAAATTGTTCAATCAAAACGATTTTCTTAATTTGCTATTGTTCCTTTCCCATCTTTCTGTTCTTCTCTGTCCATCTTGTAGAATGATTGTAAATAATATTATGTAAATACTACGGAGAGGCTGTTCTAAGTTGTATAACTTGTACCCAATCCTCTTCTCATTAATAAAATATGTTTAAAACAACACAAACAAGAAAGCAAAACTCATCTCAAATCACGTTTAAATAACATTGCTCACAAATTTTCGAGCTGTGTTTTTCTGTCTGCTTCCTTCGATCATAAGTCTATGAGAATGAGAGCAGCATCCAAATAGTGCTAGGACTAATCTAATGGGAGTTTTTAAATGGCATCCAACAAATGGTATTGTCTGTAAATGTGCGTGTTGAAAATACTTTAACAGGTTCTTATAAAACAGAGCTTACGAAGGGGTAGATGCTGAAAAAAATATGCCAAAAGATATTTTTTATTGTTTATGCCAAGAATACTCCAATATTTTTAACTACGAAAATTGTTGCGTCACACATATCAGCTGTCAATGGCAAAGTATTTATTGGCATTAATCACACCTTCATATTCTGTAAAACAATTGTTACAACGTACCAGCCCCGCCCCTCCTTAGAACAGAAATGTAGGTATTTATTACGAACACTACATCGTGTTTCCTTGTTTTGTTGTGAGACTTGATGCATGTTGACTTGTTAGTTCACGAGATGCATTTAATGTTTTTTTCCGCGTCCCGTGTTCTCCAGATGGGGATCCACCAAATTCTCCGTACGTGCTGCGGCAATCCCGTCCGTTGTTCAAGCCCAGCTGACAATAGCCATTGTTCTCTGGTGCACGGAGAAAAGTTTTTCACAACATTTGGAATTACTACACTTCCACAAAAGAAAAAAAACTACATTTGGTTCGGGCCTATGAACTATAGACTTGTGTGTGTTTAGATTGCAAGACAAATGTTATCTGCTTTAGCACGTGTTAGAGACACCAAGCACCGGGTGTTCTAACCGAGACACACTGAACTGAAAACGCTGACATTTCATTTTTAAATTATGGTTTCCACGAGAGACAAGGTTTAATGAGTCGCAGTAAGTCGAACTTCGCTAATATGCGCTCTCGAGAACGTTTCATATCGTAGACGTTAATTTCCCAATTTCTTATTTTTCATACCGATAACTGAATATTGCTTTTGAAAAAACATTCCAGTTTTCATTTGATTGTTCACCAGGAACTAGTCTGTCATACAGACCCTGAAGCAAATCGCTTGGATCCTTTTTATTGCATTTATAATTTTGATTTAAAAACTTTTATTTTCTGTAAAATATGCGAATTTCAGAGACTAGCTGTTAGTCTAACGAGGACATTGAACCTTCCATCCCAACTGTCAGCAAGAGTGATAGGACGGTTTTCAAAATAATCAACATTTTCCCTGAGAATAATTACAGTGCATTTCACTCAAGGGTGAAGAACATGTTTAGAGAACCATACTTCCTACGGCAACCTAATTTATTCCACTAGTTGCACCAAAGGACTGACATATTAACATAAAGCTCCCGTCCAACATCGGTAATTGAGTTTGGTTGAACGGCGCTGAGGACATGATTTCAGTCAAAGCGCTCGCCATCTTGATGTGAGAGAAACGTGATGCAGGCCCACATGTGTAGCACTTTGATGACATCGACACGACCTAGCTTGGTGCTAAGAAACCAAGGATCGTCAATCGGTGATTCGAACCCAGTACCAACAGGTTCTGGTATAACCCTAAGGAACATGAACACTACAGCGTATTAAGACCACTGCCCCGAACTCTCCATAACCCTAGACAAGTAGTTTCTCTTAGGCTGTCCGGGGCGGTGGCGTAGCCTAGTGGTTTAAGCGTTCGCTCGTCACACCGAAGACCCGGGTTCGATTCCCAACATGATCACAATGTGTGAACCCCATTTCTGGTGTCCCCCGACGTAATATTGCTGTAATAATAATAATAGTCCATTTATCAGGCGCATTTCCCCATGTACCATGCATGTTCGAAGGGCCCAAACAATATATTATTATTACCCCGGATAACCCAAGCTGCCTGTTAAGGGCTAGAAGGTTAATGGTACATGACTAACCCCACCGGGTACCCATTTTCTGCTGGGTGAACAGAGGCAATTTTGAAAGAACTCACTTGCTTCCATGTGTTTCGTTGTGGGGCAGGACTGAAGTCCTAGATCGTTGTATGGAGTCAACTGCCAAACACGGTCACCCATCCGAGAACTTACGAATATTGCTAAAAGGGGCGTAAAACTAAACTCACTCACTCACTCTTCTTAAGCTGTCCTGAGTAACAAGAGTGTCAGAAATATACACACTACTGACAAGTCATAACTTTCTTAGAAAGGCCTATTAAACGTGATGAAACTCAAGGAAACCAGTTTAACGAGGTCCTGTATTACAGAGAGTGGTTAACATTTCGACTCAAGTCATGGCTGTTCTAGACGTTGCCTAACCATCAACAGAGGCCTGCTGACCGTACTCGCCTGCCTGAAGGAAGCGATTACGATGGACTCATGTTTGTTTTACAATAATTGTTTTTTCGCCCCCATTCAGCGAATTAATTCCTCATAATGAAACAGTTTCACTTTCTGTCTATTTCCTTCTTCTTTCTATTCCTCCCACCTCCTGCAGTGAGTCGCGCGTTTAAAAACTAACATCTTCCAGTTGGCCCCCGTGCTTCGAAACAACGGCTGATCAGCTCCACGTTGAACTAATACGAAACTTGTGTGGATGACTAAAACCATATGGCCGCCAAATGTTCGCACCGTGTATTTTTTCGAACCGAAGAACTTTGATTTTGTTTTTATATACATAACTTCGTAAATATTGTGCAAATGCAATAAAGGGGAAGTCCCTTGACAATTCTAACATTCGTCATGTGGAAACGGTTGAAATATTCTTTGGTTTATACCAATGGGCGCACATGTGGTCAGCCATGATTTGGCCACATGTTCTGTGGGACATGAGCTGTGGTGAGTGTGTGGAGGTGTAGTCAGGGAGCGGGTTACAGGTTTCTACACAAGAAAGGCCATGTCTTTCGGTTATGAATATAGGACTTTCAAACAACCTTAATTCGCAATTCGGGTTCTTCGGGTCCTTCAGTTTGTGAACTTTCGTCGGTCTTTAGCTAGAGTGGCAGTGACGATTTTCAGCAGAGCCACTTACTCTGTTCAAGAGTTTTTTTCAAGGGTCAATAAATTTTATTTCTAATGAACGCTCTAGATTGTGGATACAGTTGTCGGATTGGATGTGGTACGACTGTGGATGTAGTTGTATCAGGTGGATGTGGATGTGGTTGGTGGTTGTGGATGGTGGATATGTGGTTGTGGATGATGTGGATGTAGTTGTGGATGTAGTGGTTGTGGATGTAGTTGTATGATGTGGATGTTGTTGTGGATGTGGTGGATGTGTGGATGTGGATGTGGATGATGTGGTGGATGTAGTGATGATGTGGATGTGGATGTGGTTGTGGATGTGGATGTAGTTGTGGATGTGGGATGTGGATGTAGTTGTGGATGTGGATGTGGATGTGGATGTGGATGTAGTTGTGGATGGATGTAGTTGTGGATGTAGGATGTGGATGTGGATGGATGTGGACGTAGTTGTGGATGTAGTTGTGGATGTGGATGTGGATGTAGTTGTGGATGTGGATGTTGGTTGTGGATGTAGTTGTGGATGTGGATGTGGTTGTGGATGTGGATGTGGATGTGGATGTGGTAGTTGTGGATGTGGATGTAGTTGTGGATATGGATGTAGTTGTGGATTGTGTAGTTGTGGATGTGGATATGGATAGTTGTGGATGTGGATGTAGTTGTGGATGTGGATGTGGATGTAGTTGTGGATATGGATGTATGTGGATGTGTGGATGTGGATGTAGTTGTGGATGTGTAGTTGTGGATGTGGATGTGGATGTAGTTGTGGATGTGGATGTGGTTGTTGTAGTTGATGGATGTGGATGTTGTGATGTGGATGTATGTTGTGGATATGGATGTGGATGTAGATGTGGATGTAGATGTGGATGTGGTTGTGGATGTGGATGTAGTTGTGGATGTGGATGTAGATGTGTGGATGGATGTAGATGTAGTTGTGGATGTGGTTGTAGATGTGGATGTAGATGTGGATGTAGTTGTGGATGTGGATGTAGTTGTAGATGTGGATGTAGTTGTGGATGAGGATGTGGATGTGGATGTAGTTGTGGATGTGGCTGTGGCTGTTGATGTAGTTGTGGATGTGGTTGTGGATGTGGTTGTGGATGTCGAGGGTGGTCTGGTTGGGGCACAGTGATGAGGAATGGATGTGGGGTGCCATCAGTAAAATCATCACTACCAACAGCACACGTTAATAACGAAAGGTCCCTCACCTTGCCATACCAGCGGAAAACGCCCAAACTTTTTAGCAAAAACTATTCAAAACGAAAATGAAAATAACTTTTTGGCAGTGTTGGCAGTGAAATGTAGGTCGGTTCTGTATCGTAAAACGAAATCCAGATCCGACGCTCGTCCTTCAGGGCTGGGGTAGACGGTAGGGTGTGGTTCTTTAAATGACTCGGGTCGAATAGAAAACAATGATGTCATCGACATAAAGATGAGAACGGCTCTTCAAACGACATGTCATACACTGACGATGAGAAGCTAGTGCCCACTCACACCGATAAGGAAGACGATAAGAAAGACGATAAGAAAGACTCCCTTAAAGATCTTTCAAATACTGATGATGAAAAGCAAGTGCACACTTACACTATGTGACGATAACAAAGGTTCTTCAAAAGACTTTTCAATACTGATGATAAGAAGTAAGATGACACTTTTATCTTCAACTGTATATCCGAATTATCACGAATGAAAATCACCCGCCCTTTGCTGAGACATCCGAGGTTTAAGGGGGCGGTGGGGTAGCCTAATGGTTAAAGCGTTGGCTCGTCACGCCGAAGACCCGGGTTCGATTCCCCACATGGGCAAAAGGTGTGAAGCCCATTTCTGGTGTCCCCCGCCGTGATATTGCTGGAATATTGCTAAAAGCGGCGTAAAATCAAACTCACTCCCTCACTCACTCCGAGGTTTAATAACTTTAAATGCGTTCGGAAATTATGTTTCCTCATAAATACGATTTTCCTTGTGACGTCACTCTTATGTGTGTTGACAGATTCTGGGTTGCGATCCACACAGCGTTCGTAACGATACGACCTGTCGTAACTCCATAGTTTACCATTATTTTACGAATGCCGCAGTACTACGAATTCTACACAGACAGGTCCGTCACGTTCAAGCTTAATGTCATGTCTGTGTTGTGTTAGCCGACAGTGCTGTTGAAGTTTCACGTCTTTAGTTTGTTTCCCGATAAATCAAGACAATAAATTGCATAATTTTACGCGCGTTTTCTTGAATGAAATACATTTAAAAATTGGAATTAATATCCTGTACCTTTAACGGAACTATTTCAATCCCACGCTAACTTTACTGTGTTCGTTGATTCCGATTACATCTCCAGATAAGGAATCTTTTTGTGTATTTGTGTGTCACGTCAACGCCTAATGTGAATTTACATAATATCACGTCACATATCAATATTATATATATGTGTCATTCAAATAACATTTCCCCCAAAATATTGAAATAAATATTGAAATGAATACCTAAGTTGTTTTCCATGGATAATATTGGAACAGTTTTCTCCATCAAAGTCCCCTGGCTTTTGCGAGACATTAAAACTACAGAAGTACTTTACCACCAGTATTTGAGGCGAGCGTATGGTATCTGTGTTGTCGGATCTATCTCGCAGCACGACATGCCGTGCTCCGACGCGGAAGGATACAGAGACACCAGATGGCGCTGTGGTTTTGTGGCTGAATTTTTGTGGGGCCACGAAAACATTACATAAACTTTTTGTGCCCGTGCATGTCACCACGCCCCAGGGTCTCGGCATGTAGGGAGTCAGCAATCGTCGTAACAGACAGGGATTCAGTTTCTAAGTGTGTTTTCAAGAAATGAATGGATGCTCATTACTTGGTTTGGTACTGTTGAATTTGTGCTGATGGCCGTGCATTACAATGATGTCTGTCGATGAAAGGCTGGATTGCTCTTCGTGTTTATTACGGCGACGGGAACGTAGATATAGCTTCACCCCTACATTAGATGTTTGTCTTCTGAAAAAGAAAGAAATAGCCCTTATGTGACATTTTGTCCGTTTAATATGTGTCCTAAGGTTTAGTCTGGTGTCTGTGTCCAGTATGTGTTCACGGTCTGGTGTCTGCGTCCAGTTTGTGTTCACGATCTGATGTCTTTTTCCAGTTTGTGTTCACGATGTGGTGTCTGTGTTCATGATAACGGCATTTTGTGATATTTTGTCCGTTAAATATATGTCCTCAGGTTTAGTCTGGTGTCGAGTTTGTGTTCACGACCTGGTGTGTGTGTCCAGTTTGTGTTCACGATGTCGTGTCTGTGTCCCGTTTGTGTTCACGGTCTGGTGTCTGTGTCCAGTTTGTGTTCACGATGTGGTGTCTGTGTCCCGTTTGTGTTCACGGTGTGGTGTCTGTGTCCAGTTTGTGTTCACGACCTGGTGTCTGTGTCCAGTTTGTGTTCACGGTCTGGTGTGTGTGTGTCCAGTTTGTGTTCACGATGTGGTGTCTGTGTCCAGTTTGTGTTCACGATGTGGCGTCTGTGTCCAGTTTGTGTTCACGATGTGGTGTCTGTGTCCAGTTTGTGTTCACGATGTGATGTCTGTGTCCAGTTTGTGTTCACGGTCTGGTGTGTGTGTGTCCACTTTATGTTCACGATGTGGTTTCTGTGTCCAGTTTGTGTTCACGATGTCGTGTCTGTGTCCAGTTTGTGTTCACGGTCTGGTGGCTGTGTCCAGTTTGTGTTCATGGTCTGGTGTCGTCAGTTTGTGTTCACGGTCTGGTATGTGTGGCCAGTTTGTGTTAACGGTCTGGTGTGTGTCCAGTTTGTGTTCACGGTCTGGTGTCTGTGTCCAGTTCACTCCATGATCGGGGCGACTGGTTGGTTGGTTGTGGTTTAACGCCGCACTAAGCAATATCCCATCTGTATGTCGGCTGTCTGTAAAATAACAATCGAGTCTGGACCAGACAATCCAGTGATCAGTATCATATGAGCATCGATCTACGCAATTGGGATACGATGACTGACAGGGGACGATGTGGTAGCCGCCATATACCTGGAATATTGCTGAGTGCGGCGTTAAACAACCAGCCAACGATGAGGTAGACTAGTGGATCAAGCGTCGCCCTTAACGCCGAAGACCCGGGTTCAATTCCCATTTCTGGTGTCCCTGGCCATGATATCACTGGAATATTGCTAAATGCGGAGTAAAACTAAACTCAATCTCTTACTTTCATGATCTGGTACCTGTCTTCAGTCTGTCTCTGTTGTCTTATCTTCACTATCTCTGTCCTGTCTCCGCTGTGTCTGTGACTCTATACCTAGTCCACCCTTCCTCAATCTTCGTATCCAGTAGAGAGAAAGCAAAATGATCAGCAACCCATGCTTGTTGTTAGAAATAACTAACAGGATCGGGTGGTTAGGCTCGCTGACTTAGTTGATGGTTGTCACCGAATCCCATTTGCGTAGATCGATGCTCATTATGTTTATCACCGGAATTTGTGTGTGTGTGTTGATATTCTAAAGCTTATCATATGCCTAAAACAGAAGTGAAAATTAAGTGAAAAAGATGAATCTAAGTAAATGGTTTGTGACTTTGTCTAGTAAACTCAAACTTGAAACCACTTCGGCTTAGATTCCACAACTCCATAAATTCCAAGTCAGATTAAAACTCGTCAACAGTGTCAGGTTTTACACATACACCGAAACGTGCTAAAAATTCAAATATTGAACGTGTTTGGAGCCAAGGGGTGGATTCAAACGGCAAAGTTCATGAGCAAACACACAAACGATTTTATTTTCTGCATGAAACAAACATCTCAGAGTAAATTTGTCTTGTCCTTCTTTGTTTAAGGACAATTCGACACGCCTAGGTACTTTTATATCTTTGACGGGGAGTACAAACATTGACACTCTTTAGCCATGAAGACAAATACGGCCGGCGCTTTCGGCGCGGAGGAAAGGAAATGCGCTCAAAACGTAGATGGCGCTATTCAAACATGGAGGTGTAAATCTCAACCCGGTGGAGTGGAGCTCAAACAGGTTTTCACAATGACCGCCCTCTCTTATTTCTTTCCATTTTGTGAAGACATTTAGAGTGTGTTGATGGTGAATAGATGGCTAAAACTGTTTATCCGAACGCCAAAGTTTATAAACATTTCAACCCGGTGCCATGCCCTTCTCCTTAGCCCCGCTCCCCCCTCACCATCTCTCCCCACCTTGCTCGCACCCTTTGATATACCGCAAGTACACATTTGTCAGTTGGTCGTAGTGCTTGTAATGATATATATATAATCAACTTATTGTAACTACGTGGTGGCATGTATACACCCTTAGTCCTTCAGATTACCTGTCTGTGTTCACCTGTTCTTGGAGTAGCCTACAATGAACCTTCAAAAATTTGAACCTTGTTTTTCGTTGATGTGTTAAGACGATGATTAGATTGGAACTGATAAAAGTGTAAGGGAATATATTGAAAGTATGATTTAAGTGCAATTATTAAGAGGCATTGCTTTGAAAAATAATGACCAAATAACAGCCAAAGTTATATCTAAGATTATTATATATTTTTGCTTCCTATTCAACCTCACAATGATCTATAGACTATAAATGATCTATATAACTACTGCTGCTATTACTGCTACTACTACTACTACTACTGCTGCTGCTGCTGTTGCTGTTGATACTACTACTACTACTACTACTACTATTACTACTACTGCTGCGGTTGCTACTGCTACCACTGCTACTGCTACTACTGCTGCTACTACTACTACTGCTGCTGCTGCTGTTGCTACTACTACTACTACTACTACTACTACTACTACTACTACTATTAATATTACTGTTCCAACTCGACAGATCGAGACCCGCCTGGAAGAGGTGGGAAGTTAAAGGTCGTGTTTACTTTCTTGTACATTCTCTCACGTCAACAAGCCTGTTTATGTAAGGCGGTATACTGAGAATATTTGATGGCGCATACATGGAACTGGGGCATCCATGTAAGCATACCAAACTGAAAAATAACACATCATTGTCATGTTGCGATGAAAGGCAAAACTGAAAACGCCATACTCTACACTATTTGCTTTATCAGTATCAATAATTATAGTGAGTTTGGTTTTACGCCGCTTTTAGCAATATTCCAGCAATATCACGGCGGGGGACACCAGAAATGGGCTTCACACGTTGTACCCATGTTGGGAATCAAACTCACGTGGCCCCATCTGGTCTTTTACCAACGGATTCGTGGGTTCTATTAAGTGCACAGGTTTGTTGGGAATCGAACCCGGATCTTCGGTGTGTCGAACAAACGCTTCAACCACTAGGCTACCCCACCGCCCCTTCATAATTATAAAGAATAAGAGCACGATGACACGATTCAAGATAAGGTATTCAACACCGACACGTTTTGTCTTTTCGTAAACCAGAAAACCCCAGTTCATAGTGGTATAGAACGATTTGAGTTATTCTGATGACATTGCTAAAATTATATATTTCTATGCGCCCTGTTTAGGAAAGGAGATATCAACGGAGATTTCACAAGACGTAAAGCGACGCCTGCGCGAACGTCACAGTGGGCGGTGGGGTACTCAAGTAGTTAAAGCGTTTACTCGACACACCGAAGATCCGGGTTCGATTCCCCACAACCCTGTGCACTTAAAAGAACACACGAATCCGTTGGTAAATGACCAGATGGTGGCCACATTAATACATGCAAAAACATATATAGTTGCTGATACAGCAACAAGAGTTGAAATGAACACATCTGATTTTACCTGTGATGAATTGTTAAGGTTTTGCTGATTTATCAGATAATGGGCAGATCGTTAATGCTTAAAATTGTCCCTCTTCAAATACCTTGTCCTTTGAAAATACCGACGATATTTTTATGAATGGCTCTTTGTAGTGGATGTTCACCGTAGTAGATGTGGTTACAACTTAAATGATGAAAACAACAACAACAATAATATAATATTTATTAGCCAATTACATATTTTTGCTTTATGTCAAACGTTCAACGTACCGCACGTTTTGAATTTGAACGTTAAGAGCGTCATTAGAAGAAAACTCATATAATCTTCACACATACGTTTTATTGCATTACATTCACACTGAAATCTCAAATGAATAAAAAGTACACTTAACACAAAGCCGCATTCACATTTTTGCAAAATGAACATTTTAAAAATACTTTTAATTCGATTTATATTTCTACTGCTAAAATATGATTTCCAAACTCAGTACCTTGTTCAAACAAATTCTGCGATCTGCTAAAAGTGCCATGTACATGCACACATTTCGCTCCGTCCTGCCAAGTCCCCTATCGGTATCAACGGAACGGTGGTGTCGATTTCATATTGACAGACGTATGAATATATGCTGTGTTAATTTCACCACCGGCCGTATTGAGCAGCGCACGTGTTCGGTACAAGGCATAGCAGGGCTTTCCTACCCCGCCCAAAACTTGTTGTCAGATTTCATCGAAACACCCTGATTGTCATAAATATGAGTGTGAGTCACTGAAAAAGGAAGAAAATCCTTCAGACGAAATGTACAACTTGTCCATTTCAAATGTACATTGCACAGATACTGAGGTTGAGCAAATACGGCTCGGCACACGGAGACGAAACCGACACTTTCAGAGCAGCCTGGCTGTCAAATGGGAGTGATATATTGGCTATGTAAATTGTTTTGACGGTGTGCTTCCAAATGTAGGTATTTGGGTTTTTGAAATTCGTTTTCGAAGTTTTCGAAAAAATAATTATTGGAAACTTTTAGAGTCTCATATGTATGCAAAGCCATTTCTAAACATTGTCTTAATAATTTGAGTGTAAATATATCGTTATTGCTTCGACGTGTAGAGTTATTTATTTTTAAATTTAGATTTAAACTTTAGATATAGTTAATCTATACAACTTGTTGATAACTTATGTAAACAATTATATAAAAAACGTCTGTACTTCGTGCTGTTTCAAGGATATCTATATATCTATATACATATCTACTTTCCAAAACATGTTCAGTTTCTATAAATACAGGTAAACATCTCTAGGTAAATGATTTCTTATAAATACATGTATCACAAATTCCAAACAAACTGTTGCATAGAACATATTTTCACTTGATACTGTACGCGAAGCAACTAAAAATGTGTTAATGGACATATACCTGTCAGTACTATGACAAGGAAGTCACTTCAACCCTATTCAGTTATATGTAAATATTATATAGAGATATTAAAGCAAATATATAAATATTTTCAAATCAAACGTAACCGCCCTTTTTCCCACACTGGGAGACGCTCAGTTCATACACATGCCATGACATAAGGTGCACAATGAAGCATGTGATATGTTGATATACTGCCTGGTTAAAAAGTATACATCCACGTATAAAGACGGCTAAAATTAAATGAGAAATAGTTAATATTCAATGGTTATGTATCTGACACGGGTGTCATACTTGTGGCTCGGGCCTTAGGTTGCAGTGCATCTGTTTTCAGTTACGTTTTGATAATATGTGTAAATGTTTTGGATCAAATTCAATTTTCAGTGTGTACCTGCTTTATTAGACTAACGCTTAGCCTCTGAACAGTAAAATTTTTGATCGTAACAAATAAACCCATTTAAATTGAAAAGGAAACCCAGGGCTCCTTTTCATTATAGACTATAATTTTTTTCAGGATTCTGAGGAAATCTAGACTTGTTTCATTAAAAAGCTTTAGCATTGCAGGAAGGGTTAGGCTGTAGGAAAAATAATATGGTTCAGGATATGTGAGACAGGCTACGGCTTTAGCTCGGAAGTTTATATGTTAACCCTTATTTATTTTAAGTATCCAGGAGAAGCAACAAATGTCAGGAGCGCCTGTTAACACAACTCATTCAATAAAATTAAAATATTTTCCTCTTCTTTCTAAACTTTCTTATACGAAACATTAAAATGGATCTTTTCTTAAAAGCACATTGAAAGCATTTGCACACAATTGCGTGCGTGCGTGCGTGCGTGTGTGCTTGCTGGGCGGTTTAAGGTGACTTATAAGTCATATGATCCGTTTGGCTCAAAAGCGGTCCAATGAATTGCAATCTAGCTCGAAAACTAATAAACATATAACACTCATTGAGCACTAATCATAATCAAAATATCAGACATACTCTCTGATTTTTTGCAAAATTTATGTCCTAAAAATAAAAAAAGTTGTTTAATAAACTATCATTAATTGTTACGAGGGAGGAGTATAGCACGTGCACAAGTACCGACAAAGGTATAGATTCATTTACCTGTGCTGTGCCGTCTCCATCTTCCTTTCTCGTAACAAACAGTGAACTGTGAAACTATTTTAATGATATATTGTTAAACAACTTTTTTAATTTTAGGACATAAATTCTGACCACAGTTTCAGTTGGCATGAACATCGCCCTTCGTAATTGGGAACCGATGACATGTGTCAACCAAGTCAGCGAGCCTGACCACCCGATCCCGTTAGTCGCCTCTTACGACAAGCATGGGTTACTGAAGATCAATTCTAACCCGGATCTTCACGGGTTACATGTTTTGTAGGACATATAATTAGGCATTGGAGAAACCAGTGGCACCAAAAATATTTCTTGTTTAAATGCTAAGAAAAGTAAATACATTCACTTTGGAGGATTTTTGTTATCACAAAAGGTCCAGGGATATTTGGCTAGTCGTTTTCATAACACACTAGACTAACATCTAGTCTCTGAAATGAACATATTTTACAGAAAAATAGGTCCATTAATTATGATAATAACATATAATGAAAAGGAACCCAAGGACTTTCTTCATTTTCAGAGACTTGCATGGGCTTTCTTGGATATATTTGTTTTAGGGTCTGTATGACAGACTTATAACGGGGTGTTCTCTTTTTGCCTGCACGTATTGTTAAGGGATTATAATTACTGGACCTTATAACATGCCAATCTCGTCAAGTGACCCGGCAAAGCTGGTATTTTCATAACTGGCTCAGCCTTTGGTAATAATGATTTCAACTTTGTCAGGACATTAAACCAGATATAGACAATCGTGTTATTTACAAGCAAACATCCCCCACCAAATGTCCTGTTCACTGTGTTTGCTTTCCCGATCTTTGTCCGAACAAAATAGTGTCAAAGCGGCAGACTGAAAGTATAGTTCCGACTTGTTATCTCACTCACGTCTAACGTGCCATTTACTGGGGTGAGATGTCGATTTTAGTTTCAGATAATTGAGTACTTCATCACTAAGTACACACAAAACGGAAATATATGACATTGTGAAAGAAAGCGATTAAAACAAAGTGTAAGATATTGTAATACATATTACCTACATACCTACAGCCTACTCGATAAATATAATAAAAAATAATGTCAAAATAATGGGAAAAAATCCCATCAAAACAACAACAAAACAATTTTTTGCACGTAATACATAATACGATATAACGATATAACGATGAAATTCAAAGTAAAAGTTGACTTTAAAAATCAGTTTATCTGCATGAAACCATTTACTAATTTAATATCGTGGCATAACTGGTAATTGTTTGATATATTTATTCAATTAAATCTTCATGAATAATTGACAATATATATCACAATATATCTTTTTATCTATTTCCCTATTTAAGAGTTACAAACATTTTTTGTATGATAACAAAAAATATCTCACTTACATAATATTCATTCTCTTGAATTTCGAATCATATCAGTGAGAGAATGATTAAAAAGTACTTGATAGAAAAATACATTGGTGAATTTGTTATTTATAATTTAAAGGGACCGTCACGCCAAAGACCCGGGTTCGATTCCCCACATGGGTCCAATGTTTGAAGCCCGTTTCTGGTGTCATTCGCCGTGATATTGCTGGAATATTGCTAAAAGCGGCGTAAAACTGAACTCATTCACTCACTATAATATAAAATGTATATAAACATTTTAGTCGTTACCAAGAATTCAGTTAATTATACAAAATACTCGACAAGTTATTAACTATTTTCAGAAATTGCACTGACATGACCTCTTCCCTTCACCGGTCACGTTCGACTGACCAGTGTCCAATTTAGTCACGTGGTCGGAGGTATCACGTGATTGTATTCAGCGAGGAATGTGTCAGGTGTTTTGACATGTCACCTGCTCGTGCGGATCTTGTTATGACAAGCTTATCTTACAGTATCTGACCACTGGACAATGTGTGTCAAACTGGCCGAACAGTATCTTGACCACCGTAAGATATGGGTAAATATTTATGAACCTATTTGATGTAAGAGATATATTGCATCGAAGCTGTGACTTGTGGGATATTTGGACAAACTGTGGACAAAACAGGCCCCGTACTTACCTCCTTTAAGACGGGTATCTGTAACGGTTAGCGTGTATATTGTGAAGGGTGGACTTCGTGTGAACTGAACTCTCTTGAAAGCACTAGCCAGTTTGTAAGTGGCAAATACAAGGACATATATAACTTGACCTCCTGTGTAAGCATAGGAATCGAGAGGTGTGGTTTGAGGGAAATGAATAATATCCTTTAAATTCATTTGTTAATTTATTTTAGTGATTGGCGTTTTGAGCTTAAAAACTGTTCCACTTCTCTGACATCAAGCCTGAAATAAAATGAAATGGATCAAGTTGTGTCAGACATGGTTAGACCATTAAGAAAAATCGTTTGGCTGGTTTAATTAGACCCGCCAGTTCCAAATCAGTTAGTTGCCTCTCACCCGGAATAAAACCCGTCAGTTGAGTGAATTTGGTTTTAGGCCGGTTTTAGCAATATTCCAACAATATCACGACGGAGAAAAGACCGGTCAGGTATGACAGTTCACCTAACTCCCACCTGGGTTAGACCCTTCTGTTTGGGTACAATCAGCTGACTCCCACATGGGTTAGACCCTTCTGTTTGGGTACAATCAGCTGACTCTCACCTGAGTTAGACCCTTCTGTTAGGGCACAATCAGCTGACTCTCACCTGCGTTAGACCCTTCTGTTTGGGTACAATCAGCTGACACTCACCTGAGTTAGATCCTTCTGTTTGGGTACAATCAGCTGACTCTTACCTGAGTTAGACCCTTCTGTTAGGGCACAATCAGATGACACTCATCTGCGTTAGACCCTTCTGTTTGGGTACAATCAGCTGACACTCACCTGCGTTAGACCCTTCTGTTAGGGCACAATCAGCTGACTCTCACCTGCGTTAGACCCTTCTGTTTGGGTACAATCAGCTGACTCTCACCTGCGTTAGACCCTTCTGTTAGGGCACAATCAGCTGACGCTCACCTGACTCCTCACCTTGAGTTAGACCCTTCTGTTTGGGTACAATCAGCTGACTCTCACCTGCGTTAGACCAGACCCTTCTGTTTGGGTACAATCAGCTGACACTCACCTGCGTTAGACCCTTCTGTTTGGGTACAATCAGCTGACACTCACCTGCGTTAGACCCTTCTGTTTGGGTACAATCAGCTGACACTCACCTCCGTTAGACCCTTCTGTTAGGGCACAATCAGCTGACTCTCACCTGCGTTAGACCCTTCTGTTTGGGTACAATCAGCTGACACTCACCTGCGTTAGACCCTTCTGTTTGGGTACAATCAGCTGACACTCACCTGCGTTAGACCCTTCTGTTAGACCCTTCTGTTTGGGTACAATCAGCTGACTCTCACCTGCGTTAGACCCTTCTGTTTGGGTACAATCAGCTGACACTCACCTGCGTTAGACCCTTCTGTTTGGGTACAATCAGCTGACTCTCACCTGAGTTAGACCCTTCTGTTAGGGCACAATCAGCTGACACTCACCTGCGTTAGACCCTTCTGTTTGGGTACAATCAGCTGACACTCACCTGCGTTAGATCCTTCTGTTTGGGTACAATCAGCTGACACTCACCTGAGTTAGACCCTTCACGCTCAGCGTTAGACCCTTCTGTTTGGGTACAATCAGCTGACACTCACCTGCGTTAGACCCTTCTGTTTGGGTACAATCAGCTGACACTCACCTGAGTTAGACCCTTCTGTTTGGGTACAATCAGCTGACACTCACCTGCGTTAGACCCTTCTGTTTGGGTACAATCAGCTGACACTCACCTGCGTTAGACCCTTCTGTTAGGGCACAATCAGCTGACTCTCACCTGCGTTAGACCCTTCTGTTAGGGCACAATCAGCTGACGCTCACCTGCGTTAGACCCTTCTGTTTGGGTACAATCAGCTGACTCTCACCTGAGTTAGACCCTTCTGTTTGGGTACAATCAGCTGACACTCACCTGCGTTAGACCTTCTACAATCAGCTGACTCTCACCTGCGTTAGACCCTTCTGTTAGGGCACAACCAGCGCTCACTCACCTGCGTTAGACCCTTCTGTTTGGGTACAATCAGCTGACTCTCATCTGCTTTAGACCCTTCTGTTTTGCTACAACCTGCGCACACTCACCTGAGTTAGATCCTTCTGTTTGGCTACAATCAGCTGACACTCACCTGAGTTAGATCCTTCTGTTTGGCTACAATCCTTCTGACACTCACCTGAGTTAGATCCTTCTGTTTGGCTACAATCAGCTGACACTCACCTGAGTTAGATCCTTCTGTTTGGGTACAATCAGCTGACACTCACCTGAGTTAGACCCTTCTGTTTGGGTACAATCAGCTGACACTCACCTGAGTTAGACCCTTCTGTTTGGGCACAATCAGCTGACACTCACCTGCGTTAGACCCTTCTGTTTGGGTACAATCAGCTGACACCTCGTTAGACCCTTCTGTTTGGGTACAATCAGCTGACACTCACCGTTAGACCCTTCTGTTTGGGTACAATCAGCTGACACTCACCTGAGTTAGACCCTTCTGTTTGGGTACAACAATCAGTTGACACTCACCTGCGTTAGACCCTTCTGTTTGGGTACAATCAGCTGACTCTCACCTGCGTTAGACCCTTCTGTTTGGGTACAATCAGCTGACACTCACCTGCGTTAGACCCTTCTGTTTGGCTACAATCAGCTGACACTCACCTCGTTAGACCCTTCTGTTTGTACAATCAGCTGACACTCTGAGTTAGACCCTTCTGTTTGGGTACAATCAGCTGACTCTCACCTGAGTTAGACCCTTCTGTTTGGGTACAATCAGCTGACACTCACCTGCGTTAGACCCTTCTGTTTGGCTACAATCAGCTGACACTCACCTGCGTTAGACCCTTCTGTTTGGGTACAATCAGCTGACACTCACCTGCGTTAGACCCTTCTGTTTGGGTACAATCAGCTGACACTCACCTGCGTTAGACCCTTCTGTTTGGGTACAATCAGCTGACACTCACCTGCGTTAGACCCTTCTGTTTGGGTACAATCAGCTGACACTCACCTGCCCTGGATTCTTCTGCATGTTTGGACACAACCGTTTGGGTTGAACCTTTCTGTTCAGACACAATATTTTCTTTGTCTTCATTGTTAGATCGGTTTCAGTCTACCTGAGACAGACTTACAGTTCAGAGACGATGAGGTGTCTCACCGTTGTTATCAGTTTATCTCCAGAAAGAGAAACGTTACAAAATATTATACCAGTAATACATGGAAGGAGCAATCTCATTTACAGTTCGTTTTGCTTTGACCGCCATTGACATACCCTTTTCTGTACAGTTCAGTGCTATCATGAACTGACCTGTATGTAGCATTAGAGTGGCAAACAGTCGACCGACGCAGATGCGTTAACAGCTCAAAGACTCCGGTACCCGACTCGGGGCCCGTCATTCTATCTTAGATAGACTCGTGCCTCGATTCTCACATGTTTTCATGTCTTACACCCGACTCATTTACTTATTAATAACAATTGACCGAGTTGGGTACCCGAAGCTCATACTCCTTAAGTACAGTCGACAGACTCAGCTTCCTGACCTTTTAAGTGATTGAGAGTGTGTGTGTGAGTGAGTTGGGTTTTACGCCGCTTTTAGCAATATTCCAGCAATATCACCGGGGACACCAGACATGGGCTTCACACATTGTACCAATGTAGGGAATCGAACCCGGGTCTTCGGCGTGACGAGCAAACGCTGTAAACACTAGGCTACCCCCATCACCCCTGACTTTCTAAGAGTCGCCTGACTCGAAACCTAATACTAAGCAACCAGTTTGGTAACACAATTGTTGAACGGTCCATCAAGAATGGGTACGTTAGGGTTCAACGAGGAACAACAGACATAGTGACTATTATTGTTACGGTTAATAAATTGCTGTGACAAAAGGTTTAAGACTCCCCTTTGAATTAGCCAAATAGAACACAGACAAGTCTAAAATTTTCAATAATATATTGAACAAACAATGAGCAAGCTATAACGAATGACAATACAGATATCTAGTCACAAATCTAAAATATTGGGCCACAAATATAAAAAATCAACTCACCAGAGTCTTGACATTTACAGTGAGAACAGATATACTGATTGAAGGTTGTTTACAATGACAGCAGTTGAATAGATAAGAACTTGATGTTTGCAGACAGATGTGTATAAATCCACTCATGTGAAAGTTCCGTGTCGCACTACTCAACAACCAACCTTTATATAGCTCTTACACAGTTCTCGAGCATTCTAGCAAAGCTAGGCTACATCATTATTCTCTCAGAACATTAGGCGAATTTCTCGAACACCCCACCGGAAGTCAAAACAAATACATGCTGGTCAAGGGAGGCAACTGATAGAAGCGCTATCAAAAAGGCGTGCCGCTAAAAATACTATTGCCATTTAACATATATGATGCGAGATGCGAGCCAAACCCACACTCAAAACCATAAAGATTGTGACCCATAATAACTATCACTTAATCAATGTGATATTTCATATTACAAAAAACACACTCTTTTAACAATATATCCCAAGACGATAACTGGATTCGATTCTACAGCTATGCCATCTTGATGTGATGAATACATCGGTAGTCTTTCTGACAAAACAAAGTGCCAAACTCAACGTATTCCGTCTGTATCCGGTATCCCAAAGACGTCAAAGTCAAGAGCGACGGCCAAATGATGGCAGTGAGTTGAAAGACTTGTTGCATCTCTTTCGGCAACCACTGGAACTGCACAAAGTAAGAAGATGACTACACTCTTGGTTCAACTCGTAACATGGGCTGTTAGTGGAGACTTCATATTTATGATTTGCTGTTTAACACCGCGCACTCAGCAATATTCCAGCTGCGACAAGCATGGGTTGCTGAAAACCAATTCTAATCTGGTAGAGACTTTTCTCCCCCTTAAACTTAGTTAAATACACCCTACTCGAGGTCTTTTACCAGGGGCGGTGGGGTAGCCTAATGGTTAAAGCGTCCGCCCGTCACGCTGAAAACCCGGGTTCGATTCCCCACATGGGTACAATGTATGAACCCCATTTCAGGTGTCACCAGATATTGCTGGAATGTTCCTGAAATATCGGCGTAAAACTAAAACTCACTCACTCACAAAACACAAACTCGTACGAATTGTTGGTAGTTGCTGAAAACAATTCTGATTGGTACCAATATGCTGTCTGGGTAGTTAGTGTAAGAATGTTACCTTAGTGGGAATAAGTATCAACAGTTGGGACTCGAAAACGGTTCTTGTTGAGATATTAAAAAATGTGTTTATTCTTATTATGATGAATAGTAGCTTTAAACGTCATTTCCACAATCGTCAAAAACCTGATCGTTAAAGCAGCTATCCGACCTTATCATAAGCAATTGTTTCAGAATTGGTATCAAACAGTGATGATTCCTGCTGTTGGCGAAACGTGAGCATAACCTTCCATATTGATAGCACCAGTCACAAACTCATGCAAAGGCAAATCAAATGTTGGTTGATTTAAAAATAATAATGAGTCAAATTTTGAAATGTCCCAAACATGAAAACTTGATGAGGCACTGGATGCTGTAAACTATATCATGCAACATTTTAGAAGGAATTTGCATGAGGCACTCTGAAATCGCCGTGAAACCGCTGAAGCAGGAATTGTATGAAGCAGTCTGAAATTGTCGTGGAACCTCTGAAGCAGGAATTGTATGACGCAATCTGAAATCGTCGTGGAACCTCTGAAGCAGGCATTGTATGACGCATTCTGAAATCGTCGTGGAACCTCTGAAGCAGGAATTGTATTACGCAATCTGAAATCGTCGTGGAACCTCTGAAAGACGAATTGTATTATGCAATCTGAAATCGTCGTGGAACCTCTGAAAGACGAATTGTATGATGCAATCTAAAATCGTCGTGGAACCTCTGCAGCAGGAATTGTATGACGCAATCTGAAATCGTCGTGGAACATCTGAAGCAGGCATTGTATGACGCATTCTGAAATCGTCGTGGAACCTCTGCAGCAGGAATGGTATGACGCAATCTGAAATCGTCATGGAACATCTGAAGCAGGCATTGTATGACGCAGTCTGAAATCGTCGTGGAACCTCTGAAGCAGGAATTGTATTACGCAATCTGAAATCGTCGTGGAACCTCTGAAAGACAAACTGTATGTTGCAATCTAAAATCGTCGTGGAACCTCTGCAGCAGGAATTGTATGACGCAGTCTGAAATCGTCGTGGAACCTCTGAAAGACGAATTGTATGACGCAATCTGAAATCGTCGTGGAACCTCTGAAAGACGAATTGTATGATGCAATCTAAAATCATCGTGGAACCTCTGCAGCAGGAATTGTATGACGCAATCTGAAATCGTCGTGGAACCTCTGAAAGACGAATTGTATTATGCAATCTGAAATCGTCTTGGAACCTCTGAAGCAGGAATTGTATGACGCAATCTGAAATCGTCGTGGAACCTCTGAAAGACGAATTGTATTATGCAATCTGAAATCGCCGTGGAACCTCTGAAAGACGAATTGTATGACGCAGTCTGAAATCGTCGTGGAACCTCTGAAGCAGGAATTGTATGACGCAATCTGAAATCGTCGTGGAACATCTGAAGCAGGAATTGTATGACGCACTCTGAAATCGTCGTGGAACCTCTGAAGCAGGAATTGTATGACGCAATCTGAAATCGTCGTGGAACCTCTGAAAGACGAATTGTATTACGCAGTCTGAAATCGTCGTGGAACCTCTGAAAGACGAATTGTATGATACAATCTAAAATCGTCGTGGAACCTCTGCAGCAGGAATTGTATGACGCAATCTGAAATCGTCGTGGAACCTCTGAAAGACGAATTGTATTACGCAATCTGAAATCGTCGTGGAACCTCTGAAAGACGAATTGTATGATGCAATCTAAAATCGTCGTGGAACCTCTGCAGCAGGAATTGTATGACGCAATCTGAAATCGTCGTGGAACCTCTGAAGCTGGAATTGTATGACGCAATCTGAAATCGTTGTGGAACCTCTGAAGCAGGAATTGTATGACGCAATCTGAAATCGTCGTGGAACCCCTGAAGGACGAATTGTATGACGCACTCTGAAATCGTTGTACAAGGGCTGTTTCTGCTTGAATACTATTCGACATAAAGTTGACTATTAGAAAGTTGACGCATTACACTTGTTATTCAGATTTATCGAGGTGTTTTTTCACTCTGAATCTTTATGCAGTGATTTATATGTGAATTGATGAGCCAGGTTAATTGGTCTGTTGTCTATTTTTCAGTTCAAGTTGGTATATCTGTGCCTATTTGTTTATTACATAACTCCATCAGATCATCGACATACCTGAGGATTACCTCGTGAAGAGCCGGGTCAGAAATCTTTGTCGTAACGGGATCGTGTGGCCAGGCTTATCAACAAAGTATATGTATGCATTGTAACCTTATTAAATAGGTCCATGCTTCAGATGTCAATCACTGGATTGACTGGCCCAGACTCGATTATTTACATACCGCCGCCATACAGCTGGTTTATTGCTATAAGCGACTTTAAACAAAAGAGAAAGAAGCAAACAAATCCGAAGCTCAAGTTAAAACTCCTGGTTCAATTGACATGTTTTGGAGTTGGCTCTCCCAGCAGGGAATCCGACTTATATATGCATAAAGAAACTACAAAGCAAAGGGGAGCACAGTTGGTTCGCGTGGCGATGCTTATTTTGAAGGAATGGGATACAGGTGGATGTTATTAATCAAGAAGTCTATTATTTCCCACATTATTTTCTCAGGTTTGTCCTTTTCCTCAGGTTTGTCTTATGGGATAGTGGTGTATTTAGTTAAAAATTCAAATGTTTTGACTTAATTGAACTTGTTTCTTGTCTGGTATTTTTATAATTCAAGCAAACCCTTTAAACATTTGAGAATCCAAATGATAATAATCCCACTCACTTGTCGTAATAGTTTCTGTGAATAGAGGGAAAGAAGGAGGTTTGGGTTCCAGTACTATACCGAAATATAAATACCTTCACGTTTTGTCAATGTTGACACACAGGGTGTACCCTAGTATTTGATACTATTTCATATCACTAGCATGACGTCACTTATAACAAGTTATTCCACGCGTCTTCAGTACCAGTTGACATTCACTATAACTAATCGAGTGAGTTAGTGAGATTAATTTTACGCCACTTTTAGCAATATTCCAGCAATATCACGGCGGGGACACCAGAAATGGGCTTCACACATTGTGGAGAATCGAACCCGGGTCTTCGGCGTGACGAGCGAACGCTTTAGCCACTAGGCTACCCACCGACCCTGTAATGGAGGCGGTTGATTAGTTATAGATGTTCTTCAAGCACCCACGCTAGAACAAAGCTTGACGTAATGTGTGAATCATGTCTGAAGATATTGAAGCTTGAATATAATCACTGCATGTGAAAAGAATTCTTTATAATCAGTAATGGTGATGAAATATGGCTCCCATCCATCCTATTTGGATAAATTTCCTCATACCTGGCTTCTATATATTCCTAACGGCAGGAGCAATATATAAATGAGATAATGTCAACCTACAATTACCAACACAGACAGCTTATGGGGAAATCAGCCACTTAGACCCACTGCCATCAAGTCGTACACTTTTTGTACTATCATATTGTAACATATCACACACACAGATGACACACTGATACGGATTCTTAGACTGACACTATAGTGAACTGACTCGTGAAGATCGGGTTAGAATTGGTTTTCAGTAACCCATGCTTGTCGTAAGAGGCGACTAATGGGATCGGGTAGTCAGGCTCGCTGACTTGGTTGACAAATGTCATTGTATCCCTAATGCGCAGATCTATGTTCATGATGTCGACCAATGGATTATCTGGTCTAGACTCGATTGTTTACAGACCGCCACCACATAGCTGGAATATTGCTGAGTGCGGCGTAAAACAACAAACCAACCAACCAATTTTGTGTACTGATATGAAGTAATGG